>NC_088717.1:21296433-21614612 GCF_963576615.1 Watersipora subatra
AATTTAAAACCATTTGTAACCATCATACGATGTTAGATATGGGCCTATTACCAATGCAACACAATTCTTGACTAAATGATTCAAGGTTGTCACAATTTCTTGAGAGTTCAGCAAGCCATCATCAAAAGTCGTTCCTGCAGTTTGCCACGGGGAAATCATCTCCAACAACTTCTAATACTGAAATTTATGAAACTGACAATGACTTTGATTTAGACTATGTGATATGCATATGGTTTGCAGATACGATTATGTATAGATTAGAAAAGTCATACATCAAATTAAACACTTGCTATACGCATGGAATGGTTTTGCCTTCTATTGCTAGCTGGATTAACGAATTAATTTATTTGTGTATGTGTTCCGCACAAAAAATTGTCCGCGAAAGTGCATGAAAAGACGACATTTGCAAAATATAACACTGCGAACAATATTTTCCTGTAAGGTAACAAGAGTCAGTTCATAAGTCACTGTTGGAGGTTGGGAAAAAGATTGGACCATACAGGATTCAAACCTACATGTATGATATTCACCTTATCAACGAAATGACAGAATATCATAATAATAAACTTTATCAAGAGGATAGACAGATTTATGCTAGCAAACTATCTATTTGTACAGGTAATGAGGCCAGTCTGGTCATAACGACTTGTGATAAATAGTTATTATTTGTGTCATATAGTCCACATTCTCTGTCCTTCAAGTCTGGACCAAAAGTATATGGAGAGTCTGTGAATATCCAATCTGGTTGAACGAACTACACACAGCTGATTGAGTCTTGTGTAATTACATTAGTCAGATTACTAGCAGGATAGTCAGTGTGTCGGGCAAGTTATGAACCCTCCTTACTTCTGCTGGTGTATAAACCATGTTTACTATACCCTAAGGTATAACAGTATGCAATCAGTGAATAGATGACTGGAGATGTATTTTGTATTTATTTGAATTTTTACTTAAAACAAAATTCGCATTACAGCTATTTGGTATCAAAAAGTTCACGATGTCTTATTTTGCTGTGTTGTAGGTGCAAAATATGTGGAAATGTGATTACAAGCTCTTATAACTCAAAAACGAATAGTTCATCGTCGCCGTCACGAAAATGCTATTTGGAATTGGAATCAATTTATTTCTCTGGCGTATTCAAATGATTTGGTTATTGTTTTGACATCTGATGTTACTGCGTGAATTGAAAAGCCACTAAAAGGCTCAATATAACACGTCTCGTAGCACTAGTTTATAACAAACACTTTGGCTTCTACAGAAAAGCCTGTATCAAATAAGATGCTCACTACATTCCCTTTTTGTTTCGGCTTGGTCTAATCATCTAGTCTTAACTTGATGACATGACCCATACTTATTGCCAAATAGCGCAAACAATTGCTGCAGCATTTTTCATCTATCACAGGTGACCAACAGGCTCATCATGTTTATCAGAGGATGATATGCACTCCTTCAAGCTAAGGTTAAAAAATTAAACGAATTTTTATGGTAGGTTTTGAGATATCAGTGCTCAAAGTGACAGCATTTCAATGATGATGAAATAGACACACAGGGGCAATATACACGGTTTTTTGAATGTGTGAAGTATATTTGTGAAAATATTTCGACGATTGAGGTTGCATGAAGTGTAAACAAAAGCCATTTTGTACAACTATGTCTCATTTGAGCCATTTTGGAAAGGGATTCTAATATACGGCGTTTTCATGATGGCCGCGATTAACTGTTCGTTTTGAGCTTTCAAGACCTTATAGTCACATTTCCACATATTTTGCACCTACAACACAGCAGATTAAGACATGGTAAATCTTTTGATACCAAATACCTGTAATGCAGATTTTGTTGCAAGTCAAACTTTAACCAGCTAGATATGAAGCCTTCAGTTTGGCTGTTAATAGAAATACTTTGTTTCCACTATTGAAGTGAGAGTAAATCATAAACTCACTCATTCAGCCATCAGTCTTTCTCATGATTTAGTTTCTCACTACAACTTAGTATTTCATGCTCTGTCTCTCTTCTTACAGATAGAGTTTGTTTTAATGTTTCTTCTTCTGCCTTTTGGTAAATGGTAGTTTGGAGAAATGTCAAAGATCTTACAGAGCTCCAGTCATTTCTAGCTGAATTTTTAATGACTCAGTGTTTGCTGTTAAACCAAGATATGGCCTGTCTATGATAAATTAATAGGTTAGGGGGTCAAACTGCTGCTGTAAGGTTCTTTGTTCATTGTAAAATTTTATCTTGCCATTGTCATTGTCATTGTCATATTATCATTGCCATCAAAACCTACAAGACATTCAACTACTAGAACCAGATATAACTTCCCAGCCTCTTGAGAGGACATTGGGACGCATCTGGTCACTAAAAACGGATAGTTTTCAATTCAGTTCAGATCTAAAAGCAGGCCCCAACACCCGTAGAGGTGTACTATTCATGATAGCATCCATCTACGATCCTCTTGGCTACTTGTCACCATTCATTCTCCAAGGTAAGAACATCCTCCAAGACATGTGTAAGATGTCAGCAGCTTGGGATAGTCCTTTGAACAATGAAATATTGACACGGTGGAAGGACTGGAAATCTTCATTGCCAGACCTGTCAACTGTAAACATCAGTAGGTGCTACAAGCCAGCCAACTTTGGTGCAATCAAAACCGCAGAGATTCATCACTTCTGTGATGCAAGTACTTCTGGTTACGGATCAGTAAGCTACTTACGACTCGTGAATGCAAGTGACCGAGTCTATTGCTTTCTTCTCATGAGCAAAGCTCGCGTAGCACCACTTAAGCCCACTACTATCCCTTGTCTAGAACTCTAGGCTGCAGTAACAGCAGCCCAGACAGCTAAGCTCATCAAATTAGAACTAGATTTGGAAGTTTCAGAGGTATTCTGGACAGATTCCCAAATCGTTTTGGGATATCTGAAAAACACTTCTAAGAAATTCCATGTTTATGTTACCAACCGGATTCAACAGATAAGGGAACTTACTGATGTAGAAGGATGGTTCTATATACCTAGTTCTATCAACCCTGCTGACCATGCCTCTAGAGGGCTTACAGTACGCCAGTTAACGAAACCCTCATGCACTTGGTTCACTGGCCCAGAATTTCTCCACCATGAGCCGCTGGTCATTCCTCAGCAGGTGACACCTCAAGTTAGCTCTGAGGACCCTGAGGTCAAGTCATTGGCAACTACTGCACATAACCCTCCTCATAGGACGCTCTATCAAGCGCTTCATGCCTGTTCCTCTTGGACAAGGGCTGTCAAAATAGCCAATGTTTTCTTCAGCAAACAAAACTTTTTGAAAAGGAAGTCACTTGATCCCAATGCAGCAATCACCTACCTTGTCAAATCTTCTCAGCAGGAACATTTTCCTGAACTTGGATCCATGCTGACTCCAAAGCAAATTAGTCGAGGCTGTAAGATTTTCAACTTGAATCCCTTTCTTGATGAAAGTGGAGTTATGAGAGTTGGAGGTCGCCTCAAACATAGTACCAGTCTAGATTACAAACATAAGCACCGAATAATCCTTCCAAAAGCTAACCACTTCACTCGAATCATTCTTCGACATTTCCATGAGCAAGTAGCCCATCAGGGAAGAGGACTCACTTTTGCTAAAATGAGATCCTCAGGTTACTGGATTGTTGGAGCCAGAGCTTTAGTTGCTTCTTTAATTCACAAATGTGTGATCTGCCGGCTACATCGCGCAAAACCAGTTATTCCCCAGATGTCCTCTCTACCACAAGAAAGATCCGAGTCGTCGCCCCCTTTTAGCTATTGCGGAGTCGACTGCTTCGGACCATTCTTAGTAAAAGACAGGAGAACAAAGAGGTACGGCCTGATGATCACCTGCCTTGCCAGCCGAGCAGTTCACATTGAGTTACTGGATGACCTAACGACCTCAGCATTTATTAATGGTATACGCAATGTCATGGCTATTTGTGGTCCTATCCGGCAAATCTGGTGTGACCAGGGGATAAATTTTATTTGTGCCATTCCAGAATTGAGCAGAGCAGGACTCCTAGAATTTAAGTTAAACCCTCCCAATGCTAGCCACATGGGTGGTGCTTGGGAGCGGATGATAAAAACTGCCAAAAATGTCCTACAGTCATTGATGAGAAGTCACGGTGGGAGGTTGGACACAAGTGCTCTTCGAACCCTACTCTATGAAACTATGGCCATCATAAACTCACGACCTCTTTCCGTTGTAACAGAGGAAGACATACCACTTTCTCCTAATCAATTACTGACCATGAAGTCAGACATCATACTGCCTCCGCCTAGTGAGTTCGGTGATGCTGATATATATAGCCGAAAGCAATGGCGGTCAGTTCAGTTTCTAGCCAACGAATTTTGGAAACGTTGGCGAAATGAATACCTGACTTACCTTCAGGCCCGCCAAAAATGGGTTACAGGAAAATCTGATGCAAAGATTGGCAACATTGTCATCATCAAAGACGATAATGCACATAGAAATCAGTGGATTAGAGGTAAAATCACAGAATGCATTAGCTCAATGGATGGGCACATTAGATCTGTAAGAATACTCATAGGCAACCGTAACAACCCTCACCACTCTGGTAAATATTTAGTCCGACCTGTCTCGAAGGTCATCACACTCATAGAAGCTGAAAATGACTAAAAACTGACAGAATAATAACCTTTGCTAAGATAAAGATGAAAATTTTAGGTGGGAGTGTAAGGTTCTTTGTTCATTGTAAAATTTTATCTTGCCATTGATGGCCGCTTGTCTATTGTCGCATCGCTGCCAGTCAGGTCATGACCCAATGTGCTCACTGCTTTAATCACCTTGTTTTTAAAATTGCCAAATGCTCCCATATTACAAGAACATTAGTGAGCCTTTTACACCGGAACAACTACCACAGCCACATAGAGTTTATTACTTTTCCAAACCGCTGACCGTGTCCTCACAGTTGCAATATACTCTGAATCACCATTTTCCTTTTTGTTTTTAGCATAGGTTTTATCTTTCTTGGCATTTCAGTCTAACACCTCAGAGAATGAGGTTGTACAGAATTTCTGTTTCTGTTCACTTACTATTACTGTTTTTAATATTCACCCAGAGAGACATACTTATACATAATTACTCAACCACATTTTAACTCTCTCCTGGATAAGGTGATAGAGGTATGTACTCATTATAAGTTTATGTTTTTATTCAATATTGACTTTTTAAGATTCTTCAAATATTGTTTTAAACATTTGATGTCATATGGATATTATATGTACTATTGTTATCATATAGCATTCTTGTTTGCTTTATTTTATCTTTATGTTTCATGTTATAATTTGTAGTTTTACGGTGTTCACGTCTATAAAAGCAAATAAAATTATCTAACAAATGACACCTGTTCGAAACTCCACGTTGTCTCTGGGAGGGCAGTTACAGCTGTGTTCCCAATCTTTTCAGTCTATCGACCCCTCTCAAATTTTAACAAAGTGGTATTGGTGTCTACTAAAACATAAAATCTCCCCTATTTAGCAAGTCCTTACTATTAAAAAACTTAGTAGTATTGTACGGTGTTAACACAAGCCTAAGGTAATGAGATGGTTGTATCTGATGGTTATGAAGAATTTGTATATCTGGTTGCTTGTTTGTCTATTTAAGTCTCATGTCTTTAATCTCTTCCATGTTCATTTTGTTTCTCTGTTTATTCAAAAGCTCAGTAACATGGGTGAAACCAGCCTCCAGCATAAAAAAACTGAAAATACTAATTTATACGGATCAACAATCACGTCTTGCGTACTTTATTACAATTACCTCACTGCTCCATAACTCATGCAAGCCTTTAGTAGTGAAATTAGATTTTGTTTCTAAATCCATGCTTAGTTCTGGCAATTCTTCCTGTGTAACTCTCGATTAAATTCATACTTTTTATAAATCGAAAGGAGAAATTAATCGTTCAGGCATTTTCATTTCTGCTA
Organism: Watersipora subatra; assembly: GCF_963576615.1. Classification (NCBI taxonomy): domain Eukaryota; kingdom Metazoa; phylum Bryozoa; class Gymnolaemata; order Cheilostomatida; family Watersiporidae; genus Watersipora; species Watersipora subatra. Next base: position 21,302,370 of record NC_088717.1, read on the forward strand.
AATCCCAAAAACACACTTTGCTGTCAGTTCGCAAGCTTTCAAGACGACTCGTATATGCCAACGAATTATTCACTGAGACTGTTCCTTCAACTTCTTGTTTGAATCCACCTAAATTGGAAAAGAAATAGTAATATTCAGAAAAAAAATAAAACAACTGTAAAAGTTTTACAACTTTTCAAACAACTGTAACCTTTAAATTTCAATCATGAAACAAGTGTTTTGTTGAAATAAATTAGAACGAAAAATAAAAATTTAAAGGTGTTTAAATGTAAATGTGAAATCATTAGCAAGTAATTGCTAAATATAGTCTGTTATGCTCCAATTTCAATAAAAAATTATTTGATTTAAAGTAGTAGGATTTTACTTCATTTTAGTGTTGGCATCATTAGGCGAAAATATCGTATAGATGCTTAAAGTGGTATGAAACAAATAGTAGTTATCTAATGACTTGACTTAAAAATCATTAAAACGACAATCATTAAGAATAGTAACAAAACAGTATGCTAACTTTAGTAATTATAGTAACCTACAATAACTTTAGTGCATTTTGTGGTTATTATCTGCAAGCAAATGTAACATTACAATGTACTTCGTAGATAATTCTTACCTCTGAGACAGACATGAAACATAAATGCTAAATTTAAGTTAAATTAATTTTGCTTACTAAACACATACTTGAAGAAAGTTTTTGTACATATTTTAGTAGACTTCAAACTTTTAACTAAAATTTTATCACTTATCTGTTTGCGAATCCGTTTTTACTATAACGGATAAAGCTGAATGGAAAAATAGTATAGCAATATTTTTGTTATTTCTCCGTAATCAGTACAACAATCGCCAAATTTTAACTTTGAGAGAAATTATCGGTGATATCATGCATTATAAAATTTGTCCTAACAAAAAAATAACAAAAAAGCATCATTTTTCACGGTTAAGCAATAAAAAATTTCTTAACAAGGGCATCGTAACGCGTAGGCGCAATGTATCGATTAATACATTATTTAGCGTGTGCAATCAAGAAAGGGTATATGGTATATGCTAAGTACACTGCAGAGCTAAGGGCTATATACGTTACTGGTTAAGTCAGTGATTTTGATACTTGCAGTTGCCAACTCCATGAGATCAAATACAACACGCAGCGAGTTTTCAGTTCCAAGGCTTTATAGCTAAAGTTGGACAGGCAGACATCCAAACAGATGACGAAAAACTTTGAGATTTATATATATATATATATGTATATATATATTATATATATATATATATATATATATATATATATATATATATATATATAGATATATATATATATATATATATATATATATATATATATATATGTATATAGATAAATGAGGCATTATGACTGTCAACCCATTGAAATGTAACGACAATGGTGCTGACAAAGAATACGCTATAAATTTTCAAATTTATAAGTTATATAATAATAATCAAATGCTACAAATATTTATTAAAAATAAATGACATAAACAAGCTACCGTAAAACCTCTAATTGAACGCCCAATCTATTTGAACGCCACCTCCAATTGACCGCCACCCTGAGAGAAGGGTTGAAAAATGAGCTGCCACTCTCCAATTAAACACCACCTCCATTTGACCACCACTTTGATATTATTTGATCTTTTCGAGATAATACTATCAACTGATCAGTAGAAAAGTGTCCACAAAATTGTATTAATAATAAATCATTTATATCAGTAATGGTTATATATCTCTCGTTGTCCAATTCCAAAGCTTTTCGTTTGTTTTTTTTTGTGTCAAAACTTTGAAAGCAACGCCGTAGCAATAATCAATAACGATTTCAGGCTAGTAGTGGCTCTCTGTTTAACGCTGTCTTTTTAATTCAAAGGAGCCTACATGCATAAAACAAAGGTTTAAATTTACGATGGTAGATGAACTTTTAAAGCAGCGCTATAAAAATAATTACTGTCTCAGGCTAATAGTGGTTCCTTGTTTAACTTGGTGCTTTGAAGTACATGTACATACATGTATATATAAACAGTTTAAACTTATGATGGTAGATGGAAAACTTAGAAAGCAACGTCATAGAAATAACCACTAACTATCTGAGGTTAATAGTAGTTTTTTGCTTAATGTGGTCCTAATAATGTAATTCAAATGACACGCATATAAAAACCTGTTCGCAAGTTTTGGACCGAAGGTTAACGAGCAAACTTTTAGCACTGCATCAGTGCTAAATGCAGAGCATGAAAGTTTTGTTCTGCCAAACAGTTTTTTGGATGCTAATATTGACTAGTTCAGCAGTACAGTAGAAAAATTGAAGCCAGAAGATACTGTGGAAAGTATTGGACAACTAGAAGATGTTCATTTCATCAAAGGCAACTGTTCGAACGCAGCTATCCAATGAAACGATAGAAATATTATTTTGTTTTAAAAACATTAATTTTTGTTTCTGCATGTAATATAAGTGTGGTTCATTTATGTCACTTTTTCATGAATATATGTTTGTATCATTTGATAAATTATTTTTGTATAACTTACAAATATGCATCTTTCTAGCATGTTATTTAATAGCATTATACAATGAATTCGTGCTCATAACTCCACTTCTGTTGCACATAAAAACGAGTTTTGGCTGCAAACTATTATAGCAAACATATTAGTGATTGCAATGAGCTTTTATGCAAGATTGTTAAATGTAGATATTAAATAAAAATATGTCTTCAGCTTTATAATGAAATAAAAATTTAAAAAGCCAGCAAATTGCTAAGAAGGACGCAGGCTATAATATCATCGCAGGTCAATTGCAAGCAACATATATCAACTGGTAGAGATATTTCTCGGTTTCGTGATGCACATTTATTAGGAGATCTTTGACAAGTTAGAGGTAAGTTAGCAGATTTATTACATCCAAAAGGTTAAATATCATTCCACCAGCTAAAAGCGCAAAATATAGGCGACATTCGCTTCGCCTGTAATATAACTAAATTTATCTTCCGAAAATTCTGACGAGCTATTTAAAAAATAGACCACGAGCTTCTATTTAAACGCCGCCTCCAATTGACCACCACCATAGAGGAACGGTGGAAAAATAGATCGCCATGGCGTTCAATTACAGGTCTTACGGCATAATTATAATACAGAGAAACAAAAATTAACATTTTTAAAACAAAAATATGTGGAACATTTGCTCGGACAGTTGCGTTCTGTTGTTGCTTTCGTTTGGACTCATCAGTTCAATAATTTCCACAATGTGACTTGAACTCTTCTGTGCGGCTGAGCTAGTCGATGTTAATTTCTAAACCATCTTTAACAGAGCAAAACCTAACACGTTGCCATTTTGATTACACTTTTATAACTAAATGAACAACTAAAGAAAAACTTAGTCCCATGTAATCTTGCAAGTGCCGGCTGAGCAGAGGTTCTAAGGCTTATAATCGTTGCACAGATTCCATTGTAATTGCAAAACCATCGTTCACAACTGACGAAGTGCCAAGACTGCGTTAAATATTTTTTACTATTACTATAATACAGTTAATTAATTCTACGGAGCTGCTTTCAAAGTTTTAATAAAAAAAAGTGTGAAGTTTTAGATTCAGCAAACAAAGTTGGATATGAATAGCAACAATGAAAGAGTTAATTGTTAATGATGTAACTAAGTCATTACTAGTATAATTTTGAGGATACTTTTGTATTGATCCCTGACTATTATGGGTTCTTAAAAATTAAAAAATTAAATTAAAGACTGTCAAATTGGCGGTCAAATAGAGGTGGAATGCAATAAAAAGTAGCGCTCTATTTTTCAAACATTCTTCTGTGGTGATGAACAATTAGAAAGATTGTTTAAATAAAGCTGGGTTCAATTAGAGGCTTTATGGTAATTAACTCAACTCTTACAGGTAGAAGCTATCTCTATCTTCAGTATTGCATTGCTTGTTTTTAGAAAAGTTTATTATTTTGTAAGACCTCCATGATATAACACAGTTGACTCAATAAATTATATGCCATAAACCTCCCTAAACTCACGCTATAATTACTAGAGAATAATATTTATAAAGAATAATGATACTGCTTAGTGGGTACATCAATAACCTTAACAAGCATAAAGGTATCAACAACCTCTAGCGTGAGATGGAATGCTACATGTACATGAGTGTGTGGCTATATCAGATTTAGTATGAGTACCTTCATATGGAGCTTACATCCTGGCAGTCTCGTGTGACATGAGAGATGGTCAGTTGTGGTGATAATGTACAGAGAATGAGTACTTATGCAATTTTTCCCATCATATCTTAAAGTGATCAATTGGTGCTGATGTTAAAGTGCTAGTTTCCATAACTGTAAGTTGTGAGTTTGAATCCCAATTTGTGTGATCTTTTTCCTAACCTCTAATCATGGCCTTGGACAGACAGACACTTATTATAGTGAAGACTATTACCTAGACAGTCTCGTGTACTGTGAAAGATCATCAGGTGGGCTGATAAAATACAGAAGATAAATATGTGCACAGTTATTCCAGAGTGCTGTAGGGCGGTTGATTGGTGCAGCTGTTAGAGTATTGGTCTACCAAGCAGAAAGTTGCGAGTTCAAACCCAATACCATGCAATCTTTTTTCAACCTTCAACCAGGGCTTCAGATTAGATGTACATGACTCTAATTATAGTAAAAACATATTACAAGAAAACACACTACTCTTTTATCAATTACCTGAATTAGCAAGCCAATAACCATCAATTTTATATTATAATCTGGAAATGAGAATTGTTTCCTCTTTTCATGAGCAAAAAGTACACAACTCGCGTTCATATTTCATTACTGCGCTAAGTTCATTTACTGTGTTAGATTTGTAGAACTCCTTAAAGCTGTCCTTACCTTCAATAAGAATTATGTTTTAAACAAGTAGTAGTCTGAATAGATTAAAATCATTTTATTTTTACTAGTTAACTCTGCAGTTTTATAACCCACTTCTTACTCTACCCTGTTATTTGCTTCTACACCAAAATATCTACTTTGTTAATATAAACACAACTACTTGATTTAGTGAACACTGCAGCTTTTCTGAGGATGGAAAGGTTTTCTTTAGTGTATTCATGATGTGAATATATTGGGGGTCTTTTAGCCGCTATATTGCAAACATATATTGCTGATTTAACCTGTCTGATAGAGATATAGGTAGGTGCACTCCCAGTCAGAACTGTTTGCTACTGCTCTTCAGCATCTCACGCTAAAGGAGTAACATATGATTTGTATATATGAAGTAACACTGTACTAATGAGACGTAGTAATGATTGGTTTAACACACACTACAACTACCCTACTGCTTGTTTACTGGAACTATTCATTAATAGTAGCAAATCTGCATTGCTGTTTTACTGTTTATTACAAACATACATCATGCCTATGTGTGCTATTTTATACAAGTACTTGGTAAGAGTGGTACTTTTGGGGTATAGTGATCCATCACTACTTCATGGCTCATCTGTTAAACTAGTGTAACACATCATGAGTAAGAAAAAACTGGTGCAGTGTCAACATGGATACAACAATGGCTTAACCAGACAAACAAGCAAGCTATTAGCCTATGAGCCTTTCAGATTAAAACTAGAATCATGAAACAAACATTACTGGACTAGCTTGTAATGTTATCAGAGGCTACGCAACTGGAGGTTATTTCACAAAATGGTATGGCAGCGAAATGTACCAAACACTTAGTTGAAAGCTGTATTTGCAAGTGCCAATACTGACCAAAGCAAAACTGCTCCTGCTAGCTTGGAGGTCATCAATAAAATACTGACAAGGTCAAGTACGCCCGTGATCCAAACACTGGTCATGGGGCATGCTGGTTCAGGGAAGCCATGGAGTTGGTGGCTACTGGTAACAGTAGTGAGCTAGATGCGGCGCCAGCTCGGGTGGACTCTCATTCCGGTTGGAGTACAATGGAGGCTATACCTATGAGGTCAAGCTTTGGAGTGGCTATTGTTTCAGGCAATGATAATCTGGTGGAGGAGTTTCATGGCTTGGACTGGGATGCTCTTGCAGAAGTTCCCAGGGAAGCAAGACCAGGAGGGTAATGGCAGAAAAGAGTAAACCATTTACTGATGGCAACTTCATCAAATAATGGATAGTACACAGCAAATGACTTGTGCTCTGCGAGTCAATTTTTTTCAAGTATCAGCCTCCCAGCAAGTTCAGTAGTATTCACAATAAAAGAACTTGAAGCACATAAATTGCATAATTTTTTTATTATATAATTCAATACATCAGTCTTGGCTTTCAAATGAGCCTATATTCAATACACAAAGAATAATAGAACTATGAAAAACAGGGTATCAAAAGTATGTCCTGCAATAAAAAACACTTGGTTGCGATTCCCACAATGTGATGTCATAATAATTATCATTTAGCCTTAAATCATGGATCCCTTTCGCTGCTGCCATTAAGGCTGTGCTTTTCTGTGACAATCGGTGCTGTTAAACACAGAGGGTAAAATATATAAACAATCTATTTCGGCATAAATGACGCTTGGACCACTCATTGTTAAACCAAAAACAGTCATGTTTGGAGCTTTTTACTGATGGTAAGGGGTCCCAATATGATTTTCTGATTAAATTGCCTTGCATTCCTTTGGTGTTGTGAAATAAAAGAGTTACAGAAATGATAATACTATTGAAATAATAAAAACCGGTGTTGATTTTTGTATCAAGTAATACTAAAATGCAATATCATAAATTAAATGCTTGATCATGGTTACTGATTAATTCACATATTATTATTATTATATATTATGTTACCATATTATTATTTATCAGCTGTAACAGTGATGTCAGACTTTTGGCCCTACAGCCCATGAGATCAGGTCGTTTGTTGTTAATATGATAATGACTTTGACTTAATTAAGTTGTGGTAATCTGAAATTTTCTGCAAAATTGATAATGCCCTGTGATTGGCTGCTGAAATAGATTGTTTATAAAGTTCACCAACACATAGAGCGCTAATAATAAACTAAGGTTCTAAATAATTAACAATGGCCGGGGATCGTGCTAACGCCCACCCAACCAATACAAACAGATGTTCTGGATTAATTAATTATGCTTCAATAAATTTACATGTCGTTGATAAAGGTAATGAAATCACATCGATTAAATTGTGACCTGCAGTTGCGTGGCCCTAGGACTATATGTCAATTGCACTTTCGCGAGATCACGCAATGCTTGAAATTAATTAGTCTCACTCCTTGCCAATCAACATCCCAATAAAAAGAGAGGACTAGTGCATAATATCATCAGGAAAGCATAGTATGGTGCTTAGAATCTGAGTATTTATCATAGAAATAATTTGTACATGGAGAGCTAATGACATTGATTCCTTTCTCATCTTCATTGGTTATCTGGAGTTGTCCTGCCTTCGCCTGCCACTGGCATCATTATCGTAGTTCATAAATATAAGCAGTGAGCAACAAAATAAGCGGTAAGAGCGCACAACACCGAATGTGAAAATTGTGATATCACAATTTTCAAGCCTATACCATTGAACATTTCTGCGGTAGAGCTCTGGCGAAATCCTATAAAGACCAACCAATGTTTGTCTCACCATGTCAAACAATGACTCATTCGAAAGCCAAGATTCTGATGAATTGAAATGTCTGGCAAAAAATTATGTAATTGATGTGCTTTAAAGAGAAAATAGTGCTGCAAATGCATAAGAGAACGAAACATTTTGTGATGTTATTTGGTGCTGGATAAGTCGACTGGTTTTCTAAGTACGTTACATCTGCTCGTTCTCATTTGCAATTCTATTTTTTACTTGGAGATAATGGAATAGTTGGCATCTGTTTGGAGCATGCATGTAACAACAACTGAAAAATACATTTTCAAGGTTCTGCAGAAAACCTTGCAAAATTATAGTCTCTCAAATGGAAATAGCTCTTTGAGATATTATTATCGATTAAGGACAAACATGGCTGAAGTGTGGAAGGAACTTGTTGGACACATATGGACTCTGAAGATTTGCGATTTTTATGCGCTGTGTTCCTACACTGGATTATACTGAAGTAAACACTCCAAAAAAAAGACTTAGATTTTGGACACCAAAACCATCTCTTTCTGCCGTAAACTATATTTGAGGACATTTACTCACTCAATCATCGTTAGTTTCAAACTTTCCTTCAAGAAATTGATTCTAGCCCTTCCTCACTTTATTACACAACAGTGAATAAATTGATATTTTTGAAACTTTTGATATCAAATAACTCTAATGTGAATTTTGTTCCAAGTCAACCTTTAACATGAACGATATGAAAAGATAATGGTTAATATTGGTGGAAAAACCAGAGTTGTCCCCTCTTCAGAATAAAGAGAGTGGACAACTCCATTAAAAATGAATAATATAACGATGAAATATCGGCTTCGATATTCATATCGATTTAGAAACTGACCAAATATAAAATCATGCACTGAAATATATCGTCACGTCGAATGATATTGTTTTATCGTGCAGCACTTGTTGCATTATTGCAAGAATCGATTACGTTGGGCACTCATCATAAAACGATGTCGGAGCAAGAACTCCAAACCAAACTCCAAATCCCAAACCTCAACTGACCATGTGAGCGATTTTTGCAGTACATCCCACATCTATGCATTAATTTGAACGATAGTGTGCAAGGACTTTTATAGCCAGTGTTGCAATTTATTAGAGCATATTATTTTTTAAATATTAAAATTTGATGGCATATTTTTATTTTGTATTCATATTTAAAAGTGTTGCATGAAAGCTCATTGCTGCCATCGATATGTTTGCTAGTTCGCAGCCCAAACTGGTTTTTATATCCAGTAAAAGAGGAGTTATGAGCATTGACTAATAGAAAACCATGTTTAGATAATGGCAATGGTGCTGTCAACTAATATGCTTTAAAATTGAAAATTTGTAAGTTTTTGTAGAAATTTACTAGTTAGTTAAGATTAGGCTCTCACAGTCTTGTATTCATTCAAATTTAAATACAGAGAGAACAGGAAACAGTAAAGTAAAAGAGATTTGCACAGATAAAAAAACAAGAGTATTATAGGGAGTTGCTCCTCCATTGATTAACATGAGGAAATAACTTCAAACTGTAAACATGATATGATTTCTATAAAAAACTACATAAACAATACTCCTACATAGTTTTTACAATTAGCAGAGGAAAATTATTGATACACGCAACCAACAAGTGAATTATTATTGTCAATGAACGAGTAGTTTACGGAGCTCTTCAAATCAGGGTCGAGCGAGCGGTTTTGTGAAAATGTCAGCTATGTTTTTCTTAGTCGGGCAATAAGAAGTTACTATGACACCATTTGTGATAGCTTCTCTACAGTAGTGATACTTTATGTCAATGTGCTTAGTTCGTTTCGTGTTTGAACCTGAGTTTGCTATTTTGATAGTTGACTGGTTGTCAACATAGACATTAATCGCTGGAGTCGGGCAGTTGGTGACAGTGTCATATAGTTGACGAAGCCATGTGGCCTCCCTTGCAGCATCATACAGCGCTACATATTCTGCTTCGGCGGTAGATACGGCAACAATACTCTGCGATTTACTGAACCAGCTAACAGGTGTACCGCCGTGCATGAATACTAATCCGGAGGTTGAGTGTCGGTTATCACAATTGTCCGCCCAACTAGCATTTGTATACCCAAACAGTTCACCAATGTTATGTTTTTCAATGTGAAGACAGATGTCTATACTGCCTTTGAGATATCGGAGTACTCGTTTTACAGCTGTCATGTGCGTTTCGGTTGGTGATGAGTTGTACCTAGATAACACTCCCACCGCATTAGATATATCAGGGCGAGTAGCAGATGCCACATACAAAAGGCTACCTACCATCGATTGGTACACACATGCATTTGCTAGCTTACTACCATCGTCTTTCATAAACTTCACATCGGTAGCCATCGGGGTAGAAACAGAGTTAGCATTTTCCATTCCATATTTGCGTAGAACTTGCTCGATATAATGTTTTTGACTTAGCGTGATGGCGGTTTCACTTTGGTGGATGGAAATTCCCAGACAGTAGTGCAAACTTCCAAGATCTTTCATCTGATACTCTGAGGCTAACGCTTGTTTAATCTTGCTCATCTCACATTCAGTATCTGACATAATAATTAGGTCATCGACGTATACGGCAATGATGGCTTTCACTTCACATATGTTGCGTACATACACACAATGATCAGCATTTGAATTACTGAAACCAAGAGATTTGAGAAAGTTATCTAACACAATGTTCCAACACCTAGGAGACTGCTTTAAACCGTACAACGACTTACTGAGTTTACAGACTAGGTGTTCTTTTCCTGTCTTCTCAAAGCCTGGTGGCTGACACATATAAATTTCTTCCTCGAGTTTGCCATTTAAAAATGCCGTCACAACGTCCATCTGGTGCACTAGCATACCTCGATCTACTGCCTGAGCAAGTGCAGCTCTGAGAGATGAGTGTCGAACTACTGGAGAGTATGTCTCATCATAATCGATGCCAGCCTTTTGCGCATATCCTTTCGCTACAAGGCGAGCTTTGAAACGATCGACTTGACCATTGGCATTGTACTTCGCCTTAAATACCCATTTGCATCCAATTGATTTACGTTGTGAAGGCAGCTCTACGAGTGTCCATGTTTCATTGCTCATGAGAGCATCATACTCCTTCTCAGCTGCAGCTAACCATTCATCTCGCTGCTCACACTTTTCTACTTTAATAAGGTTCAATGGTTCGACAATCTCACTAACATGACAAGCGGTGTCTATACCTAGGCGCTGTGGTGATTTGCGAGGGCGGTCAGATCGGCGAAGTTGAGTTTTGTCAGCACTGCAAATATTTACTGTTACAGTAGCAGGGTTGTCCACCCTTGGACTTGCGGCCGGGATACACGATTCATCTTTGATACCCAACTGTTGTTCATTGAACATAACATCCCTTCTCACAACCACAGAATTAGATTGATGGTCGTACAAGCGATAGCCTTTAGACCTTACACTATAGCCCACAAATGTCATGGATTCAGCTTTGTCGTCAAGCTTTCTACGAATAGCGTCTGGTATGTGCGCATATGCCATGCAGCCGAATACCCGAAGGTGATCTATATCAGGTTTCTCACCATACCATATCTGATAAGGTGTTGTAGGCGCTTTGTGTGTGCGAGTCGGAATTCTGTTCCTTAAATAAACAGCGGTGGCAACAGCCTCAGCCCATAGAGATTTGGGAAGATTTGCATTTATGATCATAGCACGAGCAGATTCACATACCGTTCTGTTATAATGTTCAGCCACACCATTTTGCTCTGGAGTATGTCTAACAGTTAGTTCATGACGGATACCTTGGGACTTTAGATGGTTTTCGAATTCTGTAGAGATATACTCGCCACCTCGATCAGAGCGTATTGTGTGGATTGATTTTCCGGTTTGGTTGGTTACTAAGGCTGCAAACTCACAGAATCTAGAAAATACATCCGACTTATCTCGTATAAAAATGTATGGGTATATCTACTGAAATCATCGATAAAAGTAACGAAGTATTTACTACCTCCTATGGATTGTGTTTGCATAGGACCACACACATCTGTGTGTACAAGTTCAAGGAGACGCGTGGACTTGATGTCGCTATTGGGCTTAAAGGGTTTTCTCGACATTTTTTCTTTTACACATGGTTCACACAAACCTAGTTTTACACCAGAGAGATTAGCGCCACTCACCAGTTGTTCCCTGTCCATACGATGTAAAATAGCGGCTTCATGAACATGACCAAGGCGTTGATGCCATAGCTCACCGCTGCGAGAAGTGATGTGTGCACTGTCATTTGAAGTTTCTATATCCAGGTAATACAGTTTATCTATGAGTGTTCCTCGGCCACATACTTGTTTTTGTTGGTTTTTAATCCAACATCGACTATGTCCAAATTGAATAATCAAGCCCTTAGAGGCTACAGCGCGAACAGAGAACAGGTTTGTGCTTAGGTCAGGTATGTACAAAACACCATGTAACGCAGCTTTGCGATTAACTCTACGACCTAACTGCATTGATACTTTAATGTTACCTATCCCAATGGCGTCTACAGAGCTTCCATCAGCTACTTCTACTTTATGAGGTTTGTCAAATTGAGTGAACTCGCTGAACAAGCTTTTATAAGGAGTCATGTGCTTTGTAGCGCCTGAATATATCAGCCAGCGTTGATTAATTTTATCGGTGGAGTCATTACCCGTACCAGCCAAAAAGGCTGACTCACCCGTGTCAGGATAGTTATCTGCTGCATGCTTAGCTTGGTGTAGAACATCTTTGGGTTCTGCATTTTTTCTCTCTCCGTTTCGCTCTCTACAGAAACGTTGAACGTGGCCAATTTATTACAGTACCAGCAGGTAACCTGGCGTCTAATTTGAGGTCTAGTAGCTGAGAGAGCAGTATCAGGGTTGGCGACAGCATTTCTTTCACTAAAGGCTGATACAGAGCTATGTTCTTTTTGTTTCTGCTCTTCGTTTAAAAGAGTTTGTTGAACAAATTCTAGCGATGGCGTATCTTTCTGCGTTTCGAGAGCAGTAACTACAGTTGAATAACTCTCCGGAATGGAGCCTAGAAGAGTTACAACTTGGTCCTCTTCAGCAATAGGTGATTTGATAGCAGCTAGCCGATTCGTGAGATCTTTCATATTCTTTAGATGACCTTCAATTGATGCGCTCTCAGACATTACTGAGCAAAAGTAGCGCTTCTTCAAGAACATTTTATTAGCTAGAGTGTCTCTCTCAAAATGTTTAGACAGTTTGTCCCATGCCTCCTTGGCCGTTTCACATTCAGTTATAAGGTAAAGCAACTCATCGCCAACCGCAAGCACAATATGAGATAATGCCTTGCTCGAGTTCTTATTATAGGTAGCTTTCACAGCCCCATCAGCTGTGCTTGCCGGAGCAACTGTAGTTCCATCAATATATCCAAATAGCTCCTTAGCAATCAGCAGATGCTTAATCTTGAACTTCTATGTGGCATAGTTGCTGCTAGAAAGTTTTTCTACACTCCATTTATCGTCCATAATGATCACAGATGACTAATCTAACTAGTTACACAGTACATATAACGTTCCTGGGCCCATAACCTGTAGAAATTTACTAGTTAGTTAAGATTAGGCTCTCACAGTCTTGTATTCATTCAAATTTAAATACAGAGAGAACAGGAAACAGTAAAGTAAAAGAGGTTTGCACAGATAAAAAACAAGAGTATTATAGGGAGTTGCTCCTCCATTGATTAACATGAGGAAATAACTTCAAACTGTAAACATGATATGATTTTTATAAAAAACTACATAAACAATAGTTTTCAATAGTAACCTATCAAATGCCACAAATGTATATTCAAGAACAAGTGACATAAACAAGCTGTATTTATAATACATATAAAGAAGCAAAAAGTTACATTTTTGAAACAAAAGTATTTGCATCGAATGCTCGGCAAGTTGCGGTATGATTGTTGCTTTACTTTTGACCTATCCGTTCAATAGTTTCTAGTGTTTTCTAAATTCTTCCACACTGCTGAACTAGTAAATAATAGTGTCTAAACAATTTTAACAGAACTCAATGCGTTGCTTTTCAGAATATGTTTTTAACGGCATTAAAAACAACTTAGCTACGTGTACAGTAAGCTTGCGGTGTACCTGCTAAGCAGAGGCTCTTGCCTCAAAACAATAGTACATATTATATTGTAATTGATAAACCATTTTCTACATTTTTGAGGTATAACGACTTTAAACAATTTTAACTTTAAGGTTAAACACAGAATGACTATTAGCTTGATACAGTTATTTCTATGGTGCTGCTTTCCAAATAAAAAAAACTGTAAAGCTTTGGAGTTGAAAAATGAACTTTGATACAGACAGCAACTACAAAATAATTGTTATTTATGTAACCAAGTCATTATTAGTACAATTTTGTAGACACTTTTCTACAAATCACTTGATATTACGAGTTCGTAGAATATTTAATCAAAGAATATTAAAGTACCAGTCAAATAGATCTGGTGTTCCATTACAGTGGCGCTCTATTATCAACCATTATGCAGTGGTGGTCAAATAGAGGTGTCGTTCAAATAAAGGTGGTGCTCACATAAAGGTTTTACGGTAATTGACTCAACTTTTACAGGTTAAGGCTAGCTTTATCTTCAATATTGTATTGTTTGTTTTAAGCATACGTTTATAATTTTGTAAGACCTCCATGATATAACACAATTGACACAATATAATATATACTGTAAATCTCCCTAAACTCATACTATAATTGCTATAGAATAATATCTATAAATACTAATGATGCTGTTTAGTTGGTACATCAATAACCTTAACAAGCATAAAGGTATCAACAACCTCTAGCTCTGCATGTACATAAGTGTGTAGCTATGTCAGATTTAGTATGAGTACCTTCATATGCAGCTTCCATCCTGGCAGTCTCGTGTGACATGAGATATTGTCAGTTGTGGTGATAATGTACCGAGAATGAGTACTTATGCAATTTTTCCCATCATATCTTAAAGTGATCAATTGGTGCTGGTGTTAAAGTGCCAGTTTCCCTAATTGTAAGTTGTGAGTTTGAATCCCAATTTGTGTGATCTTTTTCCTAACTTCTAATCATGGCCTTGGACAGACACTTATTATAGTGAAGACTATTACCTAAACAGTCTCGTGTACTGTGAAAAATCATCAGGTGGGCTGATAAATTACAGAGAGTAACTATGTGCCCAATTATTCCAAAGTGCTGTAGGGTGGTTGATGTTTGATGCAGCTGTTAGAGTATTGGTCTACCAAGCAGAAAGTTGCGAGGTCAAATCCAATACAATGCAATCTTTTTCAACCTCACCTTTAACCATGGCTTTGGATAGATGAACACGGCTCTTATTATAGTAAATAATAATGCATGGAAATAAACACTTTTTACGAATTACATGAATTAGCAAGCCAATCACAATCAATTCTACATCGTAATCTGTGTAAATGAGAATTGTTTCCTCTTTTTTATGACCCAAGAGTCATTTTCATGACTCACAATTATATTTCCTTACTGCGCTAAGTTGATTTGTTGTGTACGGTTTGTAGAACTTCTTAAAGCTTATTTAAACTGTCTGATAGAGATATAGGTAGGTACACCGCTGTCGGTATTGGCCAGTATTGTTTCCTACGGCTTTTCAGCATCTCATGATAAAGGAGTCACCTCTGATTTGTATTTATTAATTGATGCTGTACTAATGAGTCGTGCTAATGATTGGTTTAACAAACGCTGCGTAACTAATTTCCTTTTTGTTCACTGTAACTATACATTGATAAAGTATCAGATATGTGTTGGTGAGTATTACAGTTGATTACAAACATATATCATGCCTGTGTGTAATATTTTATACAATTACTTGGTAAGAGTGGTACTTTTGGGGTACAATGATCCCTCGCTACTTCATGGCTCATCTATGACACTAGTGTAACGCAGATCTTTCAATAGCCACAATTCTATCATGAGTAAGACCAAAGGAGACACAATGTCAACATGGATTCACCAATGGCTTGACCAAACAACCAAGCTATTAGCCTATAAGCCTCACAGATTAACAGCTAGATCAATTGGTACAGTTATTCCAAAGCACTGAAAGCGGGTCGATTGGTACAGCTGTAGGAATATCTACCAAGCAGAATGTTGTGAGTTCAAATCATGTACAATGCAATCTTTTTCAACCTCCAACCATGGCTTCGGATAGATGGATACAGTTCTTACTATAGTAATTAATAATACCTGAAAATAGACGCTTTGTACAAATTGCACGAATTAGCAAGCCAATCACAATCAATTCTACATGACAATATGTAAATGAGAATTGTTTCCTCATTTTTATTAGCCAAGAGTACACAACTCTCATTCATTTTTAATTTAATCACTGCGCTACGTTTAAATGTTGTGTTAGGTTTGTAGAACTCTTTAAAGCCGTCCTTACCTTTATTAAGAATTATGTTTTAAACAAGTAGTCATCTGAATTCATTAAAATAATTTTATTTTTACTTGCTAACTCTGCAGCTGTATAACCCACTTCCTACTTCACCCTGTTATTTGCTTCTACACCGAAGTCTCTAGAAAACTTTGCAAAATTAGTCTCAAATGGAAACAGCTTTGAGATAATATTATCGATGAAGGCAAAACATGGCTGACATGTGGAAGGAACTGGTTAGGCACATATGGACTCTGAAGATTTGCGAATTCTATGCGCTTTGATCCTACACTGCATTATTCCGCAACACACACTCTAAGCAAAAGAATTAGATTTTGAACATCAACACCATTTCTTTCTGCTGTAAACTATATTTGAGGACATGTGTACTCAATCATCGTTAGTTTCAAGCTTTCCTTCAAAAATTGATTCTAAATTCTTGTCACTTTATTACACAACAGTGAAATGGCTCAGCTTGAGTGAACTCCTGTCTTGTTTTCACAATCTTCAGCACAAAATAGCTATTTTTTACTTAATAAGATAGAGCTGATCCGCAGCTGTCAGATCTGATTTGGCTGTTCAAGTGGTCATTGTTAATCGACATTACATCTCACTTGAACAAAGTAAACTGGAAGCTTCAAGGAAAGGATAATCTCGTTTATGACCTTTACTGAGCCATCAATGGAATTGGAATAAAAATGTTACTGTTTAAAACACAATTTGAAAAAGAAAATGCTTATGATTTTCAGTTTTAATCAACCTTGCACCTCAATCACCCATGAGGCTAACCTCGATATACTGACAAAAATTATTTGTCACTTAAAGAAACCTTTTTTGAAAAGATTTGCAGATCTCTGCGGATCTGAGCATCCATACTCCGATCCGACTAATCGGAAGAATCCATTTGATTACATTTTTGTTGTAACTGTTGAAATACAGATGGAGCTCAATGATTTATAAGATAATGACTTGAAAGAGAAGCTTGGGGAAGATAAACTTGTTGTATTTTACAACTACATACTTAATAAAGGGTTCCAAAAACTTGAAACCTTTGCCACTATTGTTAGGAACAAGTCGTCTGAGAGCAAATATTCCCAGAAATGAAGTGTGTTAAGTCAGCATATATTGAACACTATTGACTGATGGATATGAAGTAATGCTCTTGATTGGATGCAGAACTAAACATTGATAATATCTTAAAAGCCAAACATCATTTCACAAATCTCATTGACCTTTTTTGTCTGCTTAGCTTATAAAATATGGATATTTACACAGTATGTCTGGTCTAACTATCATTTTGTTAGTCACCCCTTTTAGATAGTTATTTAGATAGTTATTTACTAAAGTAAATAAACAAGTTGGCTGTTGTTATTGTCCGTTCATTGCCCCGTCACTCAACCGTGATTAACATGGAATACAAACCTAATCTTTCTTCTTTTCCCCTCAGCTTCTTACCACTTGCAAGTATTGAACAGACTGATAATAAGACCTGCGCTTGTTTAGTTATCAGGTACATAGTAAAAGGTTTGGTGATCCTGAACAAGGGTAAATATCAAATTCATAAATGTCTGGTGAGTAGATGCAGGTTAATATGTGACACGCATAGACAAAGTAGGGAAACAGTGTGTTGCATGAAACTGGCAGCAACTAAATAGCAGCAACCAACTGGCAGTACTCTGAGAAATTAAAGTACTCATGCTTCTCCATGGTATCCAGGAAACAGGTAAAGTTTTCTTTGCCTCGTCAGTGTATTGAAGGCAAAAGGCATTTGGCCATAACAGCTTTTCGGAAACTTGCTAGCTAGATCTTTTGTTTGGCTAGCAACATTTTCTCGAATCTAAAAAAGATAGTTTGGTTAAAACAATTTGTTCTTCACCAGAGATTTCTTTTAAAAAAGATGAAGCAAAGATGGATACATTAAATATAATTGCCTGAGAATTTTAAAACATAGTCTAAGCATACTGGAGGTTAAGTGAGAGTTATTGCTAAATGTTAGAAATAGCATTTGCTGTGCAATGGCGGCGCAGCCAACTGCACCAAACATGAAAAACTCGTGCAAGATATTTAGACCTTGACATTTATGTACTCAAAATTATATTATATAGCTTGCTATCTTATTATATAGCTGTGCATCTACACAATACTTCTCAAGTGTACTTCAGTCTTGTTATGTATTTAATGTACTGAAAAGTGATACATGATACAATTGCTGGAAAATGTTCCTATCACCGACAACCTCAGGTAAACCAGTATGCTGAGCTGGGCTTATCAATGTATCTCACCCCGAGTGGTCGATGGAATAATGGTAAATATTTGCTGTAAAACCTCTATTTGAATGCCACTATTTACCTGAATGCCCCCTCTATTTGACCATCACTTTTACATTCCTAATCTTTACTAGCCCATAACAGCGTGTAATCAGAGAAAAAGTGTCCATAAAACGGTGCTAATAATGACGCGGTTACATTATTAACAATAAATTATTTAGTGGTTGCAGTTCGTATCGAAGTCCATTTTCTAACTCAAAAACTTACGGGTTTTCATACTTTGAAAGCAACTCCATAGAAATAATTAATAACTGTATGAGACTAATTGTAGTTCATTTAGTTCCTTGTAGTTTTCATACTTCATCGTATGTGAAAACCATTTACAATTGCGACAGATTTTATACTTCTACTTTCAGACTATAACCCTTGCCTAGAGTGCATGCAGCTTAATGTTTACCATTATTTCTGCAAAGCTTTCTAAATAGCAACACGGGAAAGTTTTGCTCCGCTATAAAATGAGTTGGACAGTAATATAACCTAGTTTGGCATTGCGGAAGAAGATTTGGCGCAAGCAGGCACTGGAAAGTATTGAATAGCCAGAAGAAGATGAAATGATTCCATATGAAAGCCATAATCAGAATTCAGCCTGCCGAGCAAACGATGCAAATACTTTTGTTTAAAAAAATTATTAATTAAATTATTAATTATGGTTTGTTTATGTCACTTGTTCTTGAATATAAATTCGTAGCATTTGATTGATTATTATTATATAACTTATAAGGTTATAAAATAAAATCACGTCTTCATTTTAAAACAAATTTGAAAGCTCCAAAAAATTGTCACGCAGTCTGTAAGATCATTGTAAGTTAATTGCAAGCATTAGATAGAACCTGATAGAGATATTTCTTAATACATATTTATTTAGAGATCTACAACACGTTGGAAGTAAGTTATACTTTAAAATATAGGTGACATTTTCTTAGCCAGTAAATGGGTTGAATTCAGCATCCTAAAATTCCGACGAGCTATTTGACAAATGCAACGCCACCTCTATTTGAACATCGCCTCTAGTAAAACGCCACTACAGAGGAAGGAGTGAAAAGTAACTCGCCATGGCATTCAAATAGAGGTTTTACAGTAAATACTTCAGGGTGACCATGATGACCTAATGCTTGAATAAATATAGCAATGAAATGGCTTTTTACTTCTCCTTTGTAAAACAACCACACAAATATAAATACTATTTGTTGATATCAAGCACTGATTTGGGCGACATCATGAACTCATGACTATAGTAGCTAAAGGGATATATATTTTCAAACAAGCAAACATAAAAACACTCTAACCTTGAGCGATGTTAAAAATACACAGAAATATTATAACCAAATCCATTAAGACAGTCAATGTTTTTCATCTTCTGCAAGACAATACATACAACTATAATATGCCCACCCTGGTGTTTTAAGAGCTCTGTGAGCTTTAATAAGTTGTCAAATTTTCCCGCAGAACAGTTTCTAGTTAGTAAACTCATGACTTCTGTAGTTACAATAAATCATTTTATCAGTAGCCATTCTAAGCTCTCCCACAACAACACAAGTTAATCCATGTTATACTAGTCTTTATATCTAGTCTTTATATATAAACCTAATTGTTTAAAGTTTTTATTTAAATTGTACTATTTATAGGTATGGTCTGTTGCTAAGGAAACTATAGTTTCCTTAGCAACAGACTATACCTACTGTATAAATAGTACAATTTAAATAAAAACTTTAAACAATTAGGTTAATATTTAGCTTAATTATTGCCAGTTCCTTTAAAGCACATAAATTATATAATTTTTCTATTATATAGTTCAATAAATCAGAGCCTTGGCTTTCGAACGAGCTTATATTCAATACACAAAGAATAATAGAACTATGAAAAACAGGATGTCAAAAGTATGTCCTGCCATAAAAAAACACTTGGTTGCGGTTCCCACAATATAATGTCATAATTATTATTTAGCCTTAAATCGTGGATCCTTTTCGCTGCCATTGAAGCTGCACTTTTCTGTGACAATCGGTGCTGTTAAACCCAGAGAGCGCTAATAATGAACTAGGATTCTAAATAATCAACAATGCCGGGGATCGTGCTAACGCCGACCAATACATACACGTTCTGGTTTAATTACTTATGCTTGAATAAATATACCGGTTGTTGATAATGGTAATGAAAGGACATCAATTAAATTGTGACCTGCAGTTGCTTGGCCCTAGGACTATATGTTGATTGCCCTTTCGCGAGATCACGCAATGCTTGAAATTAATTAGTCTCAGCCGTGCCCCTCGACATCACAATAGAGAGGGCTAGTGCATAATATCATCGGGAAAACATAGTATGGTGCTTGGAATCTGAGTTATCTATCATAGAAATAATCTGTACATGAAGAGCTAATGACACTAATTCCTTTGTCATCTTCCTTGGTTCTCTGGAGTTGTCCTATCTTCGCCTGCCACTAGCGTCATTATCATAGTTGATAAATATAAGAGGCAAGCAATAAAATAAGCGGTAAGAGCACACAACACCGAATATGAAAATTGCGACGTCACAATTTTCGAGCCTATACCATTGAACATTTATGCGGTAGAGACCTGGGGAAATCCTATAAACACCAACCAATATCTGTCTCACCATGTCAAACAATGGCTCATTCGAAAGCCAAGAAGACTCTGATGTATTGAAACAGATGATGAAAAAATTATGTAATTTATGTGCTTTAACAAAACCTTTTAAAAATATACTGATAACACTAACTGTCATATGTGTACAATGAATATAAATGTAAGAAAAATAGACTCACTAATTTGAAGAGAGACTCAATATCGGTATCATGAGAATGTTTGTAGAATCCATAAACCAGGTTAGAAATAAGGAATGAACCTTGATCACCTTTAGCATCTCTCATGGATGCGTACACTGAAAGTATTTGATGACAGTTACATTCTTTCATGAAATAAACTAAATCATCATGAAAAAGTAACTTAGTTATGCAGGATACATATTATTTCTTGTGTACTATGGTAGAAACTTACTATTAAAACTAGCCTTGATCACAATCAGATCGTCCATGCTGAGGT
Source organism: Watersipora subatra (assembly GCF_963576615.1). Classification (NCBI taxonomy): domain Eukaryota; kingdom Metazoa; phylum Bryozoa; class Gymnolaemata; order Cheilostomatida; family Watersiporidae; genus Watersipora; species Watersipora subatra. Next base: position 21,323,710 of record NC_088717.1, read on the forward strand.
ATTTGATGGTACGATCTGATGTTGTGGGATCTTTGAATGGTACAGTTCGTGATTCTGTAAAATTCACTCGTTGAAAAGGTCCAAGGTGTTGTGCATCAATTACTTGCGATACGGCTCCCAATCGATTGTCATGCTGTTCTCCAAAGTCTTTTAGGACTGTAAACAAATATGAACTGGGAAATCATTCTGTCTGAAATGCATCTAGTAGGTTATTTGGCTTCAATAGATTAATTATTTAAACTTTGCATTTTTTATATACAAAAACACAAAGTTTTTAATCTAAAAGTCTTACATCCAGCACACGCTTGAACAATCACCATCTTGGGTTTCCCAGCCATATGTCGGAACCTCTGGGAAGATAACAGGAAGTAGACATCATCGAGTTTGATCGAATTAAAATCACTTCCGCTTATCTGGTCATTCTCCTGTCCATGACTCATAATCACAAGAGCAAACATGCCGTAGTCTTCCATTCTCCTGTCTTGGGTGACTGACTCTACCGATTCCAACATTTCCTGCACCAGAATAAACAGACAACATGTAACCTTTCAAAAACATCTAATTTCTAAATTTCCTACATGTCCATCTCTCAGGAATTCCATAGAGCTACAAAATATTCATAATTGACTGAATATGAATAAAGACTTGCCTTAAAGGTTGACTTGCAACAAAAATCACATTACAGTTATTTGGTATCAACAGATTCACCATGTCTTACTCTGTTGTGTTGTAGGTGCCAAATACGTGGAAATGTGATTACAAGCTCTTAAAAGCTAAAAAACGAAAAGCCGCCGTAGATTGGAATCTCTTTATTTCTCTGACTTAGTCATTAAAATTGGTTATTGTCTTGTCACGTGATGTTCTCACGGGACCTGAAATTGTGAATTGAAAGGCCAATAAAAAGCTCAATATGAAACTTATCGTAGCACTAGTTTATGACAAACACTTCGGGTTTTACCGAAGACCCCGTATCAAATATAGATGTTCGCTACTTTACAGGTTTGTTTCGACTTGGTCTAATTGTCTAGTCGTAATTTGATCATGTGACCCGATACTTCACAAATAATTTATGCAGCGAATTTCAATTATCACAGGTGACCAACAGGCTCCTCATGTTCATCAGAGCATGATATGCACTTCGAGTTAAGGTTAAAAAATTAAACGAATTTTTACGGTAGGTTTTGAGATATCAGTACGCAGATGACAGGTTTACAATTATGATGCAATAGACACGTAAGGACACTAGAAATAGTTTTGTTGAATGCGTAAAGTATATTTGGGAAATTGTTTCGACAAATGAGGTTGCATGAAAGTGTAAACAGAAGCCATCTTGTTCAACTACGTTCCATTTGAGCCATTTTGGAAATGGATTCCAATCTACGGCAGTTTCATGATGGCGGCGATTAACTGTCCGTTTTTGAGCTTTGAAGAGCTTGTCATCACATTTCAACATATTTTGCACTTACAACACAACAGAGTAAGACATGGTAAATCTTTTGATACCGAATAACTGTAATGTGAATTTTGTTGAAAGTCAACCTGTGAGTTTTATGAAAACTATTAAAGTGAAGAATTAAACCCTTAGATTAGAATCTACACTCTTTCGTGCAGAGAATTTTCTAGATTTCAAACCCCATGAGGACTTTTTCCCTGAAGGCTGTAAACACTCAGGCCATGGTTTTGGGCAATGAATAATATGCATTGATAATTGCATTAAACTGCTCATTAAATTTTAATTAGCAGTTTAATTTAATGCTGAATATTTAGGTATGGCAATTCAAAAATTTGATGATTAATGAAATTGTTCGGCAAATAACCTATTACCTAAATTATTAATGCAGGTTATTCTAATGCTTAGCTGATAATTTAGTGAGTGAATCAGACTTTTAAAGAATCAATTTGATAATTCAATTATTAATGCGCTGATTAGACGAACTAATTTGGTAATTTAATGCATAGTTTAATTTATTTATTGTGTAATTCAGTAATTTAATTATTAGTGCAACTAATACAAACTAATTAATTAGTTAAACTGTTAATTTGAACATAAACTAATTTATTAATTTAATTAATAATGCCATTGTTTTTAAAGCTAATTTGGTAGTTTAATTCAAAAGTTGAGCAAAAACCAATACAAATAAATAACAATTCTATACATTTGTATACATATTCTATACATTTATATACATATTCTATACATTTATATACATATTCTACACATTTATATACATATTCTATGCATTTATATACATATTCTATGCATTTATATACATATTCTATGCATTTATATACATATTCTATACATTTATATACATATTCTATACATTTACATACATATTCTATACATTTATATACATGTTCTATACATTTATATACATATTGTATACATTTATATACATATTCTATACATTTATATACATATTATATACATTTATATACATATTGTATACATTTATATACATATTCTATACATTTATACATATATTCTATACATTTATATACATATTATATACATTTACATACATGTTCTATACATTTATATACATATTCTATACATTTATATACATATTCTATACATTTATATACATATTCTATACATTTATATACATATTCTACACATTTATATACATACTCTATACATTTATATACATACTCTATGCATTTATATACATAGTCTATGCATTTATATACATATTATATACATTTATATACATCTTCTATACATTTACATACATATTCTATACATTTATATACATGTTCTATACATTTATATACATATTCTATACATTTATATACATATTCTATACATTTATATACATATTCTATACTTTTATATACATATTCTATACATTTATATACATATTCTATACATTTATATACATATTCTACACATTTATATACATACTCTATACATTTATATACATACTCTATACATTTATATACATATTCTATGCATTTATATACATATTCTATGCATGTATATACATATTATATACATTTATATACATCTTCTATACATTTATATACATATTCTATACATTTATATACATATTCTATACATTTATATACATATTCTATACATTTATATACATATTCTACACATTTATATACATACTCTATACATTTATATACATACTCTATGCATTTATATACATAGTCTATGCATTTATATACATATTATATACATTTATATACATCTTCTATACATTTACATACATATTCTAAACATTTATATACATATTCTATACATTTATATACATATTCTATACATTTATATACATATTCTATACATTTATATACATATTCTATACTTTTATATACATATTCTATACATTTATATACATATTCTATACATTTATATACATATTCTACACATTTATATACATACTCTATACATTTATATACATACTCTATACATTTATATACATATTCTATGCATTTATATACATATTCTATACATTTATATACATATTCTATACATTTATATACATATTCTATACTTTTATATACATATTCTATACATTTATATACATATTCTATACATTTATATACATATTCTACACATTTATATACATACTCTATACATTTATATACATACTCTATACATTTATATACATACTCTATACATTTATATACATATTATATACATTTATATACATCTTCTATACATTTACATACATATTCTATACATTTATATACATGTTCTATACATTTATATACATATTCTATACATTTATATACATATTCTATACATTTATATACATGTTCTATACATTTACATACATATTCTAAACATTTATATACATGTTCTATACATTTATATACATATTCTATACATTTATATACATATTCTATACATTTATATACATATTCTATACTTTTATATACATATTCTATACATTTATATACATATTCTATACATTTATATACATGTTCTATACATTTATATACATATTGTATACATTTATATACATATTCTATACATTTATATACATATTATATACATTTATATACATATTCTATACATATTCTATACATTTATACACATATTCTATACATTTATATACATGTTCTATACATTTATATACATGTTCTATACATTTATATAAATATTCTATACATTTATATACATACAGTAATACTTCAACTTACGAGTGCTCCAACGTACGAGAAACTTGAGATACGAGCCAGCTTTCAAGCAAGTTTTAGCACTAACATACGAGTCAGTTGTCAAGTATGCCGGAGGTGTTTTATGAGAACAACATCACTCTGTATTTTTCAACTGTTCAGGTTATACTGTTGTACCGTGTTTTTTTGTGAACGATTTTCTGTGCCGAATTATGTGAATTAAAAGTACTGTGCGTAGACCGAAAGTTTGCCAGTAAAATGAAAGATAATACAAGGAAAAAGCAAATGATAACAGTTGATATTAAACGGAAAAATATTGAAAATTATGCGAAATGGGTATGCGTGATTGAGCTAGCTCGGCAATATGACAGAAATACATTCATAATTATCAAACAGAAGGATTATATTCAGGGCATTTAGTTTCTAACCATAGTTTCTAAACGGTGCAGCGATCTTTACGACCGCTGATGGCATTGGACAAACAATTGGCCGGTGACAGCGCAACTGAAACGATGCTATGTGAAAAGGCCGGCGCTATCTATCCAAACTGTTTAATAGACATTCGGACAAGTTGGCTAGTGGCCGTGCATTAACCATTTGTGACGACACCTGTGTTCGTCCTAATCGCAACATGTTGCAAGGGCGACAAAGGCAAACGTCCTTAGATAGGTTTATCTTAAAACGGCCGGCTAGTCGTGAAAGCAAAAAAAGAAAAAATTTCTCGCTAACCAGCGAGAAACTCAAACTATGAACGCCGAAGAAATTTTAATTACGTTTAGTTGAAAATGAAAGTTTGCTTTTAGGTTTGCTTCTAAGTTTGTCTTTTAACACTTTGATAAAATCCAATTTTATCAAAGTCAACTGTCGTAACGAAGGATAACTTACATCTCCCTCCCTGGCAAATGCGAGTGTTAACTGCTATTGTATGTATTTAATTTTACATTTTAATTAATCACATTTCCTTGCATTATTTTTTATTTGTTGCTTTTTGAAAGCATGTAGTATGTAAGGACAATAACCAACATGTTCTTTCTGTTACAATATCTTGTTTTGAGTGTTTTATTTGCTTTTTTAGAGTATGGAAACCAATCAATATATATTTAATTGTTCTATATATAAACTAGAAATTCCACTGTCATACAGCCCACGACCAAAGTAGTAATGGAAAAAAGAAAGGGTACTGTTGGTTGTCGAAAAAGTAGTTCTCAGCAGGAATTGACAGAGTATAATGTAAATGAGACTTGTTTGAGATGATATAAAATAAATTTGAGGGAGCGCGACTCTAAAAAGGCGCAACAGAAATAACTGAAATGTAACAGAAATATTAATAAAATAAATAATTAACTATCTCAAACTTATGTTTTACAATAATAAAATAAATATTAATTCAAGCTGTAGACCTAAACTACTGTAGGGAATTTAAATAACAGCAATAATGATATATGTTTATTATAGCTCTTATTATATTGAAATGCAATATTAAAAGTAAATGGCAAGCTGCCATGTAATATACAATTAGAAAGTTGTTTGTTGGTTAAAATAAATATTAATTCAAGCTGTAGACCTAAACTACTGTACGTAATTTACCTAACAACAGCAATAATGAAATATGTTTATTATAGCTCTGAAATGCAATATTACAAGTAAAATATATTGTAATATACAGTTTGAAAGTTGGTTGTGTTGAATGCAGAACAGTTTTGACAACGATATGTAACAGAAATAAATATTAATAAAATAAATATTTAACCATTTCAAACTTATGTTTTACAATAATAAAATAAATATTAATTCAAGCTGTAGACCTAACCTACTGTACGTAATTCAACTAACAACAATGCCAACAATAAAGAAATATGTTTATTATATCTCTGAAATGCAATATTAAACGTTAAACGACAAACTGATGTGTAATATACAGTTTGATAGTTGGTTGTGTTGTGATGATGAATGTAGAATGGTTTTGACAGCGATATGTAACAGAGAGCAAGCGTTGGCATTTACGCGTCTGGAAGTTTTATGCAAACTGGAGTGAAATAAAGAAATATTCTTGTCATAAAAGGGCGTTGTAGTAACGCCCTACCTTGTAGATAAGATGTAAAGAAATCTGGCTGATGTTCTAGATAATTTGAAAAACCTTCGGTAATTGGACAAAAACGTAGGCTGATAAACTGTGTACTACATTTTCGTACCTGTAAATCGGTCTACGCCTCAAACAGTAGACAAACAGTACACAGTAAACAGTTCTACTATCTGTCGCACGGCTTTATTGGCGTTTCGTAGGTCGGTCGAAACTATAAACTAAGGTGTTCAAGCGTTTTGTGGCGAGTTGTGGCAAGACTTTATCGTTCTATTCTCTGTCGCTCGGCGTTTCAATTTCCGGTCTTAACTTTTATTAAACGAAGCGTTTCAAGCGTTTTGTGACGATTTTCGTCGTAATAAATCTGTCTATTTATGTATAATCCGATCAGATGGGTTAGTTTTAGGAATTTGCGTCAACCTTTCAAAGGCTTGGTAACATATTTAAATAGGTTTATATGCGTTTTGTATCATTATTATGCTTAAACGACTTTACTGAAAAATAGTTAAATTTGTTGATAGGATTTCGTTGCAAGGGTTTGGTGACGGCCGTTAACGGATAATTTTTCGGGAGTTGTGTGCACATGTGCATTTATCGTAATTCTCGCAATCAATCGTTTCACTCTTGTTTGGTCGTGGGATGAATTGCACCAACATGCGAGTAAATTGACATACGAGCTCAGTCTCGGAACGCATTAAGCTCGTAAGTTGAAGTATGACTGTATTCTATGCATTTATATACATATGCTATACATTTATATACATGTTCTATACATTGATATGCATATTCTATACATTTATATACATGTACTACGTCACTAATGCTGCCCCGAAAATACATAATTGTGTTATGTATGAAGTGAGCAATAACTGAATTATCTATAGAGACTACAGCAGTGATTTTCTTTTCTGCGAGTTTTACTTGTGCTGGCCAAATGCTAATTCTATTCAATTGTAAACACAATTTAACAACCAGATCTGAAAGCAATGATCTTAAATGTAACTTGCATTTCATGCAATGAACTAATCTGTTCAATAGCCCCTGATGGAACTTAAACCTAAAGACACAAATCTAATCAATTATTAGCAGAATCAAGGTTGTTGCACACTGGGAAATCTAGCTAATACAGCCATCGTTTTTTTTTTACATCATCAGGTCGTTTGCACATGCGCTTGTTCACGCAAAAGCCGCCATATTTGTAGAAAACGATCGTTTTTCTTTGATTTGTTAGTACTTTTAAGTGTTGTTTTGATAAAATAATAAACAACTGCAAACAGAAACATCGTTTTCAAATTATCATTGCAAAAGCGACGTGTTTCTAACGATAAAATTGTCTATAAAGATGGCCGACAACGATAAAATGATGTCACGAAAAAACAAAGGATAGAGTAGTAGCAAATAAAAAGACACAAATTACTCAATTATTAGCAGAATCAAGGTTGTTGCACACCGGGAAATCTAGCTAATAGAGTAGTAGCTAGCTTATACGTATGTTCTAACAAGCTCTGCACGAGAAGAAAGACTGTTTAGCGGTGATTGGTGGATTTTCAAGCCATAAAGATGTAATTTAAGAGATGACATGTTCGAAATGTTAATCAATCACCATAACAATTAGTGTTACTATTACCATATCTAAAATATTTACAGTTTAATTACTATATGTATATATAGCAATTAACCATAGTTCATAATATATATACCTACAGTATATATCCAAATCTAGGTGTTTGTTGGTTTGTTTTTCCAAATATAGCAATTAAATCTAAGAGTGAAAAACTGCTTCGAATTCGCAATGAACCCTAAACCGTTCGTTTTCCAGGCATGCATACTATCCGCTACATGAAATATTTGTCGACATACTTTTTACACCAGTAAAAATATTGCGATATACTGCGAAAATATTATTGGTTAAGATTACAACGCTTGAACATAATGTTTTAGAGAAAGATCAAGATGTGTAATGATCATAAGCATCATTATCCCTCATCTATTATTATGATTTCAACAAATGGTCATTAACCCTTTGAACCCTATCCAGAATCTGTATTGGCCAGAATTCCGGCATTCACATGGCTTTGTTTACAAAAGCTCTTTCTAAGTAACAACGTAAGCCAATCAAATTAACTTTTGCACAGGATGTTAGACCAGAAATTTCACTTCTATTTGTAACTGTTTTCAAATATCTTTACATACTTCCTTCAATTTAATAACAAATTTTATTAGAACGATATCACAAAAAATCGATATGACTCGTTTGTTGGTAGGTCATAAATGATTGTGATGCGAATGTAGAATTTTATAATACTAATTATAATCTTCCAGTTTATTTTAAGTCATAAAATGATGATGAGCATGAGCTCAATGAATATGGTGCTACTGTAAACTTTTTTATGAGTTTTTTAAGATTGTACGAACTTTTATGGTTTTAGCCCCAATAATGGTAAAGTACTGTTTTTTTGTTTGATGACATTTGCTGTGGGTTGCCCGACTTTTCTACTATAGTGTTTCACCAAATATCATTGTATTATGAGCACGCTCAGATTTATTTAATAAAAGTTTAAAAACTTTGAATCCTTGGACAGATTGCCCAGGTTACTGACACGCATTGACAAAAACAGCCAGGGTTCAAAGGGTTAGAGATTGGCAGGTGTAAAATTATGTGCACAATTATTTTAAGTGGTGTGTGAGTAATTATTCCATGTGGCCACAACATTTACATGCCATTTGGCATATTGGATAGCGCAACTGTCTGCTGAACTGGGATTTCCAAGTTTATTGCCAATGAGAAGTGGTTTTTTGTTACTCAAACTTTATCGCTATGGCTGACCACACAAATAACAGACAAACAAACACTGAAATGTGTATAGATACATATATATATATATATATATATATATATATATATATATATATATATATATATATATATATATATGTATATATATATATATATATATATATATATATATATATAAATATATATATATAGATACATATATATATATATATATATATACAGATAATTGTTGAGACTTCACTGATATAGTGCTCAAAGTTGTCCACCGAGCCTGTATAAATATAAAGAAACGAGTTCTCACGAGTTCTATTATATACCAGGCAACAGTTGACACAGACGGCAGAAGCAGTCAAACATACATCGGATTAACAGAGAGGCAATTTAAGGACAGATTCAACAACCACAAAACATCCTTTGGTATTAGTGACAAGAGAAAGACCACCAAATTAAGCAGATATATATGGCAATTAAAAGACGAGGGAAAGGATTTTAGTATCGATGGGAAAGTAATAACAAGAGCTAAGGCCTGTCAGAATAGTGTTTCTAAGTGCAATCTATGCTTAACTGAGAAGTATTTTATAATTTTCCAACCTCACATGGCCACCCTGAATCAGAGAAGTGATATAGTAACATAAGTGATATAGTAGACACAGCACCAAATTTTACTCATCTAAGGCTAAGCTCACCAAATAACCAATTTAATAGTTAGGCTTTGATACTTGATTTGACCAAGTATTATACACAAGCACTTCGCAATAGCATCTGATGATTACTGCATGCAGTATAAAACTTTTAGTCATAAACTGTTGCTAAAAACTTTTCCATCTTTATATTTATACAGGTAACTCTTCATTTTGGTGTTCTTAGTGTATTCTTGGTTCTGTGTTTGTGTCATGCAATTTTTTATCTGACAATTGGTGTAAACTTAACATCGTTTTGCATCATGAAACTTTAAGTAATAAACTGTTGCTAAAAATTTTTCCATCTTTATATATATATATACATTATAAGATTTTTCGTTTGGAGTTGCCTTAACAAGGCAACTCCAAACGAAAATCTATCACACTAGAGATGATCCTAGATGCAGACTGTGCAAAGATGCATCTGAGACCATCCAACACATCATCAGTGGATGCAAGCAGCTAGCAGGAAACGCATACACTGAGCGGCATAATCATGTCGCAGGTGTTGTGTATAGAAGTCTATGCGATGAGTATGGCCTTAATAAACCACAACACTGGTGGGAAGCTCCTGGTAAGGCCAATGAAAATGATCACGCTAAGATCCTCCGGGACTTCTACATCCGAACTGGCAAGCATATCCTAGCAAACCAACCAGATATAATGGTGGTAGACAAGGAGAACAAGATGGCTACTATAATAGATATAGCAGTACCCAATGACTACAATATAGCCAGCAAAGAAAAAGAAAAGGTAGAGAAATATCTCCCTCTTGGAGAAGAGATTGAAAAATGCTGGAATGTAAGAACAACTGTAATCCCAGTAATCATTGGGGCACTGGGCGCAATAACACCAGCGCATAAAATGTGGCTTGCCCAAATACCAACAACAACCAACTCAGGTGAGTTGCAGAAAAGTGCGCTATTGGGAACAGCTAAGATCTTGAAGCGAGTGCTCAAACTCCCAGGCCTCTGGTAGGAGATTCGAGTTAGAGCAGAAACTACCACCCATACGGGTTAACCGGGGTGAGAAAACAATTTTATATATATATACATGTATATATATATATATATACCCTAGGACACTTATATTTCGCTAGTATTTAGTTTCGTGAGTAGCACACAGAATAAAATTTCGCTGCAACTTAATTTCGCGGCTCTGATGAGTGCAAAAATATAGTGATGTGAAAATAAATGCAGTGGAAAAAACAGATTACATTCTTCAGGTCCAGTTTGCTAATAAGAAAAAATATCAATTTGGGACTAGTTCGTATTTGTAAACCACAGGTTGAAATGTGTGGGTGAGATCGACAATTCAATTTGATCACTTGCTGCCATTTGTTTCTTAGACTATCAATGACGTCTAGGTCCCTCCCGCCGTGACTTTCACACTCGAATCCCAAGAAGAAGAAAATAGATAGGTAACAACCAACTTCACAACCAAAACTGTATAACCCTTACGCTGCCATAAACGCATTTATGCGTTTTCTAGGGGCCACTGCCATAAACGCATTTTTGGACTTTCTCAGCAATTGTCTGGTAACCTGATTTTATTATTTGTTGACCACAAAACCCACGGTCTTTAAGTGTTTTATGAAATTGACTGTGTTGTCCGAAGATTTCTCTATAAAACCAGCCTAAAACAACAAAGCAATTTTAAACTTTTGTTTGAGAATTGCTAATCTAAAAACGAACATTTTTCTGTGAGTTCATTAACTACCCCGCACGAGTCATAAAACAGGTAATTAGTTGTTGATGACATAATAGCCAATTTAGATTTTCGTGATTATACAGATAATTAAAGTAGAACTTGAAAAAATACTGTATACATATCATGAAGCAATATCGGCAATTTTGGTAAAATGGCTGGCACTAGGCCGGTAGCTAATTTGTACATGGTTGGCAGTGGAAGAGATAATGTGGTTAGACCTGATAAGGGTTGATATTGTTTTTGGTTGGTAATAAAATTCATCACTACAATAATTATTCTGCAATTTTATGACTTCACCTACCAGACTTTCATCCTCATCAGTTACAGATTCGGTGACTAAACTGATATAATCTTAATTTGCTTTGCCATGCTGCTCAGTCGGTGTATTAGCTATAATGAGTTTACCAGAAATTTCCCATTGATCCCAACCACAGACGAAAATTGCCTGCATTTCTAATATGACGATTTTATTGTGAATATCAATGAACAAAGCTATTTAACTTCGCCGTTTTCGCTCGTTCGTTATGATAGTTTAGTTTCGCTCATTAAATTTTCGCGAGAGGATGACACCGCGAAAACGCGAAAGTTAGATGCCGCGAATACATAAGTGTCCTAGGGTATATATATATATATAAAGCTAAAGCTACTAAAAGCAAGTGTAAAAGCATATAAAAAGAGAACTCTACACTAAAACCTAAAAGATAATTAGTGGAGAATGAAATATTTGAAAAATTATTGCGAAAAAAGTAAACTTTTAGTATTTGCGTTACAAATTTGTTTCGTGCGAAGCACTCATCAGACGCGATTCATCAATCGCGTCTGATGAGTGTTTCGCACGAAACAAATTTGTAACGCAAATACTAAAAGTTTACTTTTTTCGCAATAATTTTTCAAATATATATATATATATATTTGAAAAATCATTTGATTATTTATATATTTATATATTTGATAAATATATATATATATATATAATATACTATATATATATGTATATATATATATGTATATATTTATATGTATATATATATTTATATAGATATAGATATATATATATATGTATATATTTATATATATAAATATATAGCTAAACATAGATAGCTATAATATATATATAAACTTAGCTAATGGCAACTACATTATCCACCACAGTTTTTAGGCTGACTAGCTGCATTATCCACGTTCGGGAACAAATGCACATAAAGCAATAGGCTTATTGAGAGTTGTCTTTCATACTGTAAAACAACTCCAAATATGCAATCTGAAATTTTTGTGCTGATCAGACTGCATACACATATGCAGTCGTACATGTCAATAATGTTGGAGAGAACTATGGAAATCTGCAATGTGTTTTACAGTTAGTCTACAATGCATCAGTCTCAAACCGGAGTTGTCCTATTTTTGTACATAGAACTGATAATGAAATTGACATTGCTAGACAAATTGCCTAACAATGTCAATATTTTGTTTCAAATTGGCAGTTTGAAGTTCTTCAAACTGGCAGTATTGAAAAGTTTTACATATTTCAATAAATTCAATAAGTTATTTTGCTATTGCACTGCTGAGCTATCGCCAGCAGTTACTGAATTGAGACTTCTACATGCTTAAAACACTGATCATGAGTCACCAGTTCTTCGTCTATAGCCTGTGCTTTGACATGGTATATACAGACTGTGCAGCAGTAATGTGGTCGTGTTGATAGAATTTATTATCAATGAAATCTACTATATAAACTACATATATGTCCTCTCGCCTTTCCAATGTAAGGCATTACATCTGGGGCGTTTTTGGACATTTATCCCATCAAAAATCGGCCCTATACTGCGTTGCAGGATTGTAGTCAAGTGCGAAGTTTTCTGCCCATGCACAGTGCCTGATGGCAGCTGCTGTGGTTAGTGCATCTTGCTGTTGTCGCCATTGCGTCTGCTATGGAAATTCAGCTCGCTGAGCAGCTGCTGTAGCTAGTCCATCATGTTCTTGTCGCCGCTGCAACTGCTCAGTGATTTCTGCACGTCTGGCAGCTGTAGCTGCTGTTCTGAGCCGTTTGAGTCGCTGCTGGGTCGGCTCAGCAGTCTCTCCACTTCTAGCGGCTGCAGCATCTATTCTGGCCTGCTATCGATGTAGCTGTATTTGTTCAGCGGTTTCTGCTTTTCTAACAGCTGCAGAAACTGTTCTGTTTCTTTGTAGGCATAGCAGTGCTTGCTCTGCAGTTTCTGCATTTCTAGCAGCTGCAGTAGCAGTTCTGGCCTGTTCTCGCCGTAGCCATGTTTGCTCAGCATTTTCTGGTCGTCTAGCTGCTGCTTTGCGGTCTCTTTCTCTACGGGAATCAATCTGTTCTTGTGTTTTGAGCCTCGACATTCTCTCTTTGTTCGGTCAGACAAAGACGGTAACAATACTCATTTTTACATTTGTACCAGTATTAAGAATCACTAGTATAGTCTTATTCAAATTATTGATGGGTAGCTTTTGGTGAAACGGTAATCTTTTTTATACACACACGCTTCTATGTATGAATTGTTATTATTAATTCAACATATTAAAGGTTTTTAGTTTGTTTTCTTAACTTGTACTATTTGTATCATTACCAAATACTTTTTTATTGAAATCATAGCAAACAGACTTAATTTAGATATTATTTACCAATTATTTTAAATTTACATTTAAACCCTTTTATGTTTGTTTTTTTCCAATTTATTTGACCTACACAAAAACTTTTTCTCATGATATAGAGTTTGAAAGTTACAGTTGAAAGTGTTTGTTAAGGTACCGAAAACTTTACAGTTGCTTTTATTTTCTCTCTTAATTTATTTCAACTACACAAAACACTTTGCTCATGAAATGTAGTTTGAAAGTTAGAATGGCAAATGTTGTTATATGTTAAATATAAATCTATTTTCTGCCCAAAATACTTTTTAATTACTCGGGCAACGCCAGGTAACACAGCTAGTACATAATATATACATATATGTATGTCTATGATGATAAAATAAAGCAAATCTATACAGCCTCAAGTGGTGCAAAAAATGTTAAAAATATTTTACAAATAAAACTGAGTGATTAATCCTTAATTTAATTTCGCTACAACTATGATTAACAAATTTAATTACCAATGAGATTACTGAATGAAACTAATTTGGCAATATAATGCATAACTTAATTAAAAGAAAAATTAATTTTATAATTTGATAAATGTAATTTTTAATGCGTATACTTTCCCAGCTCCACGCAACTTGAAATATCAGTGGTAATTTTATGTGTAACTCTTCCAGTTACACATAATTTGCAATTATCAATGCAATTATTTAAGGAAACTAATTTCACAGCTAGTTAAAATATACGTCAAATTTAAGTTAATTATTAATGCATTATCTGTTTAACAAACCTAATAATTTAAAGCTTAATTAGTATTATAGCAAAGTTAATTTGTTAATTTAATCATTTATGAAAAAAAAGTTTCAAACTTAATTTGACATTTAATGTATAATTGAATACACACATGAAATCATTTGTCAAGTTAACTATTTATTCAAGTTCACAAACCGAAAATTAATTAATTTATTCCAATATGCAATCTTAATATCTTAATAAATACTTAATTTAATCGTAATTTCTGCCATCAGCCCAACCCTGGCTCAAACATACTCAGTGTTTAACTGTATCACAAAAGAGGTAGATCACACTCACAAAACACAAGCCCTGACCTTCTTAACTACAAGATGTTAACAGCATTTGATAGGCTGTGTGACAAAATACTTCAGCAATAGCCACCTCTAAATAACAGCACCCATTCCTATTAACAAACAATCATTAAGGACATTAATTTGATATCATACCTTGCTAGTTTGATTTACTCTTGTTTCAACATGAAAATGGAGCTGACCAAACATTTCCTGGAGATGTTTAACATCGTGCTCTGATCCATGTCTGTAAGATTTCCCTCCATGAACATCACGGAACTCATTGTTGTTGATTATCAGCACTCTTCCTCGAGGGTTTGTCATCTTATAGACCTGAGAGAGACTTACTGAGTTATTGACTAAAAACTCATAGTGGAGATGTGTATGATTATATAATGTTAAAAATATATATGCATATTAATAATAGAGATATGTATAATTTAAGAATGTAGAAAAATGTATGTAGATTAATTCCAATGCTAGTTATTTAATATGTTATCTTGAAAGCAATATATTTAGCAAACAATAAGAAGTTATACATACCAGAATCCCTTTCAATGGTTGAATGTTAGCTATAGTTACAATCAGATAGTAACTGCAGTAGTGAATATAGCACATGTAGTACTAAATCACTTGTATTACATATACAATAGTGCTTTCTGTAAATTGATGAAAAGGATAAGCAAAAAAACTGAAAATGTATTCAAAATAACTAAGAATATTATTATTATTATCAGCTTACAAAAATGAATCTCTTATTCCTAATGGTCAAAAGGAGAAGAGATTTTAAATACCTAATTAATACTACTTCATTATTATATAGTTCACACCATGAACATAACTTAGGTACTTGCCGCATCAGTGTTGTGGAACAGGTTTTTGATCTCTGTCTTATTTGTATGGGTCGGACTGCCATCAGAGATAGCCTTGCACACATCAACAAATGATAAACCTATCAGATCCGGGCTTCCATTGAAAGAAGATGAGCAGGAGGGAGTAGTGTATGGTTGAATGATTCCAGACACTAAAACAAATAAAAGGGTAGATTTTTACAACTTTTATACAATGACATAGTTATTACTTGTAGAAATAAGAATTAAAGCACTGAAATATGTTATCATGTTGTGATAATAAAAATAAACCTATTGAATATTATCTATAGGAAGGTTACTTACTCAGTATTCTTTATTATCACAAAAATAAAACAAATTCACACAGAAAAAGTGAATCATATTGGTGCTCCTACACATATGCATACTTGTATAGGTGGAAAGTCCGCCACATATAGATGCATAACAATGGAGTTGCTCTCCAGATTTCTCGCAGTGTTTGATGGCCACATTGACAGTTACTTTGAGCTACAGTAGTTCCACGCTTTATGAAATTCTTACACATCGGAAGTAACACTGGCTGTTATCGTTCCTGCTTTAGCATTGTGGGTAAAATGAACTCGAGATTTATCAACTGCAATTGATACTCCATTGTGATGCACGATGGTTGTATTGTACAGGTCAGAGTATAGCTATAAAAGTCTCACTGTCAGCTCATGAAACACGTACTGTGGAAGTGCCAGTCCTTTACACAAAATATCTGTCTGAAATTGTAAGTCTAGCTTTGTTGTTGGCAAGGTTGATTGAAACCCTTGAGCAAAATGAGGAATTATGAATTTGGCATCGTGGGTTGAGAGAGAACCAAACAAAATACGAAATTTTGAAAGAATTGTGAATGCCACCTTTTGGTCATCATCTTCAATAAATGATGTCTCAGTTTTTATTAGGTAAACCAGCAGCACCAAGCTGATCACTCTTGTGGCTTTAAACTGGTTCCCGGACTCCTCAAACTCTTCTTCTAAGAAAGTCACAGTTTGAACTTTGCAGCTTTTGTAGTTTTCTTTTCGCTTGTCGAACTTGGAATCACTATCATGGTCGTACAGGACATGAGCAAGTCGGTAACAGCAGATATCTTCTAGATAAAATGTTGATCTAGTCTCACAATGTTGATGTACCAAAGAAGCTTTCCACTCAGGCTCGATTTTTTGATGATCATCTCTATCTGCTTCTTTATGACATGTTGTAACTCATGAACGTTGTCAAGCAGTGATTCACAATAGTTGAATTTTGATTCTAGGTGATAACATGTTTCATTTCTTTCGTACCTCCATGACATACTTTTGACATTGCTCCAACAGCTGATCCCACAGTTTTGTGATCTCATCTGAATATTGACGCCCTATTTCAAAGATTCAACCTGAGGTGAACAGGTCTCTGTCTGCTCCGAAGCTTTTAACCTGAAAAAAATTTGCCTCCTCAAGTCGACTCTCTTCATTTCGAATGTTATCGCATACTTCGTTGCAATATTCCAAAAGTTTCATTTTTTAACTTTTTCAAACTTTTCTTTATAAAATAAATCTTTGTGGGTCATCACGAGAGCCAGGGGTCGCATGTTCGGATGTGCTATATAAAGATGGGCCATCCAGTCGAAGAAAAGAGCTCGAACAGACTCCTTTGGCCCAACTCTAACCGATTTTTCTACATACATATCCATGTTGACTACCACGACAGGGATGCAATTCTCTCTGAGGGTCAGCCTATATGCATGGAGGTAAATCTCCTACCCTCAGAGGTCAAAAAAATTTAGAGATATTTCACATGGTGATGCTTTTTCACAGCTGAATCCTTTTTTAGAAGTTTGTTCTGCCGAGCCCAAACTTCTAGTTAGGATTTGTGTTCTATCTTGCAGTCTTGATTAGACTGGTTTTGCCTGATATGAATTTACTAATAGCTGCAACAGTGGCAGACAGCAGCTTCTCCTTTCCTTTGATCAAATCTTTGAAGTAGTGCTGTATTGCAGACATACCTTGCCGTATAACATTTCAAGGAGGGCTTTTGTAGTGAATCACATTCGTTTAACTGCAGGTCTGGATGGATGATGATAGAGGTGATGGATGATGCAAAGGTAGTAGCGGTAATAGATATGTAGTCTTGGTGATGGAGGAGATGGATGATGCAGATGTAGTAGTGGTAATATAGATGTAGACTTGGTGATTGAGGAGATGGATGATGTAGAGGTGGCAGTGGTAATAGAGATGTAGACTCAGTGATGGAGGAGATGGATGATGCAGAGGTAGTAGTTGTAATATAGATGTAGACTTGGTGATAGAAGAGATGGATGATGCAGAGGTCACAATGGTAATAGAGATGCAGACTTGGTGATTGAAAAGACAGATGATGCAGAGGTAGTAGTGGTAATAGAGATGTAGACCTGGTGATGGAGGAGATGGATGATGCAGAGGTAGTAGTGGTAATAGAGATGTAGACTTGGTGAAGGAGGGGATGGATGATGCAGAGGTAGTATGGTAATAGAGATGTAGACATGGTGATGGAGGAGATGGATGATGCAGAGGTAGTAGTTGTAATATAGATGTAGACTTGGTGATAGAAGAGATGGATGATGCAGAGGTCACAATGGTAATAGAGATGCAGACTTGGTGATTGAAAAGACAGATGATGCAGAGGTAGTAGTGGTAATAGAAATGTAGACTTGGTGATTGAAAAGACAGATGATGCAGAGGTAGTAGTGGTAATAGAGATGCAGACTTGGTGATGGAGGAGATGGATGATGCAGAGGTAGTAGTGGTAATAGAGATGTAGACTTGGTGAAGGAGGGGATGGATGATGCAGAGGTAGTATGGTAATAGAGATGTAGACATGGTGATGGAGGAGATGGATGATGCAGATGTAGTAGTTGTAATATAGATGTAGACTTGGTGATAGAAGAGATGGATGATGCAGAGGTAATAGTGGTAATAGAAATGTAGACTTGGTGATTGAAAAGACAGATGATGCAGAGGTAGTAGTGGTAATAGAGATGCAGACTTGGTGATGGAGGAGATGGATGATGCAGAGGTAGTAGTGGTAATAGAGATGTAGACTTGGTGAAGGAGGTGATGGATGATGCAGAGGTAGTATGGTAATAGAGATGTAGACATGGTGATGGAGGAGATGGATGATGCAGAGGTAGTGGTTGTAATATAGATGTAGACTTGGTGATAGAAGAGATGGATGATGCAGAGGTCACAATGGTAATAGAGATGCAGACTTGGTGATTGAAAAGACAGATGATGCAGAGGTAGTAGTGGTAATAGAGATGTAGACCTGGTGATGGAGGAGATGGATGATGCAGAGGTAATAGTGGTAATAGAGATGTAGACCTGGTGATGGAGGAGATGGATGATGCAGAGGTAGCAGTGGTAATAGAGATATAGACTTGGTGATGGAGGAGATGGATGATGCAGAGGTAGCAGTGGTAATAAAGATGCATACTTGATGATGGAGGAGATGGATGATGCAGAAGTAGTAGTGGTAATAGAGATGCAGACTTGGTGATTGAAAAGACAGACGATGCAGAGGTAGTAGTGGTAATAGAGATGTAGACTTGGTGATGGAGGAGATGGATGATGCAGAGGTAGTAGTTGTAATATAGATGTAGACTTGGTGATAGAAGAGATGGATGATGCAGAGGTCACAATGGTAATAGAGATGCAGACTTGGTGATTGAAAAGACAGATGATGCAGAGGTAGTAGTGGTAATAGAAATGTAGACTTGGTGATTGAAAAGACAGATGATGCAGAGGTAGTAGTGGTAATAGAGATGTAGACTTGGTGAAGGAGGGGATGGATGATGCAGAGGTAGTATGGTAATAGAGATGTAGACATGGTGATGGAGGAGATGGATGATGCAGAGGTAGTAGTTGTAATATAGATGTAGACTTGGTGATAGAAGAGATGGATGATGCAGAGGTCACAATGGTAATAGAGATGCAGACTTGGTGATTGAAAAGACAGATGATGCAGAGGTAGTAGTGGTAATAGAAATGTAGACTTGGTGATTGAAAAGACAGATGATGCAGAGGTAGTAGTGGTAATAGAGATGTAGACTTGGTGAAGGAGGGGATGGATGATGCAGAGGTAGTATGGTAATAGAGATGTAGACATGGTGATGGAGGAGATGGATGATGCAGAGGTAGTAGTTGTAATATAGATGTAGACTTGGTGATAGAAGAGATGGATGATGCAGAGGTAATAGTGGTAATAGAAATGTAGACTTGGTGATTGAAAAGACAGATGATGCAGAGGTAATAGTGGTAATAGAGATGCAGACTTGGTGATGGAGGAGATGGATGATGCAGATGTAGTAGTGGTAATAGAGATGTAGACTTGGTGAAGGAGGGGATGGATGATGCAGAGGTAGTATGGTAATAGAGATGTAGACATGGTGATGGAGGAGATGGATGATGCAGAGGTAGTAGTTGTAATATAGATGTAGACTTGGTGATAGACGAGATGGATGATGCAGAGATCACAATGGTAATAGAGATGCAGACTTGGTGATTGAAAAGACAGATGATGCAGAGGTAGTAGTGGTAATAGAGATGTAGACCTGGTGATGGAGGAGATGGATGATGCAGAGGTAATAGTGGTAATAGAGATGTAGACCTGGTGATGGAGGAGATGGATGATGCAGAGGTAGCAGTGGTAATAAAGATGCATACTTGATGATGGAGGAGACGGATGATGCAGAAGTAGTAGTGGTAATAGAGATGCAGACTTGGTGATTGAAAAGACAGATGATGCAGAGGTAGTAGTGGTAATAGAGATGTAGACTTGGTGATGGAGGAGATGGATGATGCAGAGGTAGCAGTGGTAATAGAGATATAGACTTGGTGATGGAGGAGATGGATGATGCAGAGGTAGCAGTGGTAATAAAGATGCATACTTGATGATGGAGGAGATGGATGATGCAGAAGTAGTAGTGGTAATAGAGATGCAGACTTGGTGATTGAAAAGACAGATGATGCAGAGGTAGTAGTGGTAATAGAGATGTAGACTTGGTGATGGAGGAGATGGATGATGCAGAGGTAGTAGTGGTAATAGAGATGTAGACCTGGTGATGGAGGAGATGGATTATGCAGAGGTAATAGTGGTAATAGAGATGTAGACCTGGTGATGGAGGAGATGGATGATGCAGAGGTAGCAGTGGTAATAGAGATATAGACTTGGTGATGGAAGAGATGGATGATGTAGAGGTAGTAGTGGTAATAGAGATGCAGACTTGATGATGGAAGAGATGGATGATGCAGAGGTAGTAGTGGTAATAGAGATATAGTATTGGTGGTGGAGCAGATGGATGATAGTTGTGATAGAAAGGACATTTATCTGTATTCTGATTTTCCGTTTTCATTTCTGGTTATGAAACTGCAATGCTTTGAGAAACTTTCCAAGTCATACGCTAGAAATTATTCCAGCTAGAGAGTCAAATAATGACTCAAATTCTACGTCATATGCTACAATTTTCGTATTTTACTGCGATCATCAGCAGAGATTAACAATAGTTCTTATCACACTGCAGGGGTAACCAATCAACCTAAAAGTTCTATAAGCTTCTCGCATAGCTCACCTCTCTACCCTATCTATTTGAGAAAGCCTTGCTACGAATAAAATGTAAAATTTTAGTTTACAGATTTACTTATCACTCAAAGTTAGCTGAGCTTAAGCGCATTAAACTGTCAACACAACCCCAATGCTTCTCACCTGGTTGTCTCAAGTATGACAGTTTATGATATTTGAACTACTCACTAATCAGTTGTCAGTACAATAACCTTTATATCATAACTTAAAACTGTATTCAGAATTGTTTAAATTATTGTATTAGTAGTAATGGTCAGTAATAAATGAGATCTGATAATACTTGTGATGCCTGGTAGACAAACGCGAACAGTCAACACTATTATTAACATTATTACTGTTAAATTATCTTACAAGTGAAACTAATGATGGTTCGTTATGTGATGAAATTACATTCATTGGCTGATTAGGTTCTTTTTGATTGGTTATCAGCAAGAGAATATCAGTTTATAGTGTAGCTATTTGAAATTCAGCCAACTGTCTGTCAACATTCTGGTATAAGATTATTCTGGATTACCAGGTGATCAGCTTTCACCAAAATCTAATGTACCCACAGCATAAACAACAAAATGCTGGATTTTTTTGAACAATGATGCCCAAAACATAGAAAGAAAAGATATGACAAAAGGGCCAATTGACTGTAAAAGTTGAGATGACAGTTGCTTTATAAACTCTTTGCTGGAGAAGCGTTAGGACTTCTAACTCACCTCGATAATCATCAAATGAAGAGAAAGAATCATCATATGCCTGCAAACATATGATTAGATTTATGATATGTTTATTACATGAACTTGCAAATTCACAATTGTAAATATTTACCAGTGTTTGTTGCTGAAACCCAAATTTAGTTAGTTGCATGGTAAAATATGTGGAATATAGCACAATTGTTTAATTTCTACATGTACATTACACAGGGCTAACCACTATGGTGAAGAAAAACAATGCTTTATAACCTTAAGGTAATCATGACTCCCATTGTAGTTACATTTGTCAGCAAGTAATTACATATTTAGTCAATATGGTCAGAATAACTGTTAACGCTAAATAATGGTGAAAGATTAGAGTTCCTAGACTGTGATTCAACAAGTATAAAGTAATGTTGTCTAGTTAAAATAACTAATATTGATGATAAAAATGAGCCTACTCTGCGGCATGTTAGAGTTGCCACCCATCACACCTGGCAAAGAGCGGATGATTCCAAACTTTTATACATACCGTATAAGACATCAAAAATGTTAAGAGAGATATGAAACAACATTAAAAAATGTTACGAGAGATATGAAACAAGAATTTTACAAAGTGAAAACCAATTGAAAAGTTGCCTCCTCAGTCTGCTCTTTATGTTCAAATGGTGTTTATTATGCATTTATACTGACTGATGCCCATATAATAGTATATACTGTATGAGCTTCTATGGCAAAATATTGTGCAGAAATTGACTGTTTGTTATGCATTTAAGGCAGGCATGTCCAACAGGCAGCCCTCGGCCACATCCGGCCCTATATAGGTTTGGTTTTTGTTGCCACCGAAAGCCAGAATATTAAAAATACTTTTACCAGTTGATCTTTTTTCTTAGGTTATAGTTAGCGAACAACGCAGCTATGGGTAGTGCGCATATAATGGACCAATTAATATTATTGAAAATTTCGAATTCCCTATTTGCTTTTTGGAAATTCCTTTCAGCCTTTATTTCTATTAGCTACCCTACAGGATGAATTTATTCGCGAAGTTATATTTCCCAAAAATTGCCATTTCATGCATATTCGCGGATTAATTTATTCGCGGCTGAAAACTGTCACTCTCTATGAAGAGTTAACTCTATTATGTCTAGCAATCGGGTTAACCCTACGCATGAGTGCATTGCATGTTTCGTTTTCTATTTAGCTTACAACTACACGTGCGGGTCGATAGTGCTAAGCTATAAATTTTTGCTGCGTTCAGAGGTTTTCACGAATATTCATAGATTTGGAGGCCTTTGATGAACCAACAATTTGCGGTAGGTTATGAGTTTTTCAAATTTACTAAATTAGTTAAATTTTACTTTGTTTCTTCGGTAAAACGCCATATTTATTTTTCCATCCCTGCCGCTTCATTATTTGTTTTAGTGTGAGAGAGACTTTTCATCATACACGGAAGCACAATGATTGCAAGGGTGGTAGATGTCATTCTTAGAAGATCACCAATCATTCAGGGAGGTCTTTAAATTGAGGTAGACGTGACCGCAGCTGCAAACGAGGAGAATATATCTGTTTTAAAAAAGGAACAAAAAGCCTTTACGAGCACAAATCTTTGGCCAACCGGCAGAGCTTTGCAATAGTACGCCACGAGGAGAGTTCTGATGATAACTTCCTTACCAGTCATGTAGTAGCGAGAGAATCGCCTTTAACATCTACCCAAGACAGTGACAGCAATATAGAGCTGCTATTACCAAAATAACTAGTCAGAGAGCACCATTACACGCGAGTATTCACTTATCAAGAGTACCAGTTTAATTTTATTGCTAGACAACCGCCATACGGACTAAACTGTTTACATTTACTCCATTCATTGTTTGTAAAATTTTAGTTTTATTTTGAAATATTTTATTTGTACACTCAAGTTTGTAATAATATATCTATACATGAAATATATAATTTAATCATGTTTGCTGCAGCGATATCAGTGAGTTGTTGTTGATGAAGGGGTCTAGGCTGACTGGTTACTTCTCTGCTAATATTCCTGCCTTGATGAATATTACTACTCGTCTCTAGTTTTCGTAATCGGAATAGGTTATATTTCATTCTCAATTTGCAGTAAACACAAAAAAAGAAGACATATTAATAAGTGTTAAGGATGTACAAAAACAATAGCTGAAGTATTTAATGAAAGCGATCAGTTTTTAAACAAAAGAATTAACTAACGCAGTTAATTATGGAAAAACGTATTTGCACTGCAAATCAAATACATACCATAATGTCCAGATCAGAATCATTATCGTACTCAACTACGGTATTAGAGATTGATGGAGTTTATTTCAACGTCAAAAGACTGTAGGAGAGATTTTTTGCGATAACGAAGCCATGCCGAATAACTTGTGAAAACCTTGAATAATTTTGTAATGTTTGATGCAACGGCAATAAAACTCGAAGCCCGGCGATTATTTTAAAGAAGTTTTGGAACTCGGCTACGTTTAGCACTTCTGCCTAGCGGCTATTTTCGCGATGATGCCATTCTGCATATCTTGTGACAACCTTGAATAATTTTGTAAATAAATGTGATGCATTGGTAATGGTGTTAGCTCAAAGCCCAGGCAATGATTTTAAAAATGTTTTAGAACTCAACTACGTTTAGCATTTATATTAAAAACTAGCCCAACGACTAGTTTTTATTTTGATGCAATAGTTATTCTCCCTGGTGATTAAAAACAGAACTAATTATTCAGAGAATTTAATAATTCGCGGAATTGACTGTTAGCGAAATCGCGAATTTTTATAACCAACAAATATTTTCATCCTGTAGGGTAATTGAACATCTCAAATGAGAGTCTCCAATCTGAGCTGAGGAATGTTCAGCAGCTTGCTAGATGCTAGGTCAATACGTATTGATCAGTTACAATTATGGCCACATGCAGGAAGGTTGACCGCGAGGAAAGAGTATTTAATAGCAGTTGGAAATTGCAATACTTTATTAAATACCACGTGGAGAGACATGAAACCTGTGTCATATGCAATCAAGTAATTGCTGTGCCCAAAAAGTACAACACAAGGCGGCATTATACAACTCGTCAAGTGCATATGAGCAACACTCAGGTCATGACAGATGGGAGAAATACGACTCACTATCATCTAATCTGCAGCAACAGCAGCAACATCTTACAATATATGCAGAAACTAGTGAAAAAGGCACAAAATGGAGTCTCGCAATTGCTCAACTAATTGCTCAATGGCAACTACCATTTCAACATGGAAAATTTGCTGAGGTAAGCATTTTTGAAAATTTATGTCAGATAAATGTTGCATAAAACAACCATAGGCGTGGAGTTGTAGACCTTAAAAGACAGAGGCAAGTTATAAATTTTTGCATAGCTTGATATACCTAAAGCTAAAATAAAAATTTCAACAAAAGTTTGTGTGGTTTGCCATTGTCATTGTTATCATATTTTAGTAACTATCAATTACATTTATTTTAACCTTGCTTTACCATTTTTAGGCACTGGCAGTGTTTGTGGATGAATTCTGACCTAATAAAAGCAGCAATTTGGAAAGCGCTGCTCTGTCAAAAAACATCATTGCAAGAAGAGTGGAAAATCTGAGTAAGGACATTGAGGGTACAATGAAAGCCCAGATTAGGAAGTTTGTTTATTTCAGCATAGCATTAGATACGAGCACAGATCTGTCTGACACTTCCCAGCTTGCAATTATTATACAGGCGTTGATAATGAGTTCAACTTTACTGAGGATTTCCTAACCATGAGTAGTCCTCATGGCCCAACAACTGGAAAATACGTCTATGAGAGTTTATTAAAAGAACTTGCCGAGTTCAGCCTACCACTGGAGAAGATGTCTGGAATTTGTACTGATGGAGCAAATGCAATGGCAAAGAAAAACACTAGACTAATAGGTCTTTTGCTCAGCTCTCACCGCTGGGATGTTCCTCTTGTGGTGTCCATTGTGGCATAAATCAAGAAAACTTAGCAGCACAAACTCTGAGAATAGATCATGGTTCATGGACCTCTGATCATAGATCATAGGTCTGGTTGTATCCACTGTTAACTTTATTCGATCACGAGCATTGAAATATCGACAAACACTGTTAACTTTATTCGATCACGAGCATTGAAACATCGACAATTTAAAATTATGCTTGAGGAGTTAGAATGTGAATACAAAGATGTAGCATATTACAGTAGTCAAGTGGCTAAGCAGCACTAAAACACTGCAAAGCTTTTACAGTCTGCTACCAGAGATTGATTTATTCATGAGAAACAAGGGTCGCGAGTGTGAAGAGTTCAAAGATCAACTCTGGATCACTGATTTAGCATTTCTAGCAGATATCACAGAGCATATATCGGTAGTGAACCTTCAGCTACAGGGAAAGAAACAGGACATATCTCAACTCTGAAGATACATCACTGCATTCTGGACAAAGCTTGCGCTGTGGGAACAGCAACTCCGAGAAGGGAATTATGCTCACTACAGAGCTCTGTCAGAGCGTCAGCAGAATGGCCGATGTGTTGAGTTCAACTCTGAGCAATACGCCAACATCGTGTCAGATCTATCAGCTGAATTTGTAAAAAGATTTTTCCAGTTTGCAGAAACTGAAAAGAAGATAAAGATATTTGCTGATTCATTTTCTGTCAACCCTAGCAGTGTAGCAGCCGAGTTACAAATGGAGCTCATTGACTTGCAGGCTAACGAACGTCTCAAACAAAATCTCAGCTATGAACTCAGAGTTTTATCATGATTTCTTTCCAGCTGGCACATATCCAGCTTGACATAAACATGCTCTTCGAATGGTCAGCCTCTTCGGCTCTACCATGTGAGCAGTTTTTCAGTCGCATGAATCATACCAAAAGCAAATATCGCACCGGATCAACCGATAAGCATCTAGCTCAGCAGCTCAGGATTTCATTTTCAGACATAAAACCTGATCTAGACAGGATTGTACAAGATAAGCAATACCAAATGGCTCACTGAGAGTAGTATGCTCAGTACCATTACCAGTGAAAACTGGGCACTGCAATATCTCTTCAACAAGAACACTGCACATAGATTTCATATGATGCTTTTTGTAACTACATGTATATGTATTTAAAACCAATATTTCAACGTATTTGTGATTTTGTAATTACATGCAGTTGAAGTCAATATATTGATGCATTTGTTTTTTGTAATTACATGCAGTTACAACAACTATATTGACTGTGGAGAATGAGAATTACACGTGATTGATGGAATCATGTTTTGCAATATATAAAATTATGGTAAATAAATTATCTGCGATATATGTAGCACCTATGTGTGGCCCCCAGCCTAGGCATGACTTTATATAATAGCCCCGACTCTAAAAAGGTTGGACACCTTTGGTCTAAGGTATTAAAACACAGGATATATTGCACATGAAGTTGCTGCATGAATTACAAAAGTATGATAAAAACCATATCATAGTGCATGTATTAGAAAACTGCCGACTTTTGAACTTCTGCAAAATTACAATAATATAGCTCAGATGCCTGGCAGCGACACAAAGGCAACTTAATTGCTAGAAGACATATGCACTAAAAGCTATTTTGTGGGGTTTTTCTCGAGATGAATATTATGTTCGTTTAGAGGCTAACTGACAGCATTTCAAAATGACCTCGATTTGTATGTATATAATCACAATACTTCATTGTGCACTAATTATTTTTATGTATGGAGACTCAAATGTAAGAAGTACAAAAAACAGTTTTAGAGACAGAAACACTTAATGATGACACACTTAAATAATGATTGCTGTACCAAATGTATTAACACAGCAGCCGTCAAAACTACCGTAAAGTTGGTTTTCAGACACTCATGAGAAATGGCATAAAGCCTGGTTCCCATATACGTCGCAAAGCACCGGCGACAGCACCGCAGGCTATTAGCGGTGAAATAGGAACGTATGCGCCGGGTATCGCCGGTAGTAGCCGG
Organism: Watersipora subatra; assembly: GCF_963576615.1. NCBI lineage: Eukaryota > Metazoa > Bryozoa > Gymnolaemata > Cheilostomatida > Watersiporidae > Watersipora > Watersipora subatra. Next base: position 21,351,899 of record NC_088717.1, read on the forward strand.
CGACAACGCAACTCTTTAGCGCTGTTCAAATTTCGCAAAAGGCCGCAGGTAAAATCTTCCCAAAATGGAATGTACAGGTAAAGGTCACTACTATAGGAATGGCATGGCAAGCGAACATTTTATTTGATTACGCAATTATGTTTACGATATTATTAATGATGTGGCTTTTATGTGAACAGATGCCGCCGAGCGTCGCAAGCGTTTTGCTGCGCATGTTACCGCCAGAGTCTCGCAATCGATATGGGAACCAGGCTTAAGGGGGATGATGAGAACTAGGAAAATAGATTTCAAACAAAGAACAAGGCTGTAGTTGGAGTACATGTTTATGAAAGTAACTGGACAACCTGTGTGGAGAAAGTGCTATTAGTGTTTTCTTATCTTAAGTAAATTTCACCAACCTTTACTAAAAGAGAAAATACCGGCGACTAGTAGTGCCTTGAATAAGACCGGCATTCTTCATTTAATGTTCGAGTTGTGGGGCTACTTATAAAGTAAATTTGTATTCTGCACTGTTAAAAATTAGTGATTACTGACAAAGCCGTAAAAAATATCACTTTATTTACCTGATCATATTGGAATATATTTGTTAGGTTGTTTGTAGGTTCAATTTGGTTCACTTGACCATTACAGCCCTTTTACAAGCTTTCACTGAACACTCTAGCAGTTTGGCACTCAGCTTGTAGCTATATTATTTATTTGGCCCTCCAGGCATTTAACTTTGACACCAAAACATGACATGAATTATGATGTCAAAGCAAATATAGCCAATATGTGAACGCAAAACAGCAGCACTTCTGTTTGCCAATATTCTTGTATGTTTTCTCCTATCTAGTCAACATGCTATGTTGTTATGGTTACCCATTATAGCAAATAACTATAATGCTATGTTATTTTACAATTTATGCATCCCACAGTAACTTTCTAGCAATCGTTATCGAATCATACCAATCAACAGTATGGCACACAGTATTTTGCCGATTGGAAGGAGATTTGTGAGAAGAATTTGTTCCTTTTCACAAATAAAAAAGTTAAAAAATTGTCCATATATATTCATCTGGAGTAGGCTAGTTAGAAATTCTTCGGTCACATAAATATAAATTTGAAAAAATTGTTCATAAAAATTAGGTAATCTCGGAAGTGTTTTGTTTAAAACTTATTAATGCATGCTTTGCTTCTATGAATAAGGACTTTAAAACAACAACTTTTAGATTTCAACATAGATTTCATACTATCACAGTTGTTTCCAATCAATATTTTGCAAAGACTGTGAATATTTCTGTCCATTTTAATGGCTTGAAAATGATGATAAAGCTATCATTTGGTCAGGGTTATACAAAAATATTATTAACACCTCAATTTGCAATGTTATGTTATCAGCTGCTTACAATGCAATAAAAGTGGTGCTGTCAGTTAATCTTTAAAATAGTGTGAGTTCTACAGAAGCATATGATAAAAGATACTGATATAGCAACAATATGTTGCCGATAAACACAGGTTTAGAAACTCAAATAAGTAGGTATTCAGGTATATAACAGGAACAATAATTCACATTTATAATGGAACCGAGCTACAGTTCGTCAGTAAACATGACCAACAATTACAAATGGTGGCATGAAAAAATTACCCCTGTTCGAAATAAAGTTTAACATAATGTGCAGACTTGGATGAGCAGTAGACTCATTTGTAAATAGTAATTCAACAACCAACAACTGGTGATCATCCATCATCAAACCATCAGTTGAGTTAGTAATATAACTTAGTAATTCAACAGCTAACAACTGCTGATCATCCATCATCAAACCATCAGTTGTGTTAGTAATATAACTTAGTAATTAAACAGCTAACAACTGTTGATTATCATCCACCATCAAACCATCAGTTGAGTTAGTAATATAACTTAGTAATTCAACAGCTAACAACTGCTGATCATCCATCATCAAACCATCAGTTGTGTTAGTAATATAACTTAGTAATTCAACAGCTAACCACTACTGATTATCATCCACCATCAAACCATCAGTTGAGTTAGTAATATAACTTAGTAATTCAACAGCTAACAATGGCTGATCATCATCCATTATCAAATCTATCAGTTGAGTTGGTAATATAACTTAGTAAATCAACAGTTAACAACTGGTGATCATCATCCACCATCAAGCCATCAGTAAAGTTAATAATATAATTTAGTAATTCAACAGCTAACAACTGCTGATCATCCACCATCAAACAATCAGTCGAGTTAGTAATATAACCTAGTAATCCAACAGCTAACAACTGCTGATCATCCACCATCAAACCATCAGTTGAGTTGGTAATATAACTTAGTAATTCAACAGCTAACAACGGCTGACCATCATCCACTATCAAACCTATCAGTTGAGTTGGTAATATAACTTAGTAAATCAACAGTTAACAACTGGTGATCATCATCCACCATCAAGCCATCAGTAAAGTTAATAATATAATTTAGTAATTCAACAGCTAACAACTGCTGACCATCATCCGCCATCAAACAATCAGTTGAGTTGGTAATATAACTTAGTAAATCAACAGTTAACAACTGGTGATCATCATCCACCATCAAGCCATCAGTAAAGTTAATAATATAATTTAGTAATTCAACAGTTAACAACTGCTGATCATCATCCACCATCAAACCATCAGTTGAGTTAGTAATATAACCTATATCATATAACAAAATATGATTTGGTAATGATACAATTAACCCTCTGAGGCTCATACACAGAAGCTTTGCTTCAAAAATTTTCAAACTTTTCGGATAGTCTCCAGATATATATATGAGTGTTTTTCTAATTCTTTATTTTCTACAACGACCCTGACCTGAGATATTAAATGTTGCACTCACGCGACATTGGGCTTTAATGCTATATACATTATGCATTATAGGCAATAGTGTTATGAAGTATGTGAGCCAGAAAATAACATTATTTTGAATGAATAAATGATAAATGTACATATATACATGTGAACATATACATGTATACATATACATACATTGTATATATACATTCAGTAGATATATATTATATATACATACGTATATGCATACATACATATATCGATGTCTATAACATGTTTACATGATGACATCGATGTTTACTATATTACATTTATTCATTTTTAAAATTACGCTCGCAACCTATTTAACTCCAAATTTGAAAGCGTTCAGTAGATACGCGTTAGAATGACATATTATCAGACCAATAGCAGGTTTGGTGACCCCTGAACTAGAGTAAAGATGAAATTCATGAATGTGTGGTGATTGGATGCAGGTAAATACGTAACAGGCATAGACAAAGTAAGGAAACAGTTGTTGCATGAAAATGGCAGCAACTAGTTGGCAGCAGTCTGAGAAGTGAAAAATACTCGTACCTCTCCATGGTATCCAGGAAACAGGTAAAGTTTTCTCAGCCTCGTCAGTGTACTGAAGACGAAAGGAATTTGACCATAACAGCTTTTTGGAAACTTCCGAGCTAGATCTTTTGTTTGGTTCCTAATATTTTCTTGAACCTACAAAAGAAAGTTTGGTTAAAACAATATTTTTCTTCACCAGAGATTCGTTTTAATAGAAGACTAGCTGAATACCAAGCATTGCACGATGATAAGTCTGCACAGAAAATTTATTTGCATTTAACATATAACAACAGTGGCCATTCTAACTTTCAAATTCATACCTTCAGAAAAGTGTTTTGTAGATTTTAAATAAATTGAAAGAAAAAATAAAAAAACTGTGAAGGTTTTCAAACTTTGTCAAACAGTTGTATAACTTTCAAACTTCATATCATGACAAAAATGTTTTGTGCACATCAAATGAATTAGGAAACAAAATAAAACTACTGTAAGTGTTTAAATGTAAATGTGAGATAATTAACAATAGCTAAATTAAGTATGTTTTGCTACGCTTACAATAAAATATGATTTGAAAAATTATGATAATGTTGATTTGATAAAAACAATTGTTCATAGAAGTGTTTGTGTTTAAAAAAATATTACTGTGCTGGCAGAAGCTATCCATCAAAACTTCGGATAGGACTATAATGGTACAAACGTAAAAATGAGATATCGGACTGTGTTTGTCTGACTGTACGATGAGAGAATGTAGAGGCTATTCAGCAATTGAACCTATGAAAACCGGGAAAAAAAGTTCATAAAAAACACGAAAAACCTTCATGTTTCATAGTTGGTAGAGTTTCAATTAATACCTCAATTAGCGTGTGAAATTGAGAAAAGGATATACCTACTAAATAAATGGCAGTCATTGTCTGTCTGCGTCAAAACTACGTCCTGCAAAAAAAAACACTTGGTTCAGGTACTCAAAATGTGGCGCCATAATTCTCATTTAGCCTTAGGTCGTCGATCTCTTTCACTGCCAATGAGGCTGCGTTTTTCTGTGACAATCGGTGCTGCTAAACCTGGAGAGCGCTAATAATAAACTAAGATTCTAGATAATCAACAATGCCCGCGATCGTGCTAACGCCCCGACCAATACAAATACATGTTCTGGGTTAATTAATTATGCTTCAATAAATGTACCTTCGTTAATAAAGGTAATGAAATCACATCGATTAAATTATGATTTGCGGTTGCGTGTCCCTATAGGACTAAAGGTCAATCGCATTTTCGCGAGATCACGGTGATGCTTGAAATTAATTAGTCTCAGTCGCCACCCTTAACATCGCATTAAAAATAAAGAGCTAGTGCATAATATCATCGGGAAAATATAGTATGGTTCTTGGAGTCTGAGGTACTTATCATATAAATAATATGTACATAGAGAACTAATGACACTGATTCCTTTGGCATCTTCATTCGTTCTCTGGAGTTGTCCTACTTTTGCCTGCCACTAGCGTCACTTTCGTAGTTGATAAATAAGCGGTAAGAGCACACAACAACGAATATGATAATTGTGACGTCACAATTTTCGAGACTCTGCCAGTAAACTTTTCCGCGGAAAAGCTCTGGTGAAATCCTATAAACACCAACCAATGTCTGTCTCACCATGGCAAACAATAGCTCAGTCGAAGGCCAAGACTCTAATGTATTGAAATATACAATAAAAATTATGTAATTTATGTGCTTTAAGGTCACTACTTTTCACGCGGTCGATTGTATTATCTCGAGTAGGAAAAGCATCTAGATGCTCTTACCTTCGATCAGACAAAGACACTACAATATTTTACTTTTACATAACATATCGTCGTACCAGTATCGTTGTATTCAGAGTTTTGATGGATAGCTGTTGATGGAACAGTAACTTTTTTATACACACACTTTTATGCGAGAATTGTTATTATTAATTCAACATATTCAGGAATTATATTTTGTTTTCTCAGTTCGTATTAATTGTATCATTACCGAATCATCTCATATTGTAATCGTAGCAAAACAGACTCAATTTAGCTATTACTTGCTAATTATTTCACTGTTACATCTAATCTTTTTTATAGTCGTTCTATTTTTAAAGTTTATTTGACCTGCACAAAACATTTTTCTCATGATATGAAGTTAAAAAGTTGTTTTACAAAGTAAGTTTGAAAACCTTTACAGTTGTTTTAGGTAGAATGGCAAATGTTGTTATATGTTAAATACAAATAAATTTTCTGTTCAGTTTTTTTATTACCCGGGCAATGCTGGGTTGTACAGCTAGATGTAATAGCTTACACATCTTTCCTGTTAAACCTAACCAGTTAGTTTTTCGTAATTAATTTCGCATTTTACAACAAACATTTGTAAGATTACTGCAAGATTTATCGTGGAAGATTACAAGTATCAGTTATTCTCCACTCTTTAATATTTACATACATTTACATAGTTTGAGAAATATATAAAAAATTAAATTCTCTTATTACATTTACAAACTTCTTATGACTTTTGAAGTTTATAATATAAGTTTTTTAAAGTTTGTTTCATCGTTGTTATTATTTCAACTTGTATTATTTTAAACATAAATTGAGTATCATGTTTTAAGTTAAAACATTATTCATTTTCCTATCACTGTTAATATTACTTGATTAGTTTCCAATATTTATTATTAATATTATTCTTTTATTCAACCATTTTTGGCAGACAATGTTTTAATAAAATTTCAACTACAAAATACTATAATATTCCCACCAGAAACTATCCATCAATTCTCTGAATACGACGATACTAAGAAATATGACAGAATATCATAGTATTTTGTAGTTGAAACTTTATTAAAACAATGTCTGCCAAAAGTGGTTGAACAAAAGAATAATATTAATAATAAAGATTGGAAACTAATCAAGTAATAATAACAGTGATAGGAAAATGAATAATGTTTAAACTTCAAACACGATACTGAAATTATGTTTAAAAGAATGCAAGTTGAAATAACAACAACGATGAAACAAACTTTAAAAAACTTATACAGTGTATTATAAACTTCAAAAGTCATAAGAAGTTTATGAATGTAATAACAGAATTTAAATTTATATATCTATATATATATTTCTCAAAGTATGTAAATGTATGTAAATATAAGAGAGTGGAGAACAACTGATACTTGCAATCTTACACAATAAATCTTACAGTAATCTTACAAATGTTTCTTGTAAAATGTGAAATAAATTACGAAAAACTAAGTGGTTAGGTTTAAAAGAAAAGATGTGTAAGCTAATACATCTAGCTGTACAACCCAGTGTTTCCCGGGTAATAAAAAAACTGAACAGAAAATTGATGTGTATTTAACATATAACAACATTTGCCATTCCACCTAAACAACTGTAAAGGTTTTCAAACTTACTTTGTCAAACAACTTTTAAACTTCATATCATGAGAAAAATGTTTCGTGCAGGTCAAATAAATTTTAAAAATAATACAACTATAAAGGGTTTAGATGTAACAGTGAAATAATTAGCAAGTAATAGCTAAATTGAGTCTGTTTTGCAACAATTACAATATGAGATGATTTGGTAATGATACAATTAATACGAACTGAAAAAAGAAAATAAAATTTGTGAATATGTTGAATTAATAATAACATCTTGCATAGAAGTGTGTGTATAAAAAAGTTACTGTTCTACCAACAGCTATCCATGAAAACTTTGAATACGACGATACTGGTACTACGATATGTTATGTAAACATAAAATATTGGAGTGTCTTTGTCTGATCGAAGGTGAGAGAATCAAGATGCTATTCCTACTAGAGATAATACGATTGTCCGCGTGAAAAGTAGTGGCCTTAACAGCAATTTAGCAAATGAATCTTAACAAAAGCCAGAAATAGAGGTTCACAAAAACGGCATCGTGTTTCATAGTTGACATAATTTAATCGCCAAATTCTAATATCGAGAGAGTCTATTGTCGATATCATTTTTCCGAAAACGAATCAACCCTAATACGTCAAGGACAAAAAAGCATTGCGTGTCATGAAGCTAAAAGAAAGCCATAGAGTTGTAATTATTACGTCATTTTTGTGGGAAAACGGCAAACGATGATGAGGTTATGTATCGACTAACCAGAGACTCCCGTTAATGCGCCCTAGATACATAGTAACGGCGAATAGTCCGAAAAGTACGGTACTCTATAAGGCGGACAGCCAGATAGGTAGACAGACAACGATTGCCGTTTATATAGTAGATATCACTAGTTATTACTAGTTCCTTTAATAATACTCCACCTATTATCTGTTTATATCACTAGCTATTACTAGTTCCTTTAACAATACTCCACCTATTATCTGTTATATCACTAGTTATTACTAGTTCATTTAACAATACTCCACCTATTATCTGTTTATATCACTAGTTATTACTAGTTCATTTAACAATACTCCACCTACTATCTGTTTATATCAATAGTTATTACTAGTTCCTTTAACAATCCTCCACTTCTTAGCTGTTTATATCACGAGATATTACTAGTTCCTTTACCAATACTCCACCTATTATCTGTTATATCACTAGTTATTACTAGTTCCTTTAACAATACTCTACCTATTATCTGTTTATATCACTAGTTATTAGTAGTTCCTTTAACAATACTCTACCTATTATCTGTTTATATCACTAGCTATTACTAGTTCCTTTAACAATACTCCACTTATTATCTGTTTATATCACTAGTTATTACTAGTTCCTTTAACAATACTCCACCTATTATCTGTTTATTTCACTAGTTATTACTAGTTCCTTTAACAATACTCTACCTATTATCTGTTTATATCACTAATTATGACTAGTTCCTTTAACAATACTCCACCTATTATCTGTTTATATCACTAGTTATTACTAGTTCATTTAACAATACTTCACCTATTATCTGTTTATATAACTAGTTATTACTAGTAACTTTAACAATACTCTACCTATTATCTGTTTATATCACTAGTTATTACTAGTTCCTTTAACAATACTCTACCTATTATCTGTTTATATCACTAGTTATTACTAGTTCCTTTAACAATACTCCACCTATTATCTGTTTATTTCACTAGTTATTACTAGTTCCTTTAACAATACTCTACTTATTATCTGTTTATATCACTAGTTATTACTAGTTCCTTTAACAATACTCTACCTATTATCTGTTTATATCACTAGTTATTACTAGTTCCTTTAACAATACTCTACCTATTATCTGTTTATATCATAGTTATTACTAATTCATTTAACAATACTCCACCTATTATCTGTTTATATCACTAGCTATTACTAGTTCCTTCAACAATACTCCACCTATTATCTGTTAATATCACTAGTTATTACTAGTTCCTTTAACAATACTCTACCTATTATCTGTTTATATCACTAGTTATTAGTAGTTCCTTTAACAATACTCTACCTATTATCTGTTTATATCATAGTTATTACTAATTCCTTTAACAATACTCCACCTATTATCTGTTTATATCACTAGCTATTACTAGTTCCTTCAACAATACTCCACCTATTATCTGTTTATATCACTAGTTATTACTAGTTCCTTTAACAATACTCTACCTATTATCTGTTTATATCACTAATTATGACTAGTTCCTTTATCAATACTCCACCTATTATCTGTTTATATCACTAGTTATTACTAGTTCATTTAACAATACTTCACCTATTATCTGTTTATATAACTAGTTATTACTAGTAACTTTAACAATACTCTACCTATTATCTGTTTATATCACTAGTTATTACTAGTTCCTTTAACAATACTCTACCTATTATCTGTTTATATCACTAGTTATTACTAGTTCCTTTAACAATACTCCACCTATTATCTGTTTATTTCACTAGTTATTACTAGTTCCTTTAACAATACTCTACTTATTATCTGTTTATATCACTAGTTATTACTAGTTCCTTTAACAATACTCTACCTATTATCTGTTTATATCACTAGTTATTACTAGTTCCTTTAACAATACTCTACCTATTATCTGTTTATATCATAGTTATTACTAATTCCTTTAACAATACTCCACCTATTATCTGTTTATATCACTAGCTATTACTAGTTCCTTCAACAATACTCCACCTATTATCTGTTTATATCACTAGTTATTACTAGTTCCTTTAACAATACTCCACCTATTATCTGTTTATATCATAGTTATTACTAATTCCTTTAACAATACTCCATCTATTATCTGTTTATATCACTAGTTATTACCAGTTCCTTTAACAATACTCTACCTATTACCTGTTTATATCACTAGTTATTACTAGTTCCTTTAACAATACTCCACCTGTTATCTGTTCATATCACTAGTTATTACTAGTTCATTTAACAATACTCCACCTACTATCTGTTTATATCAATAGTTATTACTAGTTCCTTTAACAATCCTCCACTTCTTAGCTGTTTATATCACGAGATATTACTAGTTCCTTTACCAATACTCCACCTATTATCTGTTATATCACTAGTTATTACTAGTTCCTTTAACAATACTCTACCTATTATCTGTTTATATCACTAGTTATTAGTAGTTCCTTTAACAATACTCTACCTATTATCTGTTTATATCACTAGCTATTACTAGTTCCTTTAACAATACTCCACTTATTATCTGTTTATATCACTAGTTATTACTAGTTCCTTTAACAATACTCCACCTATTATCTGTTTATTTCACTAGTTATTACTAGTTCCTTTAACAATACTCTACCTATTATCTGTTTATATCACTAATTATGACTAGTTCCTTTAACAATACTCCACCTATTATCTGTTTATATCACTAGTTATTACTAGTTCATTTAACAATACTTCACCTATTATCTGTTTATATAACTAGTTATTACTAGTAACTTTAACAATACTCTACCTATTATCTGTTTATATCACTAGTTATTACTAGTTCCTTTAACAATACTCTACCTATTATCTGTTTATATCACTAGTTATTACTAGTTCCTTTAACAATACTCCACCTATTATCTGTTTATTTCACTAGTTATTACTAGTTCCTTTAACAATACTCTACTTATTATCTGTTTATATCACTAGTTATTACTAGTTCCTTTAACAATACTCTACCTATTATCTGTTTATATCACTAGTTATTACTAGTTCCTTTAACAATACTCTACCTATTATCTGTTTATATCATAGTTATTACTAATTCATTTAACAATACTCCACCTATTATCTGTTTATATCACTAGCTATTACTAGTTCCTTCAACAATACTCCACCTATTATCTGTTAATATCACTAGTTATTACTAGTTCCTTTAACAATACTCTACATATTATCTGTTTATATCACTAGTTATTAGTAGTTCCTTTAACAATACTCTACCTATTATCTGTTTATATCATAGTTATTACTAATTCCTTTAACAATACTCCACCTATTATCTGTTTATATCACTAGCTATTACTAGTTCCTTCAACAATACTCCACCTATTATCTGTTTATATCACTAGTTATTACTAGTTCCTTTAACAATACTCTACCTATTATCTGTTTATATCACTAATTATGACTAGTTCCTTTATCAATACTCCACCTATTATCTGTTTATATCACTAGTTATTACTAGTAACTTTAACAATACTCTACCTATTATCTGTTTATATCACTAGTTATTACTAGTTCCTTCAACAATACTCCACCTATTGTATGTTTATATCACGAGTTATTACCTGTTCCTTTAATAATACTCCACCTATTATCTGTTTATATCAGTAGTTATTACCAGTTCCTTTAACAATACTCTACCTATTATCTGTTTATATCACTAGTTATTACTAGTTCCTTTAACAATACTCCACCTATTATCTGTTTATATTACTAGTTATTACTAGTTCCTTTAACAATACTCCACCTATTATCTGTTTATATCACTAGTTATTACTAGTTCCTCTAACAATACTCCACCTATTATATGTTTATATCACGAGTTATTACCTGTTCCTTTAATAATACTCCACCTATTATCTGTTTATATCAGTAGTTATTACCAGTTCCTTTAACAATACTCTACCTATTATCTGTTTATATCACTAGTTATTACTAGTTCCTTTAACAATACTCCACCTATTATCTGTTTATATTACTAGTTATTACTAGTTCATTTAACAATACTCCACCTATTATTTGTTTATATCACTAGTTATTACTAGTTCCTTTAACAATACTCTACCTATTATATGTTTATATCACTAGTTATTACTAGTTCCTTTAACAATACTCCACTTATCATCTGTTTATATCACTAGTTATTACTGGTTCATTTAACAATACTCCACCTATTATCTGTTTATATCACTAGTTATTACTAGTTCCTTTAACAATACTCCACCTATTATCTGTTTATATCACTAGTTATTACTAGTTCCTTTAACAATACTCCACCTATTATCTGTTTATATCAGTAGTTATTACTAGTTCATTTAACAATACTCCACCTATTATCTGTTTATATTACTAGTTATTACTAGTTCCTTTAACAATACTCCACCTATCATCTGTTTATATCACTAGTTATTACTAGTTCCTCTAACAATACTCAACCTATTATCTGTTTATATCACTAGTTATTACTAGTTCCTTTAACAATACTCCACCTATTATCTGTTTATATTACTAGTTATTACTAGTTCCTCTAACAATACTCCATCTATTATCTGTTTATATCACTAGTTATTACTAATTCATTTAACAATACTCCACTTATTATCTGTTATATCACTAGTTATTACTAGTTCCTTTAACAATACTCCACCTATTATCTGTTTATATTACTAGTTATTACTAGTTCCTCTAACAATACTCCACCTATCATCTGTTTATATCACTAGTTATTACTAGTTCCTCTAACAATACTCAACCTATTATCTGTTTATATCACTAGTTATTACTAGTTCCTTTAACAATACTCCACCTATTATATGTTTATATCACTAGTTATTACTAGTTCCTTTAACAATACTCCACCTATTATCTGTTTATATTACTAGTTATTACTAGTTCCTCTAACAATACTCCACCTATCATCTGTTTATATCACTAGTTATTACTAGTTCCTCTAACAATACTCAACCTATTATCTGTTTATATCACTAGTTATTACTAGTTCCTTTAACAATACTCCACCTATTATCTGTTTATATCAGTAGTTATTACTAGTTCATTTAACAATACTCCACCTATTATCTGTTTATATTACTAGTTATTACTAGTTCCTTTAACAATACTCCACCTATCATCTGTTTATATCACTAGTTATTACTAGTTCCTCTAACAATACTCAACCTATTATCTGTTTATATCACTAGTTATTACTAGTTCCTTTAACAATACTCCACCTATTATCTGTTTATATTACTAGTTATTACTAGTTCCTCTAACAATACTCCATCTATTATCTGTTTATATCACTAGTTATTACTAATTCATTTAACAATACTCCACTTATTATCTGTTATATCACTAGTTATTACTAGTTCCTTTAACAATACTCCACCTATTATCTGTTTATATTACTAGTTATTACTAGTTCCTTTAACAATACTCCACCTATTATCTGTTTATATCACTAGTTATTACTAGTTCCTCTAACAATACTCCACCTATTATCTGTTTATATCACTAGTTATTACTAGTTCCTTTAACAATACTCCACCTATTATCTGTTTATATCAGTAGTTATTACTAGTTCATTTAACAATACTCCACCTATTATCTGTTTATATTACTAGTTATTACTAGTTCCTTTAACAATACTCCACCTATCATCTGTTTATATCACTAGTTATTACTAGTTCCTCTAACAATACTCAACCTATTATCTGTTTATATCACTAGTTATTACTAGTTCCTTTAACAATACTCCACCTATTATCTGTTTATATTACTAGTTATTACTAGTTCCTCTAACAATACTCCATCTATTATCTGTTTATATCACTAGTTATTACTAATTCATTTAACAATACTCCACTTATTATCTGTTATATCACTAGTTATTACTAGTTCCTTTAACAATACTCCACCTATTATCTGTTTATATTACTAGTTATTACTAGTTCCTCTAACAATACTCCACCTATCATCTGTTTATATCACTAGTTATTACTAGTTCCTCTAACAATACTCAACCTATTATCTGTTTATATCACTAGTTATTACTAGTTCCTTTAACAATACTCCACCTATTATCTGTTTATATTACTAGTTATTACTAGTTCCTTTAACAATACTCCATCTATTATCTGTTTATATCACTAGTTATTACTAATTCATTTAACAATACTCCACTTATTATCTGTTATATCACTAGTTATTACTAGTTCCTTTAACAATACTCTACCTATTATCTGTTTATATCACTAGTTATTACTAGTTCCTTTAACAATACACCACCTATTATCTGTTCATATCACTGGTTATTACTAGTTCATTTAACAATACTCCACATATTATCTGTTTATATCACTAATTATTACTAGTTCCTTTAACAATACTCCACCTATTATCTGTTTATATCACTAGTTATTACTAGTTCCTCTAACAATACTCCACCTATTGTATGTTTATATCACGAGTTATTACCTGTTCCTTTAATAATACTCCACCTATTATCTGTTTATATCATAGTTATTACCAGTTCCTTTAACAATACTCTACCTATTATCTGTTTATATCACTAGTTATTACTAGTTCCTTTAACAATACTCCACCTATTATCTGTTTATATTACTAGTTATTACTAGTTCCTTTAACAATACTCCACCTATTATCTGTTTATATCACTAGTTATTACTAGTTCCTCTAACAATACTCCACCTATTATCTGTTTATATCACTAGTTATTACTAGTTCCTTTAACAATACTCCACCTATTATCTGTTTATATCAGTAGTTATTACTAGTTCATTTAACAATACTCCACCTATTATCTGTTTATATTACTAGTTATTACTAGTTCCTTTAACAATACTCCACCTATCATCTGTTTATATCACTAGTTATTACTAGTTCCTCTAACAATACTCAACCTATTATCTGTTTATATCACTAGTTATTACTAGTTCCTTTAACAATACTCTACCTATTATATGTTTATATCACTAGTTATTACTAGTTCCTTTAACAATACTCCACTTATCATCTGTTTATATCACTAGTTATTACTGGTTCATTTAACAATACTCCACCTATTATCTGTTTATATCACTAGTTATTACTAGTTCCTTTAACAATACTCCACCTATTATCTGTTTATATCACTAGTTATTACTAGTTCCTTTAACAATACTCTACCTATTATATGTTTATATTACTAGTTATTACTAGTTCCTTTAACAATACTCTACCTATTATCTGTTTATATCAATAGTTATTACTAGTTCCTTTAACAATACTCCACCTATTATATGTTTATATCACTAGTTATTACTAGTTCCTTTAACAATACTCTACTTATTATCTGTTTATATCACTAGTTATTGCTAGTTCATTTAACAATACTCCACCTATTATCTGTTTATATCAGTAGTTATTACTAGTTCATTTAACAATATTCCACCTATTATCTGTTTATATTACTAGTTATTACTAGTTCCTTTAACAATACTCCACCTATCATCTGTTTATATCACTAGTTATTACTAGTTCCTCTAACAATACTCAACCTATTATCTGTTTATATCACTAGTTATTACTAGTTCCTTTAACAATACTCCACCTATTATCTGTTTATATTACTAGTTATTACTAGTTCCTCTAACAATACTCCACCTCTTATATGTTTATATCACTAGTTATTATTACTCCCTTTAATAATACTCCACCTATTATCTGTTTATTTCACTATTCATTATATTGAATTGACTAGCTGTTGCCTTTTTTCAAGGGTTTTGCGTGGCATAATTCGTAAAATGTCTTCAATTGAAATGACATCATTGCCTATAATATATGAAGATAATTTATTGATATTGAAACAAAACTTCAAGCATTAACTATATATTGCTCAAGTATGCTAGATAAGCTAGAATTAATGTTGAAAACTTTATGTTCTAAAATGCCAAACAGAATACAATGATTATAAATGTAAGATAAATGGACTCACTAATTTGAAGAGAGACTCAACATCAGTATCATGAGAATGCTTGTAGACTCCATAAACCAGATTACTAATAAGGAATGAACCTTGATCACCTCCTGTATCTCTCATGGATGCGTACACTGAAAGTATTTGATGACAGATACATTCTCTCATGGAAATAAACAAGATTATTAATGAACAGTAAACGTCTCTTGTACAAGATACATATTATCTCTTATGTACTTTATATAATTTATACTCTATATTAACTTTGAAATGTGTTAAAAGTGCTTTTGAGGAAAGTCTGATTCACTCATTCATTTACTTATTCAGTCATTTATTCATTTACTCATTGTGCTTATCCACATGTTTTGTCATTACTCATTCATTATCCTGTCTAATTAGTGCATAACTTGCATATATCAAACTTTACCTGAATCTCTAACTTACTGTTAAAGCTAGCCTTAATCACAATCAAATCATCCATGCTGAGATGGTTGATGTTACGATCTGGTGTTGGGAGAACTTTGGATGGTATAGTTCGTGAATTTGTAAAATGTTTTTGCTGAAAAGGCCAAGGGGGTTGTGTATCAACTGTTTGTCGTGTGATTCGCAATCGATGGTCATGCTGTTCTCCAAAGTCTTTTAGGGCTGTAAAGCAATAAAAAGTGGTAAATCAATCTCATCCGTCTGAAATGCACCTATTATGTTATTTGGCTTCAATAGATTAATTATATTAAAGATGCGATTGCGCCAAAAGAGACAATCAAATAAAATTACGGCCAATAAAAGGCTAAAACATCATCTACAAATTGATGCCATTTTCATCTTTGTAGACTGAGCCTGTTGAGAGATATAAACGTTTGAATGAGGTCATCTTTTGAAAAGCTCAAATTCGAGCAGATGTTTCATTTGTGATGTATATAGTGATACATGTGAAAGGGGTCCATGAGCGAGAAATATAAGATCTCTTCTCCAGCCAATCATCAGCATGAAATTTGTATATACATGTAGGTCACAATAAATGTCATTGCTAGTAAAACGTGTTGTCTGTGATCTCGAAGTTAGGGATTTTACTCAATTACTAGATTGTACATAGACATCAATATTTGCTGAATTAATTGACATCGTTAATTTTCTGAATTGCTGAATGGACGTGTTTTATTCATAAACGACAGAATTGTAACAACGCGTCCAGTTCCTGCAAAGGTGACTCAAGAGTTTCCTGAGCATTAGGTGGTTAAAATTTCGGAGCAAACAGATTTTGGTTAGAGCAGACAGGCGTCAGCAGCGTTATGCTGCAGAGAAAGATAGGAGAATGGAGGTAAATTTATCTTCGACTTTGAATCTCTTATATATATATATACACATATATATATAGGATATATATAGAGCAAAAATTTATATATAGCAAACATATATATATATATATATATATATATATATATATATATATATATATATATATATATATATATATATATATATACTGTTGTGTTTACATTTAGATTATATTTTCCTGTTTGAGACTATAATGTAACTTCCTGTCCACGCGTGTGTGATGCCGATGCACAGTGAGTTCTAGCTACAAAATAAACGATGTGGATTGTTAAATTGACGGTTTCTTAATTAATCTATAGAATCTAGCAATATAATAGCTTAGATTGATGACCAAGTGTTAAATATACTAAATGTAATAATTTTAGTACTCATTGATACTTTGTTAATTAATAAAATTATAACTTTTTGCTATCACCAATCATGGTTTCAAAACTTTTTTATCGTTTTACCTAGCTATAATGGTTGCTTCAATTTGTCTTTGGTAGCTTTAGCTAGTAAATTAGATTCATGATTAGAATTCATGTTCACTTCTCGCTTGTAGAAAGTGAGGAAAATCGATTGATCAATGCTCATCTTCAACTCTCCAAAACAAAGCTTCGAATTGTCAGCTTGGCGTACTTATGCTTTTGTTAAACATTTATTCATTTTGAAAATTACACTCGCAATCCATCTAATTCCCAAATTGAAAGTGTTCAGTAGATACGCGGTAAAATGGCATATCTATAAATGACATATATTTATTACATTTGTTTTATTGATTACATGATGATTACGAGATCAATTGGTCAGTCTGAAAACTGCCATAAATGGGAAAGCGAGACACAGATGTGTGCTGCACTAACCATTATGTTTTGTTTGAGTTTGTTGCAGTAGATCAATTTGTCATATTATATAAGCCGAAACTATGTGTATATGAGTGGCTACAACTTGGATGGATGTTTTTAATAAAAACTTTATGCCAAGATGCAAATTGTTTGGCTTGTAAAAAATATATAATAAAACGATATTGTTGATGATGATGCAAAACATGATTTGCAGAACATATTGAATACATCATAGCCCTGTTCCCACTTGTGCTCAAATCTTGTCTGATCGATGGATCTATGAAGTGTAATCAGAGCTGTATTGACAGGTACTTTAGCATAACTTGACTTAATGTAATTCCAACAGACCAAATATTGAAAGCTCAAAAATTTTTTATGCTTTACGCTACTAAGTGAAAACAGATGAATCCACAAACCGCCAACAAGATGCAAGAATGGCTTCATTAACCTTTTGCCAGAACCGGCGGCTTAATTGGTTTCATAGAAATTGGCATTTTGCATTTACTATTTCGGTCAACTCATGAAACCATTTGTTTAGTTCTTGAATCAACTAATCAAATGTGACTAGTAAAATATTTTCTACAAATTGATACTAATAATGACTAGATAATGTTGACTATACATGACCTTTTTTAAGAATGCAGTTGGTTTCGCCATATATTCAAACAAATTCTTTGCAAAGATGCGGCTTATTATTTTGTCTAGTAACATGTTTCCGGAGTGGGTAGCAAATGAAAACTTTGCTGATACAAATGCCGCGATGAAATAAGTTAACTCGACGACCTAATTGCTGTAGCCCAGCAGAATCGTAGTCGGTACTCAAATGTTTACACAGCATTTAACGGAAACTAATATGACAAATTTTTAATTTCCCTCACTTTGTGGCGTTCGAGACATTTATAATAATGTATCTGTAGCTAGATTTAAAATCTTATCTTTGCAATCATGAGCAAATACAAAATAAAATATATCCCAATAGAACCGCGCAGGACTAGACTTTTATCGCAACATCTGATGTGAATACGAGAGATAGAGACAGGTTGTTTCACTATATACATAATATTGGGCAAGTCTGGGCACATCTTTTTTCCTGAGCGTTTTACCGAGATCAATTTTTGTTGATTTTAATCTTCAAATATCTTGACTGTGAGATTGCCTAAAACAACAAACAACATCTCAACTGATAGACAAAAATCAATACTTTCTGTTAAAATCAACTAAAACTTGACGCAATGACATCTTTAAACTTTGTTTTTTTTTTATTACACTTATGCAAGTCTTACGTCCAGCACATGCTTGAACGATGACCATCTTGGGTTTCCCAGCCATATGTTGGAATCTCTGTGGGGATAACAGGAAGTACAGATCATCAAGTTTGATCAAATTCGAATCACTTCCGCTTATTTGGTCATCCGCCTGTCCATGACTCATAATCACAAGAGCAAACATGCTGTAGTCTAGGTGGAGCATTTCCCTGTCTTGGGTGACTGACTCAACTGCTTTCAACATTTCCTGCACCAGAATAAGCAGATAAAATGTAATCTTTCCAAAACCGTTAATGATTGTCCAATTTTCCTACATGTTCATATCTCTGCATTTCTATGGAGCTACGAAATAGTAACTGGATATGAATCAAAACACTTTTAATTTCATGAAACCATTGAAATGAAGAGTTAGGCCCTTAGATTAAAATCTACACACTTTCATGCAAATAATTTTTTAGAGTTCAAGCTCCAAGAAGACTTCTCAACTGCCTAGCTTTTTGTCAATCAATAATACGCATCAATGATTGTTTTAAATTACTCATTTAATTTGAACATTATTATTTTATTTAATTCATAATTAATGCCATTGTTTTAAAGCTAAGTTGGTAATTTAATTCAAAAGTTCAACAAAAACCAACCCAATTAAATAACAATTCTATACATTTATATACATAATCTATGCATTTACATACATGTACTATACATTCATATACATGTACTATACATTTATATAAATGTATTATGTCACTAATGCTGCCCTGTAAATACATAAAATTATGTATTAGTACTTACAGTTATTACTCACTTTTCACATAACACAATTTTGTGTTGTGTGAGAAGTACGTAATAACTGTGAATTATCTGTAGAAACTAAAGCAGTGATTTTCTTTCCTGAGAGTTTTACTTGTGCTGGCAATTTGCACATTTTGTTCAATTGTAAACACAATTTAACAGCCAGAGTTGAAAACAATAATCTTAGAGGTAATGGGAATGTTATGTTATAAACTAATCTGATCAATATCTAATGATGAAACTCAAATCAAAAGACACAAATCCAATAAATTATTAGCAGAAGCAAGGTTGTTGCACACTGAGAAATCTAGCTAGTAGAGATTTATATGTTCTAACAAACTCGGCACCAGAAAAAAGACTGTTCAGCAGTGCTGGATAGATTTTTACGCTAGAAGAAATGTGATTTAGGATATGACATACTCGAAATGTTAATCAATTACCATAACAATTAGTGTTACCCATTTTTTACGATTAAACAATTGTGTGTATATATAACATTTAACCACAGTTGATCCTCTTTCTACCCATATACCCAAATCTAAACGATTGCTGGTTTGTTTTTCCAAAAATAGCGACTAAATCTAGGAATGAAAAAACTGCTTCACACTCGCATTGAACCCCTATCCATTCATACTGCAAACATGCATGCCATCCACTACGACATACGGTATACAACATATACACTATAAAATTATTATTGACATACGTATTACATCAATGCAAATATTGCAAAATTCTGCAAAAATATTATTGATTACTATCAGCATGCTTGAAGATCATGATTGTGAGAAAGATCATGATGTGTAATGATTATAAGCATCATTACCTCATCTTATTTTAACAAATCGTCATTAAAGATTGGCAGGTGTAAGAAGTATGTGCATAAATATCCTAAGTGGCTTGTGTGAGCAATTAGTCCATGTGGCCACGCAACACTTCCATGCCATGAGGCATATTGGATAGCGCAACTGTCTGCTGAACTGGATTTTCCAAGTTTATTGCTGGTGAGAAGGGGTTTTTTGTTACTCAAACTTTATCGCTATAACGGAGCACACAAATAACAGACAAACAAGCGTTGAAATGTGTATAGATACATATTATATATATACATATATATATACATATATATATATATGTATATCAATAAAATCTACTATATAAACTACATATATGGCATCTCGCCTTTCCAGCGTAAAGCATTACATTTGGAGCATTTTTTGACATTTTCCCCATAGAAAAATTCGGCCCTATACTGTGTCGCAGGACTGTAGTCAAGTGCGAAGTTTTCTGACTATACACGGTGCCTGGTAGCAGCTGCTGCAGTGGGTGCATCTTGCTGTTGTTGCCGTTACATCTGCTCTGAAAAATCAGCTCGCCGAGCAGTTGTTGTAGCTAGTGTATCATGATTTGGTCGACGCTGCATCTGCCCGGAAGTTTCTGCACGTCTGGCCACTGTAGCGGCTGCTCTGAGCCATTTGAGTTGCTGCTGGGTCGGCTCAGCAGATCGGCTCAGCAGTCTCTGCACTTCTAGAAGCTGCAGCATCTATTCTGGCCTGCTCTCGATGGACCTGTGTTTGTTCAGTGGTTTCTGCTCTTTTAGCAGCTGCTATTCTGTTTCGTTGTAGGCGTAGCTGTGTTTGCTCTGCAGTTTCTGCACTTCAAGCAGATGCAGTAGCTATTCTGTTTCGTTGTAGGCGTAGCTGTGTTTGCTCTGCAGTTTCTGCACTTCTAGCAGCTGCAGTAGCAGTTCTGTTTCGTTGTGGACGTAGCTGTGTTTGCTCTACAGTTTTTGCTTGTCTAGCTGCTGCTTTGCGAATTCGGTCTCTTTCTCTTCGGGAATCAATCAGGGGCAGTGGGCTTTTTGGGAGGTATTGTACTGCTTCAAGCGTTTCTAAAAGTGAATGAGATGGTGTGCTTTTTTGTAATATACGCTGCTCGCTTTCTTCTCACCGTTGCCCATTGCAACGCTCGGAGTGCCCGTGCAAGTTCTGTAGTAGCTGTAGTTCTGTAGTACTCGTAGCATGAAATAAAAGTAAAAGTAAGTCAGCTGCGGAAGGAAATGAACATGCTTACTATCACGAACAGTTGCAAATCCAACGTTTCAAGTAGTGGAGGTGTGGCAATTCATAGACAATAGAACATTGAATAAGAAGTACCAATGTTTTTGAAGTATAAATTTAGTAAGTAAAACACAGTAGCAGTACCCGTGCAAGTTCTGTAGTTCTGTGGTACTCGTAGCTGGAAAAAAAGTAAAATTAACTCAGCTGCGGAAAGAAATGAACATGTTTACTATCACAAACAGTTGCAAATCCAACGTTTTTAACCCTTTCACTGAAGTAGACCCATTTATGAGTTTTCTATGGCCGACCGCCGTAGACGCATATTTGCGACTTTCCCAGCATTTGCTAGTAACTGAATTTTATTATTCGTTGATAACATAACCAACGATCTTTAGGACTTTCATGATAGTGACAGTGTTGTCCTAAGATTTCTTTATAAAATTAGCCTAAAATTTACATTTAAATCATTGTTTGAGAATTTCCAACTTGAAAATGAAGATTGTTTGTGCAAGTTCATTAAACACGTCCGAGTTAGAAAACAAATAACTACTTATGCTGATGACATTATAGCCGATTCAGAGTTTTGTGATTACACAGATAATTAAAATAGCAATAGCAGCACTGATTCTGATGGGGGTGGAGGTGTTGGTTTTGTAAGAATAAAGAACATTGTAGGGGACCGCTTCGTAGCCTCACATCATTTATCAATGCACAGAGTATAGATACAATGAATTTTTAGCATAGCAGTGTTTGTTAACATGTTGGCAAAATCTACGATATAATCAAAACAAATGTTCTACATGAAGATTCAAATTGAAAAAAATATTGTAATAATATTGTAATAAGAAGTATGTACTAACCTTTTCGATGGAGAAACAGCGAACAGATGTAAGAACAGCGTTTTTCCAGTGGTTGCAAGAAACAAATGTTCACGTGACCTTCCCGGTACGCGTTGGCAGTAAATATTAATTAGATGTAATTTACTACTCATTAATTTAGTTAATGAATAGTAAATTTTATTCAATTCACTACTAATATTTACTACTAATTTAATTTTACTACTTACCCGTATTAATTAAGTTTGCTTCGTACGTCCAAATTGCAAAAAGACCGTTCTATAATCTAATTATACTACTAATATTGATTCAGGTGGCGCACTAACTGGAGTACTCTAGAGATCACGTCATTTTTGTGTAAAAACGATAAATAGGTATGTATAGAGTAGTGATGGACAAAATACCGATAGTGGTATTCGGTAGTTGTCTTTTCGATCATATACATTGAAGTGAAACTGCCTTATCGTGTTCTCGATCTTACCGGTAGTTTCTTTTTCTCATCGATAGTTCACACTTCAATATATTGTCTGTCATTTTTGTTGCTGCATATTGTTTTCTTTTCTGCAGTTCACCCTTTTTATTCATGGATCATGATATCACGATTGTTATGGCTGTGATTTTGTTGCTGAATCAAAGGTATTTTCTTTATCCTAATAAATGCTGACTGAAGCCTAAGCAGCCAACCGAATCTTTTGAAGACTATTTTGCACACACACAATCTTATCATTTCAGTAGATCTTATGCCATGACAATCCTTGTTCACTTGATAATTATTGAGAAATTCTTCTCTGTCAACTCAATGTTTTATTTGACCGATAGATCAATAGTCATTTTATTTCGGTAGGTAGTTGATTGCATCACCAATATTCAGGGGTCATCGGTAAGTCGATATATCGAGAACACAACTCCCAAAAATATGATATTAGCATATCAGTATTTATCGTCCATCCCTAGTAGAGGCGTGTGCTAACCAGAGATTCCTGTTAATGCACCCTAGCGGTGAAAGAAAAACTACAGAATAGCCGCACCCTTATATAAGCCGCATGGCGCACAAACTGTCAGAAAAAAGTAACGGCTAATAGTCTGAAAAGTACGGTACTCTATAAGGCAGACACATACACACATAGATACACTGACAACGATTGCCATTTATATAGTAGATAAGAAAAGAATAGAATAAAAAACACAGCAATAATTTTTTACTAAAGACTAAAAATAAATGCTCTGAGCAGAACCTTTTTCACCAACTCATTCACTAGTATAACTATAAATTTCAAAGTTTGTCTGTATATCCTTCGGAATGTCCGATTATGGCTATTAAAATTTTAAATATAAAAGCTCCCATTCTGCTGGACTCGAACTCACAAAGATTGAAACCACAAGTTTTGAACTGTGGATTTAGCCACCAAGCTACTTTGTTCTTACCCTTGTTTTGCTCTTATCACACACCATATACCATATTCTATATACCGTAAATATTAATGCAAGTTCACAAACTCAAAAATTGATTAATTTAATAAGTAATGCAATCTTAAACTTTTATTAAATTATCAACTTAACCAGCACTGTAACCTTAAACTGTTGATAAATTATTAATTAAACTTCAATTTCTACCATCACCTAAACTCTGGCTCAAACAAACTGTTTAACTGTATCACAAACGAGGTACATGTAGATCACACTCACAAAACACATGCCCTGATCTTTTTAACTACAAGATGTTAACAGCATTTGGTAGGCTGTGACAAAAGACTATTCAGCAATAGCCAACTCCAAATAACAACATCCTTTCCTATTAACAAACAATCATGAAGGACATTAATTTAATATTATACCTTGCTAGTCAGATTTTCTCTTGTTTCAACTTCAAAATGAAGATGATCAAACATTTCCTGCAGATGTTTAACATCATGCTCTGATCCATCTCTGTAAGATGTCTCTCCATGAACATCATGGAACTCATTGTTGTTGATTATCAGTACTCTTCCTCGAGGGTTTGTCATCTTGTAGACCTAAAAAAAACTTGAAGAGTTATTGACCAAAAACTCATAGTGGAAATATGTATGATTATAAAATGTTGGAAAATGTATGTAGATTAATTCCGATGTTAGTTATTTGTTATGTTATCTTGCAAGCAATATATTTAACCCCACAGAGCCCCCTGTGACGCATACGTAACATAACATTTGAGCAGCTGTGGTGCCTTGTAAAATTATTATTTTCTTATTCAATTTATCTAGAGTACATAAACTGTCCTATATTTTACATACATAGACAATTTTTCCCTAGTATACTGGGTTGTGTATTCATAGCCCATCCTGAAAAACAGCAGGTGCCACATTGCCAGCCACTGACACGAACTGGCTAGAATGTTCAAATAATCTCAAGTCTAAAGTGCATTTCCACTGTCAAAATCATCCTTAATATTGTTTAATAGGATCTTTACTTTACTCAAAATAATTATGTAATAAATCCTTTGATGTCTTGATCCTTTTTATAAGCAAAATTAATTCATGTTACACCGGTGTAACAGTGGGCCTTTGTTCTCATTTCCTGCACTTCCTAGTTTATAGTTGAATTATGGCTGACAAACATGCATTGTAAAACTAATCTGCATTGGCTAATATGTGGTAACAATAGTATGCACTGGTGAAGTAGAAATGCTGTCTAATTATGTAGTTCTTTATGTGTTTAAACTGAGGGTCGTCACCGATACAAATGGAATATCAAGTAAGGTAAAGGTGGATATTTTTTGCACCAAGTGAGTTGTTTTGACGATAGTATATAAGTTGAGGAGAACTTGAGAAGAGCATAGTCACATTCTGTAGTTGGGCATCGTGAGTTCTGTGAAATAGTAGTTCAGTGTAATTAAATTTCTGAATTTTGGTGGTAACCAACATGGCTTCTCGATCTCGCGTGAAACTAGAGGATATACTAAAAATTATTGACGGCGATGACAGCGAAATTGAAGATTATGAAGAGAGTGATTCAGATGAAGATTGGCATCCAGACTTGCAGGTACTTAGTTGTGAATGCTTTATATGTAGGCGTAAGCACAGCTGGTCTCGATATAATTGTTGCTTTAGGGTGCTAAACTTGTCCTTTGACAACAAAATTAACATCTATAACATTGTTTCTTGATCTACTGTAGACTATTGGTAGTAATGATTGTGAGCCAAGTGATGAAAGCGATGAAGAACCTTTATGTAACACAGTGCAGGCAACTGCACTTACAGCCGGCAATGTACGAAAAAGAGTCCGGCTCTCATACCGCTGGAGGAAAAAGGTCTTTCAACCACCAAATTTGGCATTCACCGGTGCCAAAATGGAGGCTCCAGCTAACCAGAATATAAAAACACCATATCAGTACTTCCAACAATTTGTGACTGCTGATATGATTGATGGCATGGTTGACAATACCAACCTCTACAGCACACAAAAAACGGGAAAAAGCAACAACACCACGAAGAAAGATGTAGAGCAGATGATGGGAATGTATTTTCATATGGGCCTTGTACGAATGAGCAGCGTGAGACAATACTGGGAACAAGGTACCAACTACTGTATGTACCAGTGAGTAGTGTAATGCCACGGAATAGGTTCTAACAGCTTACTACCCAACTGCACTTTGTCAACAATAGCAGCATAATAGATGAACAGAAGAAAGACAAGCTTTGGAAAATTCGACCATGGTTAGACAGTCTGAGGGATCAGTGCCTAAAAGTAACAGCAGAAGAGTGCAACTCAATAGATGAAATGATGTTACAGGATCGAGGAACAACCAGCCCAATCAGGCAGTATATAAAAAGCAAACCACATCCGTGGGGATTCAAGGTATGGGATAGAGCTGGTACCAGCGGAATGCTCTTTGACTTTGACATTTATCAAGGTGGCGACGGCACCCGAAGCCACCTTGGCCAAGGTGGAGATATAGTGATGAAGCTTGTCTCTACACTAGCAAAGAATTCAAACTATAAGATCTAAGCAGATGATTTATTTACCAGCGTTCCACTCCTGGAGAAACTTTTAGGGTGGGGATTACAGTACACTGCCACTGTGAGACAGAATCGGCTTCCAAACTGTAACATCAAAGGTGAAAAAGAGCTCAAGAAGGAAGGCAGAGGGTCACTTGACTTTCGGGTCGAAGACACTCACAACATTTCGGCTGTTAGATGGTTTGACAACCAGCAGTGACATTGCTCTCGACCCATACCTGTGTAGAGCCACTGCGCATGGCTGGAAGATGGGACAAGAAGACAAAGAAAATGATTGATGTTTCCATGTCTGCAATTGTGGCAGATTACAACAACCACATAGATGAAATTGACATACTCGACTCCTTTCTGGCAAAGTACCGATTTAGAATACGGTCTAGGAAATGGTATATCTACCTCTTTTGGCACTTTCTCTCCATGGCTCTGGTCAAAAGTTGGCTAATGTACAAGCGAGAATGCTGCTTGTTGCAGCTTCCAGACTAAAAAATGCTCCCGCAGCGCAAGTTTCAGGCTATAGCAGCTGAGTGCCTGGTATCAAATGACAGCGACAAGAAGCATGGCCGACGCACATCTTCTAACCCGCTGATAACCAAGCAAAAGGTTTTGAACATTCCATGTGCTAATGTGAGAAAAGATCAAGTGGCCCATTGGCCAGCAAAGAGTGAAAAGAGAGGAAGGTGTAGGCTGTGTGAAATTAATAACACTAACACAATGCGCAGTAAATCTGGTGTGTGGTTGTGCTTTGTGGACAGACGTAATTGTTTCGTGGACTTCCATGCGTAAGAGTTGTCATGTACATGATCCAAAAAGGTCCTGCTCAACTGAAACAGTTCACAATCTTATTGTCCTATCATTTATGTCATTTCAGTGATACTGGCACATGCAATTTCATAATTATAATAAAAAATTCAATATTCAACTCTTGCTCCTAATTTACACTGTAATGCCCAATGTGACATATTCGTCACAAAGCAAAAAAACATTAAAAAAAGTCATGATGATTTTTTTTCTTTTTACCCTTGCAAAAAGAAAGCTGAAACAAACTAGATTACAAAATAAAACTTTTTTTATCATGGTTCTAACCACCTGGGTTCTGCGGGGTTAACAAACAATGAGCAAATATACAATTCTGAATACCTTAACAAGGTTGAATATTAGCTATAGTTACAATCAGATAGTAACTGCAGTAGTGCATATAGCACATGTAGTGCTATATGCACTTGTATTACATATACAATAGTACTTTCAGTAAATATATGAAAAAAGATAAACATAAAAAATTAAAATTTATTTAAGATAACTATATATTAATAACTAAAATAACTAAAATATTTCAGTCCAATAGATTATTGTATTATTTTACAACAAATTATCTTTTATATCTTATAGCCAAAAAGAGAGAACTCAAATACCTAATGAATACTATTTTCTTATCGTATAGTTCATAAAATGAACATAATTCAGGTACTTGCCACATCAGTGTTATGGAACAGGTTTTTGATCTTTGTCTTATATGTGCGGGATGGGCTGCCATCAGAGATAGCCTTGCAAACATCAGCATACGATGAACCTATCAGACCAGGACGTTCATTGAAAGCAGAAGGGCAGGAGGAGGTAGTGTATGGTTGAATGATACCAGCCACTAAAACAAATAGAAGAGTAAAGTTTTACAACTTATACACAATGAGGTAGTTATTACTTGTAGCAATAAGATTTAAAGCACTGAAATATGTTATCTTGTTGTGATAATAGAAATAAACCTGAATATTCTCTATAAAAGATTACTATTCAATATTCTTTATTATCATAATAATAAACCAACTTTATACATAGATAGCCAATCTGATTTATTTTACTAAACTAATGCATACTTGTGTATGCATTAGTTGCTTTCGTAACAAATCAGCCACCTATGGATGCTTACCTGATGCTTTGGCTGTTTGTTTTGCTGACACGCATTCCTTGAGTTTCTTTTTCTCATCTTCTGACAAAGGCTGACCTTCAAACAAAGTCAGAAATTAGTTGTGTATCTATTTTTGCACACATCAACAAATGATAAACCGATCAGATCAGGGTTTCCATTAAAAGCAGAAGGGCAGGCGGAAGTGGTGTCTGGTTGAATGATGTCAGACACTAAAACAAATAGAAGAGTAGAGTTTTACAACTCTTACACAATGAAATAATTATTAGTCTACTGGTAGAAATATGATTTAAAGCACTACTAGATGTCATCATGCTGTGATAATAGAAATAAATATACTGATTATTCATTATAAAAGGTTACCATTCAATATTCTTTGTTATCATAATAATAAAACAACTTCATACAGAAATAACCAATCACATTGGCATTATTAAACTAATGCATAGTTGTATAATTGGAAAATCAGCCAGGTATGGATGATTACCTGATGCTGTGGCTGTTTGTTTTGCTGACACGTATTCCTTGAGTTTCCTTTTGTCAACTTCTGACAAAAGCTGACCTAAAACAAAGTCAGAAGTTGGTTGTGTATCTTGTTGTTGAGTTGAATATAATCACGTGGGAGAAATATTTACACTTACTCGGAAACTTAAAGACTGAAGACACACTTTCCCCGGCACATACTACATCTCTCATCTTTATCCCTTTAGGGTCTGGCTGTGCGCGTGAAAGAAGACTCCAAGAAGGATTGATGACTTTTTCTGGGTGCTGCTGACCAGTTAGTCTGCAGTGGGCGCAGTAGAAAATGCATACCAATGGAGTTGCTCTCCAGGTTCCCCGCAGATGTTTGATGGCCACGTTGACAGTTTCTCTGAGATTGTTCCATGCTTCATGAAATTCTTCCACGTTAAAAGCAACAGTAGCTGTTATCTTTCCGGCTTTAGCATCATGGGTAAAGTGAACTTGGGATTTATCAACTGCAATTGATACTCCATTGCAATGCACGATAGGTGTATTGTACGAGTCGGAGTATAGCTCCAAAAGCCTCACTGTCAGCTCATTAAACGCGTACTTTGGAAGTGCCAGCCCTTTGCACAAAATATCTGTCTGAAACTGTAAGTCAAACTTCGTTGTTGGCAAGGTTGATTGAAACCCTTGAGCAAAATGAGGAATTATGAATTTGGCATCGTGGGTTGCGAACGAACTATAGGAAATACAAAATTTTGAAAGGATTTTCAATGCCACCCATAGCTCAACATCTTCAGTAAATTCTGTTTCAGTTTTTATCAAGTAAGCCAGCAGCACAAAGCTGATCACTCCTGTGGCTTTAAACTGTCTCACATACTCCTCAAACTCTTCTTCTAACAAAGTCACAGTTTGAACTTTGCAGCTTTTGAAGTTTTGTCTTCGCTTGTTCCACTTGGAATCGCCATCAGGGTCATACAGGATATTGAGCAAGTCTGTAACAGCAGATATCTTGTGGAAAACATGTTGATCTAGACCCTCAACATCGTTGTACCAAAGAAGCTTACCACTGAGATGCAAGTATTGGAGTATCACCTCCAGCTGCTCCTTTACAACACCGTGTGACTCATGAACTTTGTCAAGCAGCGATTCAAAAGTGGTGAAGTGTGACTTTAAGGACCTTATAACTTCTTCCACTTGTTTCCAGAGCCAAGGCACCTCCATGACATATTTTTGACTTTGCTCCAACAACTGATCCCTCAGTCTTGTGAACTCGTCTGAATATTCCCACCCCACTTCGAAGATTCGCTCTGAAGTGAACAGGTTTGTGTCTGCTCTGAAACTTTCAATGCGACAAAAATTTGCCACCCCAAGTCGATTCTCTTCATCTTGAATCTCATCGCGTACTTCGTTGCAATATTGTAAAAGCTTTGTTTTTTCTTCTTCAAACTTTTCTTCATCTAATAAATCTTTGTGGGTCAACACAAGAGCCGGAGGTAGCATGTTCGGATGTGCTAGATAAAGATGGGCCATCCAGTCAAAGAAAAAAGCTCGAACAGACTCTTTTGGCCCAACTCTCTCCGATTCCTCTACATACATATGCATGTTAACTACCACGACAGGGATGCAATTCTCTCTGAGGGTCAGTCTATATGCGTGGTGGAAGATTTCCTGTCCTCCAAAATCAACGAAATATAGAGATCTTTCATCAAATGATACTTTTTCAAAGTTGAATGCGTTTGTAAAAATTTGTTCTACCAATCTCGATGTTCCAGTTAGAACTCGTGTCCCGCACTGCATAGTCTTGATTAAACTGGTTTTTCCCGATCTACATTTACCAATAACTGCAACAGTGGCAGATACCAGCTTCTCTTTTCCTCCTGCCAGATCTTTGTAGTATCGCTGTATTGCAGGCAAACCTTGTCGTGCAACATTCCAAGGAGGGTTTTGCAGTGCTTCACAACCATCTAGCCATAAGGCTTGCAGGTTCTTCAGAGAAAGAATTTGGGAGCTAAGAGCAATGAGCTCCTCATTTCCTGAAAGATCCAGTCTGACCAGCTCCTTCAGCGCCCATATTTTTGGAGGCAGTTTGTCAATTTCATTTAAAGAAATGTCGAAATGGTCGAGCATCTTCAGCTTACCAACACTGCAACAGACAATGTCCTAATACTCACAATTGGTCTATTAGAATATGCTAGAAAGCTACATTTGTAATACAATACATTTTGTAAGTCAAAACATAAAAGTGTTGGCAGAGAAATATGTAGATTATATTGTATTACTTGTTCATACTAGCAAGCACTACTTTAGAGTGATAGTATTTACTATAATACTATCACTCTAAAAAGTGACATATAAACCTTATCACAGTAGTAAGTTAACAGTTATTATTTTGTACATAAACCATGCTCTAGATAATTAATTTTACTATTTAGTACTTTGAAAATGTACCAAATATATCTGTGTAAAAAGGAACCAAGTGGTGAAACTCTAATCAAACTCATCTTTATCTCCCTGACCAGAGCCTTTGCTAACTTTCTTTGTTCATAGGCTACATGAGCCTGGATTGTTGACGGTGTTGCCAGGGGATAATTCATAAAAAGCAAATTCAAAGTTTATGTTATGTAGCATCACGAATGTCTAGTGTACCGAACCCATTTCTGTCCAAGTCTCACTTACACCGCAGTTAGCCCCTATATTTGTCTCAAAACTAAGAACTTCATACAATGATGTACATAGTAATGTGGCATTGTATTGTAGATCATAACCACTGAATATCTAACTATAGTTACTAAGGTTACTATACTATTTTGTTACTCATCGTTAATACATACAGTATGTATATAAAACTTTGATGTTTTTACCGGGGGTTGAATTTTTGCTAACCTCTAAGCGTGGCTTTGGACATACGGACACGGCTCTTATTATAGTAAAGATTAGTACCATGTCAGTCATGTGTGCTGTGAGAGATCATCATGTGTAATCACTATGCACACAATTATTCCATGGTGCTGCAATGTGGTCCTGTGGAGCAGTTGGTAGTGTGCTTAGCTGGGAATATGAATATCCTGGTTTGATTTCTATGTAGTACAATTTATTTTCCTAACGCCACTTGGCCTGGCTTCATACAGACAGACACGGGTCTTATTATGGTAAAAAAGGCTGAATGACCGGCATTGCATGGCTACTAAAAACAGCTTATAAACAGTGGCAGGTAAAGCAATTGCCTATCATTTGCCATTAACCTGGCCCATTGCCAATGGCTAATATGAGTAAGACTGTATCCATATGTTGCTAAACTTACTAAGAGCTGTGAGAGCAAAGCTTCAGCTGCGTGTATCGGTAGGCAGAATCAGTATGCAATATTCAACCCCAATAAGACGTTATATCGCCCAATGAACCTATATCATCTTTGGTAGCTCAATGGGTTAGCTTATTATCTGGTGAATGAGAGGTTTTGAGATCAAATCTTCAACGATGCAGATTTTTTATTACTAGATACTAATCACTATAGCTGGACAGACTGAATGACAAACTTTGAAGATTTATATATATAGAATACCTTCTATTTTCTCAGGCGCTAAAATCCAGTTTTTTAATTGTGATTACAAATAAACATGACACTCGGTCATCAGTATAACTACTTTATGAACTAAAGAGCAATGACATGCCTCTATTTTCTTATCTCAAATCAAATTGATTGTTCATCTGAACTCAAGCTGCACTGGTACACTCAGTGGATAGCCTCCCTGCGTCATCCTCAACTCAACAATGAAACAGACGTGTAATCACTGACGCAACAATCAAATAGAGGTGACACCAAAAGTTTAACAACTTTGTCCAGTAACCACGACTTCATGCTTGAACTTATACAAGACAAATCATGGATTTGTCTCCTTTGGTTTGATGTCTGCATGATGGACTGTTGAAATGCTGACAGCTAGACATTGTAATCACTCAGCATACAATACTTTGTATGAACATTTAATGTGAGAAATTGAAAAGTTTTGCTATATTCATAGTTTTAGTGCAGCTAAAAATAAGCAGCTTCGCATGTGCTGCTTTTGTAATATTTAAATACGTTTGATAACAACAATTCAAATAGGATCACTATGCAACTACTTTTATTGTTTCAGAAAAAGTACAACATGTTTAGTTTATTAGGATAGACCTTTGCTCTCTGTAGACTTTAAAAAGTCCAAATTTGATTTATTGTAACCATTTGCCTTGTTGTGCTTTCAGGTAGACTGTTTGAGGCTTCTATTAAATATCCTAAACAGTATTTACCCTTACAGTATAATATACCACTGTGTTCATTGCAATCATAATCAGTAAAAAATTGCTTTATTTGACAGTTTATTGATAGTTAAAGGTTACTAAATTTCTTATTTTAGTAACTTTCCATGAATGGATTTCAGGTGTGTGAGATATTCATACAGTGAAAGTGAATCAGTTGCAGGTATTTCTTAACTAGCCACAGTAACTTCAAGGTTGTCATAGGTGAAAATACGTCAGTCAACTGTATATATATATATATATATATATATATTTATATATAGTCAAACATGGATAGCTCGTCCACGGATAGCTCGAACACATGGTTAATTCGAACATTTCCTTTGGTCCGTTCCCACGTAATGATAAATTACTATAGATAACTCGAACTCAACACTGTTAATTCGAACTGTTTTTTTGCCCAACGGCTACCGAAACGGTTGTTATCGCTTTAGAAAATCACTTTATTCAAAGCCATAGAGGTAAACTTCATCTTTTCGTTTTTTCATAAGCGTCGTTATTACCACCATTGGCAAAATATTTTTGTCAACGACTTTTCTAAAAGTTTGGTGAAATTTGATCTATACTGCGATACGATGAATAGCACGGGCTAGCCGGATCACGCGTGCAAGGATTTTCGCCACGCACATACAAAACAAAAATCGCATGTTGTTTTGTATGTGCGTGGCGAAAATCCTTGAGTGCGTGACCCGGCTAGCCCGTGATGAATAGTTTTCCGACGTTGATTCCGTGTTGAATCAACGTCGGAATGTTGAATGTTTAAAACGTCTTAAAAAATGTTGTAATTAAATGTATACGTTGTCTGAGCTACAAAAAACTATTCATCGTTTGACCTAAACACAGAATACGTGTGTACATTCAATAAGTATCTATTAAAAAAGCGTGAGTGATATAGAATATACCGTAAAACCTCGTAAAACTTCTAATTAAACTGCCTCGGAGTGTTGCTCTTAACGAATACCAGGTAAAGTAAGGTAATCTGCATAAACTTCAAGAAAAAACGGCAAAATTGATCGTGGGTAAAACCCCAAAAGAAAAAAATGTCTTTTCTTTTGAGCATTTCAACAACGATCAAGTTTTGCCAATGTCAATCTGAAAAACGTCTTGGCAATAACATCACCTCAAACAACAAACCAACCTCAAGTGATAGAAAAATCTCTATACTTTTTCATGAAAACGTTTTAAACTTTACATGAGAAGCATTTAATTTGAAACAAGCCATTTGTGCTTTTGATTTATATTATAGTTTGTATATGTACATGTATCTACTAATAAATAAGTAAATATATGGACTTGTGACAGTGCTCTGATAACTTGAACGCTCTGATAATTCGAACACTTTTGCTCGGTCCCTTGAAGTTCGAGTTATCCATGTTTGACTGTATATACATGTATATACTAGTGATATTACCAAGAGCTAACTAACTTGATTACAGTCATATGTAATGGTGCTAGAGATTGATTAACATTCAATTGTCTCTACCTTTACTAATACATAATACGCACCCTGCTGCTCCCTCCACCAGTTGGCACCAGTGATATATTACTGAGGACTGAATAATACATGTGTATAAAGTTCAGCAAAAATCTGTCATGAATGTATACTAGCATTTCTTTCATTTTAACACTTATAAGAAGTTTAAGTTTTAGGTCAGGTTTACAAGACCATAATTATTTAATTAACCAAACTTTGTAATGAAATTCACTTATGTAAAAAAATTACTCTAACAGGAATGTTCTAATGAAACCAAACATTCTTCATGTATATGATTATTAGTGGGAGTCAGAAGTCATTACAGGGTTTAGGAATACCTTTTGTCCTGCTATGTAACTCAGAAACTTAAAGTAGGGTTAGAAGATAAAAAGTGAGAAGTCTTTAAATAAGATATTTATAACAAAAGGCAAAAGGTTTGTACTCCATTGGAAGGCCTGGCTTGCCCTAGTGTTTGCTGCTCATGAAATGTATTGCACAAGACAAAACATTTCTTTATGACAGAACAATGACTCCACCACTTGAAACAGGTGCAACTACCAATTTAGGTGCCGCCTTCACTTTTCACCGCTATGAGCAGCTGACTTGAACAAGCTAACATCTAACCAATGCAAGTAGATGTTGCGAGTACTAGGGGTCTGTAGCTGACAATAAAGTTGCTGCCAGTCATGGCAGCACAATATGTATAAAGATACACACTTAAGTAATTTTTCAGGAGAGTTTAATAATCTTAAACATAAAATATTCCATGTGCAATGAATGAGACAGGTAACATACAGAGTACCTGGAATAGCTGCCAGTAATCAGGGCTGGTTGAAATAATTTTTGACCAATAATTGACCCATGAGGTGACAACTTGTGGTAATTGTAATAATCCAAGTATAGCGATAAACAAATAAAGTAGAAACCAGCTTGGTAATGGATAGAAATCAAACAGAACTTTTTATCAGATTTTTTGAAAAAGTTGCTAGGAATGGTTTTCTGTAGCCAAGCAGATTGTTTATAATATATCTTTACAAAAAGAATAGAATTATTATTAGTCAGTAATTGAAACCATCTAATATTTCTGCTGTAACATCCTAACATATTTAAAAATTCCATAAGTTTGACTGAACACTTGCAGTAGAGGCTCATATAATATGACTTACGTTGCAGGTAGTCCTGTGAGTTTACAACGGGACAAGTTAAGGGACTCCAACAAGTTGAGCTGGCAGACTACTTCTGGTAGACCTTCAGAGAAAGAGTTATGTGACAGATCTAGCACTTTCAGCCTAGTAAGAGTGTTCAACCTGCAAAGCATATAATCACATGATACCTTTATGTTGAACAAGAATTAAACAAGAAACTATGTGAATATTGCCAAATGAAGTCGAAACCTGGCTCTTGCATACTAATAAAATATATAGCCTACAGCTAGTGGATATATTCACTATAGTTACATACCCATCAGCTACTAAATGACAAGTCATTTTGACAATTGTTTTGACCAATGAGAAATGACCTCAGTCATGTGACAGTCAAGGTGCCCTGAACGAATATCCCATGACCATTATTAATGTATCACCTGCTTATCAATTGTCTTATTAGAATGTATCACAAACAATTGCTGATAGCAATAACCTCGGTGCAGTTATTTTTACAGTGATATTTTTACTTTTTAAAAGATTATGTGGACAATTCCCATTTACACCAGCAGTTTTACTATGACAGTTACGTGCAGATTATCTTTGTGCATCTAAATTAGAGTTGCCCCGATTTCAATATCGGAATCGGTATCGGTGCCGATATGGGTATTAAGTATCTGAATCGGTATCGGCCGATCTTTTCTTAAAAAATCGGACACTTCAGATACTTTTTACATATCAAACATTTAGCAGAAACCTGTATTTCAGCCTGCTACTTTAATAACAAATCATCAGCTGCAAGTTCCTTGCTTTTATCTAATGATTTCCGAGCCTTCCTAACAATATATTTCATGTCTATAGCCTAATAAACATCCACACAGCTGCATAATATTTTGGCTTTAGTCAGGACGTAATCACCAAGTGCGGTATTTCCCAATTACAGCGATATGATTTGTTGCAGCCAATCACAAACAAGAGAACCATAACGAGCAACAAGAATGCGGTGTAATGTTTCTATTTACTAGCATTGCGAAAGTAATTTGAGCAGTTGATGCATAAAGTTATCTATCTCTCTCTTGATCCTGACGATATGATGTATTGTTTGTATTGCATAAAATAACCTCAGTGGCTTATTGGTGTTTAGCCTGCCCTCCATCATCTGTAGCGTGCGAGTCCTTCAGTACGACTGGCTACATCGATAGTGATAGAAGATAAAGATGTCTCACTGAGATAATTGAATCACTAACGGTAATTAAAAGACGCATTTATTTGCTTTAGACTTGTACAGGCGCAGCCGTTCGTTCAGCAGTAGAAAAGAGACTGCATTATCACAGAGAAAACTGTACCACTAACTGTAATTACCATTAATAATAACATATTTCAAGAAACATGGACTGTTTTGTTATTAGATGCACGGTATGTCAGTATGTGAATATATATACATGTATATCTTTTTTCATAAATACAAACAAATAAATACATTAATATTTATATTTTCTTGGCATTATATTTATACTTGCATAACAAATGAACAACTATCTATGCAACACAAAAGAATCTGAATCGGTATCTGAATCGGATTATTTTTCATTAAGAATCGGTATATCGAATCGGTATCTGAATCGGCTGGTGAAATTAGAATCGGGGCATCTCTAATCTAAATGATTATTTGTGTAAAACCTAATCATAGTTCAAAAACAATCGAAGAGGACTTGCAGCTAAAATGAATTGCGGCCAAAATCAATAATATGGAATTGTGAATATGCGATTTGGTAGTCAACTCTTTCTGCCAATCAAAGACCTGCTGGTGTAGTCTCCACTGACATAGACCAGCACCAACAGCAGCATCAACAAAGTAATGGTGACACGGTGGTTGTGTTGGTGTACATGTGTAGCCAGCAGTGCGTAGCCAGGCTTTTAGACAGGCTACCTTATAAGCCAGAACAAGTAAATACTCAACCGTAGCACCACTGATCTCTGGAACTTTCCATTAAGCAAAAACTAAGCAAGGACAACATAATTGGCTAATGTTGGACCTGGTGCTGATGATAGTGGAAACAAGTTCTAATTAAAACAGCTAGCAGTACATTAGGGTAATACATTGACTTTAATAGCCACAGCTTGGTCATGGTATACAGTGGAACTTTAATACCAACAGCTTGTATATGATATACAATGGAACTTTAATACCAACAGCTTGTATATGATAAACAGTGGAACTTTAATACCAACAGCTTGTATATGGTATACAGTGGAACTTTAATACCAACAGCTTGATTATGATATACAGTGGAACTTTAATACCAACAGCTTGTATATGATATACAGTGGAACTTTAATATCAACAGCTAGTATATGATATACAGTGGAACTTTAATGTCAACAGCTTGTATATGGTATACAGTGGAACTTTAATGTCAACAGCTTGTATATGGTATACAGTGGAACTTTAATACCAACAGCTTGTATATGATATACAGTGGAACTTTAATACCAACAGCTTGTATATGATATACAGTGGAACTTTAATATCAACAGCTAGTATATGATATACAGTGGAACTTTAATGTCAACAGCTTGTATATGGTATACAGTGGAACTTTAATGTCAACAGCTTGTATATGGTATACAGTGGAACTTTAATGTCAACAGCTTGTATATGATATACAGTGGAACTTTAATACCAACAGCTTGTATATGGTATACAGTGGAACTTTAATACCAACAGCTTGATTATGATATACAGTGGAACTTTAATACCAACAGCTTGTATATGATATACAGTGGAACTTTAATATCAACAGCTTGTATATGATATACAGCGGAACTTTAATGTCAACAGCTTGATTTTGTCATAAAGTGTCACTTTAATATCAACAGCCTGATTACAATATACAGTGGAACCTTGAGTTGTGAAAGAATCTCGAACAAAATTCTCAAGTTACGAGATGTCTTCTGGCAAAAGTTTTGCCTCGACTTACGAAATATATTTGTAGATAGGAAAGGCCAATAAAGCTTTCATACTTTTACTCTTTTGGGCAAAATAATGCCTTCTGGCAAAGAAATTGCCTACTTCCATAGTTTTTATTTGTATTTCTGTATATTATCCACCAGGAAAGATGGTGTTTTCCCTGACAGAGCTCTACATAGAAGTTTAAACTGAATTATTTGAGTGAACACTTACAGTAAAGGCTTATATAATATGACTTACGTTGGAGGTAGTCCTTTGAGTCTACAGTGAGACAAGTTAAGTGACTCCAATAAGTTGAGCTGGCTGACTACTTCTGGTAGACCATCAGAGAGAAGGTTTTGTGATAGATCTAGCTTTTTCAACCTAGTAAGAGTGTTCAGCCTGCAAAGAATATAATCCCAGCATACCTTAATGTTAAACAATGTCATATAATTAATTATATGCATTCAAAAACTTGGTATTTCTAACAATCCTCAAGATAATCAATTCATGACTTGTAAAGCGCCACAACTATTGTACTTTCATTATAAAAAACTCCAATATCCTGTTTTGTAGACAATGCATAGCAACATGACATGGGAGTCTCTGTTATACTTTACAGGAAGATTAAAGCATGATTGGTTAAATCCAACCACATTCTGAACCTACACATCTAAACAGGCTACATAACAAGTTGGTCTTATTTAATAACAACCTTATATTTCAATGGCCACTAACACTGAACCAGTGCTGGAAACTTTATGCACTCTTTCAGTATTAAAACATGTATTTTTCTCTCTACTTCCTTTTCATACCTCCATACGACATGATATATTGATGATATCACTGTTAGATGGACCTCTTGAAAATGATCCATACTGGAGAGCACACTCATGATGAACTGCTAATGTGTTTGTAATGTTAATGATATAGAGATGTAATAACGAATTAAATAACTTTGAAGTAAATAGCGAATAATAGAACCTTAATCCACAAGTCTTTCACTTAAAAGCTGGATAGCTATGTGTGTTTCAGGTACACTGATGGGGTAGATCCATATAAAAAGACTAGCCCAGCTGAGTAGCTTTAGTTTGGTGTTTGCCTGCTTCTCAGTAACATAAGCTCTATTGTCCAGATATGTCATCAGCTATATTGTTTTCATAACTGAGGACTTTACATCACACACAGTTACTACCAGGCTGTTCAGCAGTTCCTCCTATTGTCTAGTGAACCAAAGTGTCATCTACAGATAGTCATATATTTGACTCTCTTCAGGCTAGTCTGCTGACTTACTGACATAATCTAACATGCCTGCATTACATACTTTCTCTAATGGAGGTAAACAAAACCATAATTCTCATTTTGTTATATCCAGTTAACCATTTTTGTAACCAGTATTCCGAAATCCTTCAGTGAGTTTGCTGTTCCAGAAAAAACAACACAAAGTATTTAGAGCTTGATGGCAAATGAGCCAATATATCTTTAATAACTGTCAGCCTTTCGTAGCTGTGTGTGGCAACAATGGTCCATA
Source organism: Watersipora subatra (assembly GCF_963576615.1). Classification (NCBI taxonomy): domain Eukaryota; kingdom Metazoa; phylum Bryozoa; class Gymnolaemata; order Cheilostomatida; family Watersiporidae; genus Watersipora; species Watersipora subatra. The sequence goes on from NC_088717.1 coordinate 21,392,328, forward strand.
GAGACTGTACCATGAATTTTTCATAATTATCCAAGCATCATCGCCTACTCTCAAATCTGTTTAAAAAACAAGCACACACTTGACTATCATATGTCACTTTATCATCAATTTTCATATGAAAAAATTCCTCAGAAACTTTAGTTCACAAGAGTACGACTCTTCAAAAAATCTAACAAAGGAGAAAGTTTTGCAACCAAACTCACTAAACCAAAATGATGAGTATGTAAAGGTTTCATGACGGTCAAGCAATGTCAGGTTTCCTAAATTTATTAAAGGAAAATATTAATATGATTGGTTAGTTATGAGCTCTTGTCAACTTCCAATTGGTTGAAGCTAGATCAATGCTATAAGTCCACTGCTTGCTGAAAGGCTGGGATAGATGAGCTGAACCAGAACTATCAATGTTTAAATCGATGGATTAGACCAAATAGATTGAGGAATTTTATCTGAGGAATGAGTGCTGAATGCCCTTGAACTCATTCAAATTGACCCTAGTGCAATTTATAGAGCAGGATAAAAATAATTGTTGCATACAAAACAGAGCACAGCGACATAATCTGGTTTCCAAACAATTTGAATATAATAATATAGCTTATTATTATTATTAATGAAATATCATAAATACCAACAAATAAATTACACTGCAAATATTATGGAAACTCATACTGGAATGTTGATGATTAATGCTGTTGTTAATGCATTGAAAAATTGAGCTGCAAGTTAATCTTTAACACAATGTGACTTACGGTAGAGGAAGATCACTCAGCCAACAGTTAGACAACCTAAGTGACTCTAGTGATCTCAGCTGGCTTATTGAAGAGGGTAGACCTTGGGAGAAGTCATTCCATGATAAGTCCAATGACTTGAGTTCAGTCAGTGTGTTTGACCTACATAGCACAGAGTGAGCACTTTATCACACAGGTGAGAACATACAGTAGTATTTAGCAACGAAATTCACCTTTAATTTATCTTATGGGTACCTATAATCTGAGTGCCGCTGTTAGTTGCCAGCGACGATCGTATTTTTAACTTTTGCAAGCTCCAGGCCAAGTTTATCCAGACAGAACAGATGAAGTTTGGATGTTTCTAAAGAGCATGACTGATATCGATATCAAAGTGCAGTTATGTTTGCTAGTTAATACTTACACTGAGAGCAGTCATTGTTCAACCAAAATTGACATTCTGCAGCAGCCTAGCTATGCAACCACCAAAACCTCCTGCAACAACGCTTATATAATCCGTAGAGGAGTATGCATATGAGGTGCATGTGCATGGAGTATGTATAAAGGGTACATGTGTAGGGAGTATACCGTATTTTCCGAACTATTAGCCGCTCCCCTATATAAAGATGGTTGCGTCAAAAAGGTTGATTTAATGAAAACAACACTAATAAAAGGCTGAAACATCAGCTACAATTTGATGTATATTTTGTCTTTGTAGACTAAACCTATCCAGAGATATATGCATTTGAATGAGGCCATCTTTTTAAAAGCTCAGATTCCTACGGGTGCTTCATTTGTGACGTAACGAGTTATACATCTGAAAAGAGTCCTCAAGGGATAAATATAAGATCGCTTTATTAGCCAACCATCAGCAAGAATGTTTTATATAGGTAACAATAATAATTATTATTAAAGTTTTTTCCAAAATGGTTTTCTAAAATTCTTTGCTGGCACTACAATTTGAAGTTTTTTCACACAAAGAGGTTCCAAGTACGTAGTAGACGAAGTGTTGCTCATTTCATGAAGTTTTTCATCACCATGACAGGTGGACATAGGCTAGTAAATGAGTATGGTGATGGTTGTGCTATATTCAAGAGTGTAACTAAACCCAACCAGAAAGATCTTTATTTCATGATGGTCTCATAAGAATGTAAGCATTTACTGATTATTTTGCAAATCATGGAGAGTAAAAAATTTTGCTGCGCATTTGTGTGTTTTAATACTCCAGCAAAGGACATTAAACTCTGTTTTACACTTTTCCATCGGAAAAAAAACACTTAGAGAGACGTAACAAGTGGATTTACGCTGTGAAATGTAAGGACTGGATGCCTTCCAAATACTCTGCGCTCTGTAGTCACCACTTCAAAACAGACTCCTATCGTAGACCTCATGATATGACAATAGCTGCCATACTAAAGCCTACTGCTGTACCAAGTATATTTGATTCTCTGCCATAATACTTACAACCTACACGACCAAAGCATAGACGACTGCGATGCTGACCAACACCATCTACATCATCTACAACGGACCAAGATGAGCCAGCCATAAATCCTTAACTTTGCTCTAAAGAGCCAACAGTCACCAAGCAATCTGAAGAGGCTGCTCTCCACCCTATTACATAAGTGGCCACGAGGTAGACCAAAGATCACACCACAGATACGTAAACCGAATCTTTTAAAAAAGTCAAAAACGCTTAACTACAAGCTTCAAAGGCTTTAAAACACCGCACGTAATCAGAAGAATTAGCTTGCATTACTTCAAGAAAATCAAATCCAAAGCGCTAAGCTTGACTCAATAGATGTTTGCCTGCAAGAGCTAGTAGAAAATAAAGCAAAAAACTAGAATACAAAAACAAAAATGGTCTACGATACAAAAATCAAAGAATTTGCTATCACCGTGTACTACTACTCTCCAAAAGCATACGCCTATCTCAGAGCATTGTTCAAACTTCCTAAAGCATGAACTCTAAGACGCTGGCTCGAGTCTGTATAATGTGATCCTGGCTTTCTAACAGACGCCACGGAAAGACATGTGCAATCAATTTATACAGTTTCGTGATGGATAGTATGGCGATCCAAAAATAGCTTAGTCTGGACAAGTCAACCGATTCTGTGCAGGGCCATGTTACCATTGGGGACTAAGTTAGCCTGCAGGTCACTGGTATTTCATTTTTGGTAACTTTGGATTATTTTTGGAATGGATCAGTGTACATTTTTACTTGCACTTTACATATGAAATATTCAACTTTATGTTTACAAATTTTCAGGATAGATAATGCATATTATACATGTGTAGTACTTGTGTAATTTCGTAGTTATATCAAATTACATGTCAACAAAAATGTCTCTTCATTCTTTCAATGTAAACAATGATGACTCACTCACTTGACTAGGTGAAAGTGAATGAAGCAAACATTTTGTGTCACAAATAATGCAGCTATTTATGTTGGACACCTTGGCTTTGCTTTGCCCAGTCTAGTAAACATGTAATTAATAGGTCTATGATGCATATGTATGTATGTATCATAGACCTATTAACTATACCATTTACCAGTGTGTATGCATTTGAAATCAGTTTGTACACCTAGCTATTTGACATATGTTAGCCCATAGCGTAGGGCAACATTGATAGTTTTGCAATATTTTTTTGAATAGATATATACATTTTTACTGGCACTTTTCATATGAAATATTCAACTTTATGTTTAAAAATTTGCAGGATAGGAAAAGCATAATGTATAAGCTTTGCATCTAAAATTTTAAACCAATATCTTGTGTACTTTAGTAGTTATGTCAAATTACATGTAGCAACAAAGCTGTCTCAGCCATTCTTTCAATGTAAACAATGATGACTCGCTTGCCTGACCAGCTGCAAGTGAACAAAGCGTTGACGTTACGTCGCGAGGAATGTGGCTATTTATGTAGGACACCGTGGCTTCGCATTGCCCAGTCTAGTATAGTTAATAGGTCTATGGTATGTATGCATACATATGCATATAAGATGCTGTAAGACCTATTTCTTTCATCGTAAAAACTGTCTAGCATGGATTATACTCAGCTACTCAAATATGCACATGGCATACAAATATAGGGAGTATGCATATGGGGTACATGTGTGGGAAGTATACATATGGGATACATACATGTATGTGGAGAGTATAGCTCTCAATTCTTCATAGCTGTGTGTGACCACAATAGCTCATGGAAAATTCACTATGAATTCTTCATGAAAACTCAAGCATCATTGCTTCCCCCAATTTTGTTTGGCAGACAAGTACACAATCCTTCATTAATATCATGTGTCACTTCACTATCAAATTTCATGTAAAGACGTTTCCAAAAAGTTTAAGGCAGAGTTCACAAGAGTACAATTCTTCCAAGTACAGAACAAAAGACAAAATTGTGTTACCAATCACACTTGACCAAATTAATGACTATGTTGAGGTTTCATTATGGTCAAGCAATGTCAGGTTTTCTAAATTTGTTGGAGGAAATGATTAATATTATTAGTTAGTTATGATCTCTTGTCACTTTCCTATTGGATGAAGCTAGATCAATGCTACAAGTCAACTGCTTGCAGAAAGGCTGTGATATTCAAGCAAGAACAGAATTATCAATGGTTAAAACTGTGGGTTGGACCAAAGTGATTGAGAAATTTTATATAAGGAGTGACTTTTGAATGACCTTGGACTCATTAAATTTGACTCTAATGCAATTTATACCAACAAATGCATTGTTATGGAGTAAACTCAGCAGTGAAATAGTCTGATTACCGAATGAAACAATTAGAATATAAATATATAGCCTATTATTATTGAAATACCATAAATACTAACAAACAAAATATACTGAATATATTATTAACACCTAATCTGTAATCCACTATCTGCTGCTGGTAATGCAATAAAATATTGAGTTGTCAGTTAATAATTAACACGATGTGACTTACCATGGAAGAAAATCACTCAGGTAACAGGAGGACAAGTTAAGTGACTCTAGTGATCTCAGCTGGCTAATTGAAGAGGGTAAACCTTGGGAGAAGTCATTGTCTGATAAGTCCAATGACTTGAGCTCAGTCAGTGTGTTCAACCTACATAGCACAGAGTGAGCACTTTATCAAACAGGTGAGAAAACACAACTGTATTTAGCAATGAAGTTTATCTTCATTTTATCTTAATACTATAACAAAGATCTACTTTAATAAGAGAATGTATTTGAGTTATTATCCCCGATGTTATAAAAATAAAATATATTCAAGCTAAACAAACTATATCGACTTGTCCTGCAAGTACAAACATACAAGTGTTGAACAAGCAATAACGGTATGAGTGTATAGCAAACTTAGTTACCTTTAAAGCATATAAATTACATAACTTTTTATTGTATATTTCAATACATCAGACTCTTGGCTTTCGAATGAGCTATTGTTTTCCATGGTGAGACAGACATTGGTTGGTGTTTATATGATTTCCCCAGAGCTCTACCACAGAAATGTTTACTGGCATAGGCTCGGAAATTGTGCCATCACAATTTTCATATGCGGTGTTGCGTGCTCTTACCGCCTATTTTATTGCTTACTGCTTATATTTATCAACTACGATAATGACGCTAGTGTCAGGCGAAGATAGGACAACTCCAGAGAACCAATGAAGATGACAAAGGAATCAGTGTCATTAGTTCTCCAATTACAGATTATTTCTATGATAAATAACTCAGATTCCAAGCACCATACAATGTTTTCCCGATGATATTATGCACTAGCCCTCTCATTTTATTGTGATGTCGAGGGTCGCGACTGAGACTAATTAGTTTCTAGCATTGCGTTATCTCGCGAAAGTGCGATTAACATATAGTCCTAGGGCCACGCAACCCCGCAGGTTACAATTTAATCAATGTGATTTCATTACCTTTATCAACGACAGCACATTTATTGAAGCATAATTAATTAACCCAGAACATGTGTTTGTATTGGTCGAGCGTTAGCACGATCCCGGGCATGGTTGATTATCTAGAATCCTAATTTATTATTAGCGCTCTCTGGGTTTAACAGCACCGATTGTCACAGAAAAGCGCAGCTCCAATGGCAGCAAAAGGGATTGACTACCTAAGGCTAAATAATAATTGTGACATCACATTTTGAGAACCTGAACCAAGTGTTTTTTTTTGCAGGACATACTTTTGACACCCTGTTTTTCATAGTTCTATTATTCTTTATGTATTGAATATAGGCTCATTCGAAAGCCAAGATTCTGATGTATTGAAGTATAAAATAAAAAACTAAGTAAATTATGTGCTTTAATATAAAATAACCTTTTGCTCACAAATCCAATCAGCAGAGACATGCTCACTTGAGTAAGCCTTAAAGATGTGATGGCATAATTGAAGTCATTCAAATGAAATTAAGACCAATATAAGGCTAAAACATCAGCTACAGTTTGATGTCTTTTTTGTCTTTGTAGACTAGCCTTGTCCAGAGATAAAAGCGTTTTAATGAAATCATTATTTACAGCGCTCAAGGTTCAAATGGGTGCTTTATTTGTGCCGTCTACAGTGAGCGCATCTGAAAGAGTCCGTGAGCGATAAATATAGCATCTCTTCCTTAGCCAATCACCAACACGAAATTTCTAAATAGGTCAAAATCAATGTTATCGCTAATAAAACACATTGTCTGTGATATTGAAGATTCTTGTCGTTAGAAAACTTACTAAATCGTACATGCTGCATCGACTCATTTTATTGAGGAAAAACAGAATTTCAATAGTGCTTCCAGTTCCATCGAAGGTAACTCAGAAATTTCTGAGCATCGGGTGGTTAAAGATTGGAGCACACAGCCTATGGTTTTAACTAACAAGCGTCAGCATCGTTATGCTGCAGAAGGAGATAGGAGAATGGAGGTTAATCTATATTTAACCATATTATGTGGAGTCTCTGGAAGACCTCCTCCAGCCATTGCAGATGCGTATCAAAGTCCGGGGCGATGACTATAACATCGTCCAGATACAATAGCAGCGTTTTCTAGTAGACGCCGTGTAGCACACATTCCATGAGTCTTGTGAAGGTGGTGGGGACGGATGTCAGTCCGAAACGCAACACATTTCATTTCCATAATCCGGACCGTTTCGAGAAGGCCGACTTCTCCTGCGCCTCTGCATCTAAGGGTACCTGCCAGTACCCGCTGACCAGGACGAGCGTCCTGAAATAACGGCTGCCAGACAGGGGCTCCAGGCTGTCATCGACCCTGGGTAGAGGGTAGGCGTCTTGCACGGTGACGGCGTTTAGATGCCGGTAGTCGATGCAGAAGCGTCACTTCCCGTCCTCCTTTCGAACCTACACCACGGGGGAACTCCAAGCTCCTCCGGCTGGCTTGATCAGCCCCCGATTGAGCAGATCCTGGACCTGCCTCTCGGCCTCGGCCTTCTTCAGTCCGAGTCTGTGGAGGGGTTGCCGGATTGGCCGGGTGCCCTCCTTAAGTGGAATGGAATGTTCCACATCGGTGGTCTTTCCTACATCGTTGTCACCTGTACTGAACAGGGTGGCATATCGACTCAGCAAGGAGGCCAACCTCGCCGTTTGACCCGTCCCCTCATAGTTTGGCTGGGCCGCCTGAAACAGTTCCTCAAGGTGAGCCGGCACTCCATTGATTGAAGTCGGACCGACGTCACACAGTAAGGGATCGTCCTCGTCAATCTGCGGGGTCTCCACTCCCGTGTAAATGCCGATAGTGGCTCCAGACCGGAAAGTCAATGACCGCTTCGTAGCATTCATGCACCGGGTGATGACCTGTCCCTCTGGGTTCTGGCTGATTCAAGCTACTTGCTATTGGAGGTCCGTCAGGAAATCCTTTGATCAGTCCCATGGAGCAGTAATTCTGCGAGGTCATGCGACAGTGTATTGCCATCTCTGTCCGGGCGGGAACTACTACCCCCTTATCACCTGTACCTTGCTCTGTAGCAGCCGCTCATGTCGATCCCTGAAGACTAGCCGTCTGCCATCCACTCGGATCACCGGCTGCTCAAATTCGAGAGAGCACCAATGGGCCATGAAGAAGGGCATTCCGAGAATGGCTTCCCCGCTCAGACAGCTAACCACTAAAACTTCCTCTGTCTTTACATCCCTCAGGCGGATGGCCAGACGAATTATCCAGTAAAAGGAGAGCCGTGTTCTGTCAGCCAATCGTCCATGACTGTCACTCTCCTAGAGTTGGTCCCGTACGGCTCCTGGCAATCGGTCAAAGACCTGCTTATTGATCAGGTTTGTGGTGCATCTCGTGTCTAAAAGAAACTGGATAAGTCACCCCTCCACTCTTCCGGGAGGAAATAGCTGGTGGAGTGAGGTTGGCTGAGGGCTTGCGCCTTAAAGGTGTCTTCCAAGACATATTCCGGGAGGACTGAAAGCCTTCCTTTCTGCGGTGGATCGGGGTCGATCTCTCTGGCCGTCCTACGTCCGGGGTAGACCCCCGGCTCCTGTGATTTCCATCTCCAAGGCGGAGAAGGGGTCGGCCCTGCAACCTTTAAGGCAGGCTTCCAACAATCCGGTCAAGTGGGGGTGGTTCTCGCTGCCTAGGGTGGAGGGGATTTGGGGGTCACCCTCCTTCGTTTCAGGGTATGTCCCTGCGGTTCGCATGAAGGGGCGTAGGCGATATCCGGGACAGTGTGAATGTCCAGATTGACCTCACTCAAAGACTGGTAGTAGTTTCGTGTCTCCACAGGCCTTCCTGTGCAGAAACTTTCCTCGGCCTATTATTTGCTGGTCGAGACCAACCGTTGTCTGTCACTGAATCCCATGTAATCCTATTGTGTTTCCGGAGTTGTTTCGCCTTGGCACAGCCAGTAGTCTGAGCTACTGCTGGGCTGTGTTTCGTTTCCCGAAACCGGTTTGGTGTAGCGGGGGCAATTCTTTTGTATGTGCCCCGGTTTCCCAAATTCCCAACAAAGGGAAGCTGGGGGACTCCTCCTTTCGGTTGGAGTGCGAACCTGCTCCTAGAGCCGTTCCACCTTGTCCATGAGAGTTTAGACCAGCCGGGCTAGTCGTCCTATAACATCGGTTTCGGCCAAGTTCACCTGGTCGAAGGTTCCTCCCTCCAAGGTTCGTACCGAAGATCCGGTAGATTTACGCCCGCCTCCTTGGATCTGGAGGTAGTCATTCCCGGCCTGTACAGCGTCAGCTAGCATGGGCGTATGTACAGCCAACAGATGTCGCTGCAAAGCAGTGTCCTTTAGTGAGCTGCAGAAGGTCTCCATAGCCATAATATGTCGGTGTCGATTCAGCAAGTCCCGTACGCAATGCGAACCAACCACTCGACCTCTATAGCATGCTCCTGAAGTGTCGTCTTTTCCTCTCGCCTAAGAGCCTTGAGCTGGCTTAGCGCCTGCCTGGTGGACAGCCGGAACCTTGCCCAGAGGGCATTGAAAATGGCCTTCTGGTCCTCGGCTCGTCCGCAGTCCTCAGCCTGTTCGCCCAGTGCTTCCCAGAGGTGCAATAGGGTTGCTCCTTCCGTCCACTGGTTGGCGTTGGCTGCCTTCGTGAAGCGAGTGATGAAGTACTCCACATCTCCCTTTCCAGTGTACTGGAATCCTAAAACGTGGTGACAGTTCCTGAGCCCTTGGCATCAGTAGTACCCGTTCTAGTGCCTTGACTAGTCAGTCAGGTCTCAAGTCAGCACTTATTGCTCTCCTATTGGCCATGTCTGACTTTCAGTAGGTTTCTGCTCTTTTTTTAGAGCAGTGCCTCTACTGTGTCCGTGGCTGTCGGCTCTTTTTCGGATTTCTTCCTGCAGGAAGTTCTCCCGGTAGGAGCTCGCTGCCTCCTAAGGCAAATCTTATCGGAGCTTTTAGTAGGTTTTCGCTCCCGAAGCACTACATCCACTGGGTACGATACTGCAGGGCTTTCAGCAGCTCTCTCTCTCTCTCTGGGTTTCTTCTCATAGGAAGTTCCTCCAGTAGGAGCACGCTGCCTCAGGTAAGCCCCGTCGGAGCCTTCAGTAGGTTTCTGCTTCCGAAGCAGTGCATCTACTAGGTCCAATACCACAGGGCTTTCCACAGCTCTCTCTGGGTTTCTTCCTGTTGTCAGGAGGTTCTTCCAGTAGGAGCAGTGTCGCCGGTTTTCTGGCAGCCAAGTTCATCAAGAGTCCAGTACACCTCCCAGTGTCCAGTGATCTTGATGCGAGTTCTGTGGTGGAGTTATTGGGATCGTCAGCGATCCCACTGCTGCCACCAGTGTAAAAGTTTTGTGCGACCTTCACTTTTCCTCCACTAGTACAACACTCGGTGCATGAGTTTATCCATATATTTCTGCTTAGTTCATAAGTTGTACAAGAATGATCAAGTAACAGGCAATGAACAGGCCCAGAACAGCTCTGCTCTTCTACATAAATGTTTGAGCTTATATAGCTAGTAAGCTCCGCCTCCGTTCTACCTGGCTGGGCACGGCTCGGCTTGGTCTTGACTCAGCACGTCATCATTCTGCGTGACTGAGCACAGCCCATCTTGGTTTAGCTCAGCCCTAAGCTCAGCTCTCTGTGGATCACATTCCACAACAATATGTTGTTTTTTAGTTAGAGCCTGGTTGCCATATACACCGCAAAGCACCGGCAACGGCACCACGGGCTATCAGTGGTGAAATGTGAACTTACATGCTGGGTACCGCCGAGTACTACCGGTAGTTGCCGGCAGTCAACGCAAGAGTTTAGCGCTGTTCAAATTTTGCCAAGAGCTGCAGGCAAGACCTTCCCGAATCGCACTGTACATTTGAAGGTCACCATTATCGAAACAGCATGGCGAGCGAACATTTTTTATGCGGTTATAAGCGATGCAGCTTTATGTGAACAGAAGCCACAGTGCCTCGGGTAGCAAGCATTTTGCTGCACAAGATTACCGCCGAGGCCTCGCAATTAATTTGGAAACCAGGCTTTACTACAGTAGAGTAATTTGTCTTATTATATGAGCAGAAACTATGTGAGTTGCTACGACTTGGATACATGTTTTTTAATAAACACCTTTTGCTGAGACGAAAATATTTTGGCCTGTAAAAATTTTATAACAAAAAAATAATATTGAAATTAATGCAAAACATGACTTGCAGAGCATATTGAATGTATCATAGCCCCGTTGCCATCTGTGCGAAAATTTTGTCTGATAAATGGATTTACGAAGTGTAATCAGAGCTGTATCGACAAGTACTTTTGCATAGCTTGATTCAATTCCAACAGAACAAATATTAAGAGCTACTCAAAAGATTTTATGCTCCTCTCTGCTAACTGAATACAGGGGAGTCCACACCACAAACCACCAAACAGGTGCAATAATGGTTTTATTAATCTTTTGCCAGAATCCGTAGGTTGATTGATTTCAAAGAAACTGACAGTGTTTCTCATTCACTACTTTAGTTAACTCAAAAACCCATTTGCTTTTGTATTTGAATCAACTAATCAAATGTAACAGGTAAATTTTTTTCAACAATTTGATACTAATAAAGACTAGACAAGGTTGACATACATTTACTTTTAAGGGATGCAGCTGGTTCCGCCACAAATTTAAACATACTCTTATCAGAGAATCAGCTTGTTTATTTTATCTCGTAACTAGTTTCCAGTGAGGGTAACAGCTGAGAACTTTGCTGATACAAAGGTCGCAATGAAATGACTTAACAATATGGCAAAGTTTTACTTATCCTTATTTGAGGTGTTTGAGACGTTTACACGTATAATGATGTATATGTAGCTATATTTAACATTTTATTTCAGCAATCATGAGCAAACACAAAAATAATATATGCCAATAGAGCTGCGTAGGACTAGACTTTCATCGCAACAGCTCATGTAAATACGAGATGGAGACAGGCTGTCTCACTATATGGGCCTACAGTATTTTGGGCAAGTCTGGGCACATATTTCTTTTCTGAGCGTTTTACCGCAATCAATTTTTTTTCGATTTTAATCTTCAAATATTGTGACAATGAGATCACCTAAATCAACAAACAACTTCTCCAATGATAGAAAAACATCGAGAATCTTTATTAAATCAACCAAGAATTTGATGCAACCACATATTCATAGCTCATCACGCAAATAAAATGAATTGAATCAAATCTCTGGTATCCTTCACCAACTGTCAAATCGAGGTGATTTGGCACATCTTAAGTGTAAGCATTGAATCGTCTCTATTTTCAATAAGCAAAATGACTCGAGTCAAAATACACCAATGCTTCACTTTATTATTACTACATCTATGATTATTACTGTGTTGACAGAAAATCAATCACAGACAGTGATATCCTAAGTAACCCAATATGTTATTAAATGTGTGCCAAATCGAAGACGTCAGTGCAGTCCGATGTTGCAATACTATCTATACTTCCTAGGTGGAGGAGTATACATATGAAGTATATGTGCAGGGAGTATACATATGAGGTATAAGTGTAGGAGATATACATATGAAGTATATGTGTAAGAAGTACACATATGAGGTATGTGTGTAGGGAGTATACATATGAGGTATATGTAGGGAGTATACATATGAAGTATGTGTGTAGGAAGTATACAAATGTATAATATATTTTTTGTCAGGAGTACTCTGAAGGAGTCTGTAAAGACAATTTGAAATCATACTAAATAGATGAACATTACATAAACGTTAATGTACACACTACATCAACATTTTGAAAAGCTCACACTATAAAGTTGCATGACAGTGTGCACTAATGTACAACATATATGTGTATGTTACATAAACATACGACAATCCATTACGAGTAGATTCCATAGAAAACTGACTATTAGAACTGTATACTCTCTCCATCCAGTTAAATTAATCATAAACTATGCATCATGTGACCAACAGTCATATGATTCATTTCCTTCAATTGTGATGTTGGCCAGTCTAGCAGTTTTATAAATACAATGAAGTTAACGCACTCATTTCACAACAGAATGTGCAAAAAGTAAATAATGGTGAAAACAATGTGGTCAACTTAAGGAATGAAAATAGTTTATAATAAATTTGACTAAACTATGAAATGAACTTTTACAAAGTATTTGAACTAAAAGTCTAACACATTTGTTGTGGACAAGACAAAAATCTCTGATTAATTAATTCCATTACAGCTGTTTACGATAGTCTAAACAATATTGTAATAATTGGTAATATATTCCTATTATATATTGCCATATATCCTCTCAATGGCTACAGTCAAGAATTTTTCATGAAAACTTTGAGTGTACACCATATTTGACAAGAATATGGTGAATATAAGAATCCATACTATTAGAACAATGGCAAATGGTACAAATTAACTTGATTCTAGACCTACATGTTTTTGGAAAATGGCATATTTGAGTTAATAATAAATTCCAAGAAAACTGGAGACAAACAGGAATTGTTGAACTGAAGATGAGAGTGTTAACATATTTATAAACTGGTTAATAATGAGACAGAGTTATGGTTAAAAGTGTTATTAATTTATTTTGTAGCCAGCCCACTAGACAAGCATCAGGTAAATTAATAAGTTGTATAATAACTGTGAATACATGTAAATACCTGAGGGGAAATGATTCTTTTGGAAGACGGCACAGGGTGAGGTGAGTCAGCTTTGGAGCAACTTGACTAAGGTCAGGAATAGGCATTTCCCTCACAATTATATGGGTTATATAATTCTCTCCCAGCTCCTTTAAGATGTCTTCATTAGTAAGTCTGTGTGGGAGCTGCTTTGAATTCTCAGGAGGAATATCCTCTCCAGTGTGCCGATACCAGATGCCTGTGCAGAATATCACTATTCACAGAGACATCAAATCTATTTAATAAAAGACATTATATACACATGTAACCTTTAGTTTCTATAATCGTTACATCATCTCTTTACGGATTACAATAAGATTTCAACAGCTGGTTACTCAAGAAAGAGCATGTAAATATTAAATATTTTAATCATTTCACTTTTTATTGTCAACTATTTCAATAGTGAAAATACTCGGCTTTGAAGGGAAAAAGGGATAAAATCAATTATACAAATTATAAAAAAATACAATTTCATGAAATTGTATTTTTTTATATGATGCAGTCGACATAACAAGCATCTAACTGACTCCCATAATTACACAACTAGTTAATAAAACCAGTGAGAAAGCACAACAATGTAGAGAGCAGATTATCTAGGAGCTTCTCACAGGGTAGTCTTTTCGTCAAGATGAAGAAAGATAATGCCATATTACCGCAAACCAATTGTGGCCAGTAATGGAAGCCTGATCTAATTCTTCTCAAACCCAGTTCACACTAAATGATGCTTGAATCCAGTGAGAATTACGTTGTTGTTGTAATACCTGTATTGGAATGCCACCTTTAATTGAATGCCACCTCTAATTAAGCGCCACTATGGGAGAATTGTTGAAAAATAGAGCACCATCAGTTAATTGAATGCCACTTCAATTTAAAAGCCCCTTCTATTTAAAGGCCACTTCTTTTTGACCGCCACTATTTGACATTCTTAACCTTTACGAACCCATAACAGCAAGTGATCAGTAAAAAGTGACCACAACAACGTGCTAATAATGGCTCAAATATATTAATAAATTATTTCGTTTGTTTTGTCTGTTCCAATCCAAGTCTGTTTTCCAACTCCAAGTCTTTAAGTTTTAACGTTAAAAACTTTGATTGCAACACCATGGAAATAATTAGTAACTGCATCGGAAACAATTAGTATATGTATCAGGCTAATAATTATTAGCTTAACACGGTCTTGATACTTTGACGTATACAAAAAAGGTTGCAACAACTACGATGCATTGAACGACTTGTGCCAAGTACGAACTGCAACATCCGACTAACAGTTAATCATTATTTTCGCAAGTTTTTAAGATAGAAACTCGTAAAAGTTCTGCCTGCTAAAAAAGTGTTTGAGCGCTAATATCGACAAGTTCAGCAGTGCAGAAGAGTTCAGGTCAGCAGACACTGTGGAAGGTATTGAACAGCTAAAAGATAATGGAATGATTCAACAATCAGGACGCAACCGGGCCGAGCGATGGATGATGTAGAGGTGATAGTTGTAATAGAGATGTAGACTTTGTGATGGAGGAGATGGATGATGCAGAGGAAGTAGTGGTAATAGAGATGTAGAATTTGTGATAGAGAAGATGGATGATGCAGAGGTAGTAGTGGTAACAGAGATGTAGACTTTGTGATAGAGAAGATGGATGATGCAGAGGTAGTAGTGATAATAGAGATGTAGACTTGGTGATGGAGGAGATGGATGATGTAGAGGCAGTAGTGGTAATATAGATGTAGACTTGGTGATGGACGAGACGGATGATGTACAGGTAGTAGTGGTAATAGAGATATAGACTTGGTGATGGAGGAGATGGATGATGCAGAGGTAGTAGTGATAATAGAGATGTAGACTCGGTGATGGAGGAGATGGATGATGCAGAGGTAGTAGTGGTAATAGAGATGTAGACTTTGTGATAGAGAAGATGGATGATGCAGAGGTAGTAGTGGTAATAGAGATGTTGACTTGGTGATGGAGAATATGGATGATGTAGAGGAAGTAGTGGTAATAAAGATGTAGACTGGTGATGGAGGAGATGGATGATGCAGAGGTAGCAGTGGTAATAGAGATGTAGACTTTGTGATAGAGAAGATGGATGATGCAGAGGTAGTAGTGGTAATAGAGATGTTGACTTGGTGATGGAGAATATGGATGATGTAGAGGTGATAGTTGGGATAGAGATGTAGTCTTGGTGATGGAAGAGATGGATGATGCAGAGGTAGTAGTGGTAATAGAGATGTTGACTTAGTGATGAAGCAGATAGATGATGCAGAAGTAGTAGTGGTAATAGAGATGTAGACCTGGTGATGGAGGAGATGGATGATGTAGAGGTAGTAGTGGTAACAGAGATGTAGACTTGGTGATGGAAGAGGTGGATGATGCAGAGGTAGCAGTGGTAATATAGATGTAGACTTAGTGATGAAGGAGATGGATGATGCAGAGGTAGTGGTGGTAATAGAGATGCAGACTTGGTGATTGAAAAGACAGATGATGCAGAGGGAGTAGTGGTAATAGAGATGTAGACTTGGTGATGGAGGAGATGGATGATGTAGAGGTAGTAGTAGTAATAGAGATGTAAACTTGGTGATGGAAGAGATGGATGATGCAGAGGTAGCAGTGGTAATAGAGATGTTGACTTGGTGATGGAGAATATGGATGATGTAGAGGTGATAGTTGTAATAGAGATGTAGTCTTGGTGATGGAGGAGATGGATGATGCAGAGGTGGTAGTGGTAATAGATATCTAGACTTGTTGATGGATGAGATGGATGATGCAGAGGTAGTAGTGGTAACAGAGATGTAAACTTGGTGATGGAAGAGATGGTTGATACAGATGAAGTAGTGGTAATAGAGATGTAGACTTGGTGATGGAGGAGATGGATGATGTAGAGGTAGTAGTAGTAATAGAGATGTAAACTTGGTGATGGAGGAGATGAATGATGTAGAGGTAGTATGGTAATAGAGATCTAGACTTGGTGATGGAAGAGATGGATGATGCAGAGGTAGTAGTGGTAATAGAGATGTAAACTTGGTGATGGAGGAGATGGATGATGCAGAGGTAGTAGTGGTAATAGAGAAGTAGACTTGGTGATGGAGGAGATGGATGATGCAGAGGTAGTAGTGGTAATAGAGATGTAGACTTGGTGATGGAGGAGATGGATGATGCAGAGGTGATAGTAGTAATAATAGAGATGTAGTCTTTGTCATAAAGGGGATATATGACAGCTGTGATAGAAACGACTGAGCTTTATTCTGAATTTCATGTTCACTTTGACTTATGAAACTGCAATGCTTTGAGATTCTTTTAAAGTCAAATCCTAAAATCACTCGGGCTAGGGAGTTGAATAAGGACTAAAACTTCAAGTCATATGCTACAATAGTTGTATTTGATGGCAATCATCAGCAGAAGATAGATCTTGGTTTCTATCGCAGTGGAGGAATGATCAATCAACCACAAAAATCAATAAGCTTCCTGTAGCATTCACATGTAATCTCTAGTCCATTGATAAAGCCTTGCTATGAATGAAATGCAAATCTTTAATTTACAGATTTACTACTTATCATAAAAAATATCAACATGATCGCAATGCTTCTTACTTGGTTGTCTCAAGTACGAAAGCTTATGAAATTTGAACCACTCTCTAATCAACTGTTAGTACAATAATTGTTATATCACAACTTATAACTATATTCAGCAATGTTTGAAATATTGTATTAGTAGTAATTGTCAGTAATAAAAAAAATCTGATAATCTTTATGATGCCTGGTAGGCAAGCTTCAACACTAATAAGTTATCACTATTTAATCTTCTTAGAACTGAAACTAATGGTGGTTCATTATGAAATGAAAGTACATGCATTGGCTGATGAAGTTCTTTTTGATGGGTTTTTGGCAAGAGATGATCAGTCGGTTATGGAACTGTTTGAAATTCAGCCATTTGCTTGTCAACTTTCTGATATAAGATTGTTCTGAATTACCAGCTGATCAAGTTTCACCAAAATCTAACGTAGTCGCAACTTAAAACAATAAAACGGTGGACTTTGTTGAACAAGGATGCCCAAAACATGAAACATCAAAATTCATTAGGTAAGAGTAAGGAACATGCAACTGGTGATTTTCATTAGTGTAGCAAGTTAAAATATTGCTTTCTGCTAAATATTTGATCTGTAAAAAGTATCTGACGTTTCAGACTTTTTAGGAAAAGATTGGCCGATACCGATTCAAATACTTAATACCTATATCGGCACCGATACCAAAATCGGTGCAACTCTACTTGTAACACACCTTGACCATCATCATCATCCTTATCATCATCATCATCATCATAAAAATAGAAAGGATCATCATCTGCCTGCAAACATATGATATACTTACGACATGTTCATTTCATAAACATTTCACAATTGTAAATGTTCATAAGCTTTTGTTGCTAAAACCAAAGTTTAGTTATATTTACATTATTGTTTGTGGAATATACCGCAAATGCCTAATGTATACTCATTACACATAGCTAACCACTACGATGATTTAAAATAGTGCTTTATAACATTTCATAATTCACATTTTAGTTACATTTGTCAGCAAGTGATTACATATTCAATCACCAACTTCTGCCATTTTTAGACAATATGGTCAGAATAACTGTCAATGCTAAATGAAGGTGAAAGATTAGAGTTACAAATTAGTTAAAATTAGAGTTAAAATTTGCATACTCTGCAGCATCATAGATTTGAGACCATCACAACTGGCAAAGAGCGGATGATTCTAAATTTTTATTCGCATCACATGAGACATTAAAAATACTAAAGGAGATATGAAATGAGGCACAATACGAAATTGAATGTTTGTTATGTATGTTATGTTTGTCATCATATGTTGCATATGATGTTTCTGTATAAATTACAAAAGTTTAATAAAAAGCATATGATAATGTGTGTAATGCATAACCATATGATAGTGCATGTAATGTATAACCATATGATAGTGCATGTAATGTATAACCATATGATAGTGCATATAATATAAAGCCATATGATAGTGCATGTAATGTATAACCATATGATAGTGCATGTAATGTAAAACCATATGATAGTGCATGTAACGTATAACCATGTGATAATGCATGTAATTTAAAACCATATGATAATGCATGTAATACAAAACCATATGATAGTGCATGTAATGTAAAACCATATGATAGTGCATTATAAAACCATTTGAATAAGACATTCATTTTTGTTGATTTTATGTAATTGTTATAATTGACGCTTTTATTAAGGTGGTTGGAACAATAATCCTACTGTTACTCAGTTTAAGGCTACCTTTCACAAACTTATCAGCTAATGTGGTGCAAAATCAGATGCTGGTAAGACAGGTAATGTTACTGCTCAAAACAAGATTCTCATCACACAGGCTACTCCAGAAGTTGATCAGTTTGCTGAGCTCACAATGATTTCAGATGCCAATTTTATGTTATAGGTAACAGTATAGTCTATATAGCTGGCTACATTGGGCACTATAGTGCCCAATGCTAACTAAAGTGCTGTCGTGACATTGGCCATCAGTCGCAGGTTACCACTAAGTCAAGTATCCAGTACCGACATCTCTATACTTTACTTGAGCTACAAAACAATGGAGGATTGGTACGTCCATCAGACGGTGTCATCAGGATCCTGCTAGTTGCAGACCGATATTTTCGTATTAATACAAAGCCAGATCCACTCCATTGTGTGGTGTATGTAATCAGTAGTGTAAGATCTAGCGATGTGCTATGCCTTGAGTAACACCTCACAGACACGGAAGATGGCATATCCAACCACTGCGTCTTGGATGAAAAACCTTTTTCAGTCGTTTTATGATCTCCGACAGCATCATTATGCTAAAATCCTACATTTAAACTGCATGGTGCACCTTTGTGGCATAAAATACTAAAGTAGTACATTTTAAAGGCCAGTAACAATGTAATCACTGTAATATTCATCTGCAGCTGTTGTTGTGCTGTCATTTCTAATCTGATTTAGTTCTAAGAAACTCCGATGCACCTTGGCTCAATGTTCAGTGGTAAACAAATCTCCTTTTACACATTTTCTGTAACGTGTATGTATAAGTTTAATCACCTGATTACACTAATGCTTGCATTTCCTTGTTTGCATTATTTTGATTATCCTCTATTACAACTGTTTTTAATTTCCGTTTAGTTGTTGCAGTAGTTTATTGCAAATTTTACAGACACTGTATTATACATATACATTCATAAGCTATTATCACTTAAATCTTGAAAACAGTTTCTGTTTTGGCAGCATATGTGTTGTTTTTATCAAAATACTTCATGTGCTAAGTTTCTCCATAATGGTTTATGCATATGAAATATAATTTTTAATATAATGGAACAGTTGTTATTTGCCTGAACATATCATTTGCTGGGTTTATGCATCTGTAGTACAACAGTTTGTATGATTAACATAACATGGTCCACGAAAATCTATTTTACATCTACTTATCATTTATTATATCCCACTCCATATGTTATAAATAGGTTTTTTTCTATCAGGGCACTCTAAACCTTGTGTAGGACGAGTTTTTGTTAACACCCAGCTGGAAAATAACTATTCAACATGTATGTTTCTCTCATTTTTCACTGTTTGTTTACAAACGGAACTAGTATACGGTTAGCTTTTTAGTATGGCACATGCATTTCGTATAACTATCAATGTCAGTCACGTGATTGCCATTCCAGGGGTTTAAAGTTCAATGACCAATCCTGTCCAGAGATATATGCGTTTGAATGAGGCCATATTTTAAAAGGCTCACATTCCAGCGGGTGCTTCATTCGTGACGTAACTAGTGATAAATCTGAAAAGAGTCCACGAGCGATAAATATAAGGTTGTTTCATTAGCCAATCAACAGCACGAAATTTTTAATTAGGTCATAATACATTTTATCACTCGTAAAAGGCGTCGTCTGTGATCTCAAATTTAGGGATTTTACTCTATTATTATATCGCATCGACATCGATATTTACTAAATTAATTAACATCGTTACTTAAATGAATTACTCGATCGACACGTTTTTTTGAAGAACAACATAATTTTAAAAATTGCTGTAAAGTTACTGCGAAAGTGACTTCGAGTTTTCTGGGCATCAGGTGGTTAAAGTGCTACGGAGAAAGATAGGAGAATGGAAGTAAATTTATCTTTTACTTTGAGCCTCCTATAGATATACTGTCGAGTTTACATTCAGATTATATTTCCCTGTTTTAAGTTATAATGTAATTTCCTGCGCGTCCGGGATACATATGTAGAGTGAGTTCTTGACGGCTTCTTTTTAATCCATAGCATCTAGCAGTACAATGGCTTAGATTGATGAATATACTAAAGGAAGTATTTTAGTACTCATTAATACATGTACTAATTAATAAAATTACAACTTTTTGCTATTACCAATCATTGTTTTATAATTTTCTATCATTTCAACTAGCTAAATTTGCTTCAAATTTTCTTTGGCAGTTTTATCTAGTAAATTAGATTTATGATTTGACTTTAGATGTTCACTTCTCACTTGTAGAAAGTGAAGAAAATCGGTTAATCAAATCCTTAACTTCCAGCACCAAAGCTTCGAATCGTTGGCTTGGCGTACATATGCTTTAGTTGAACATTTATTCATTTTTAAAATTACACTCGCAATCTATGTAACTCCAAATTTTAAAGCTCTCAGTAGATACACGTTAGAATCACATATCTATGAATGACATATATTTATTGCATTTGTTTTATTGATTACTGGATGTTTATGTGGTCCCACCAGCCGAAGCAGCTTTGTCAGTGTGGAAACTGCCATAAAAGGGAAAGGCAGACTTGAATGTGTGCTGCATAAACCATGTTTTATTGGAGTTTGCTGCAGTAGATGAATTTGTCTTATTGTATGAGCTGAAACTATGTGAGTGGCCACGACTTGGACTATGGATAGATATTTTAAATAAAATATTTATGCCAAGGTGAAAACTTTTTTGCTTGTAAAAATTATATAATAAAATAATAGTGTTGAAGATAATGCAAAACATGATTTGCAAAACATTGAATACATCATACCCCGATGACATTTATGCTGAAATCTTTTCTGATAGATGGATTTGTGAAATGAAATCAGAGCTGGATGGACAGGCACTTTTGCATAGCTCGACCATTTGTTTAGTACTTGAATAGACTAATCAAATGTGACCATTAAATTTTTTTCTACAACATGATACCAATTATGACTCGATAATGTTGACAGTCGACTATACAATGTACATGACTGTTAGGGATGTAGTTTGTTTCGCCACATATTCTTTTCAAAGACGTAGCTTGCTTATTTTACTTAAGGTAGTAAGAAACTAGTTTTCGGTGTGGGCAATGATATACAGCCCCACCTGGAGAATGAGAGATCGGCATAATGTGGGCACAGCTTTTAGGGGCTGTATATCATTAGTGTAAGTAGCGACAGAACTGTGCCGATACAAAGACCTTATTCTACATAGTTTGCTTGACAAAATTACCGTATACCGGTAGAATTGGTAGTCAGTACTAAGATGTTTACACAGCATTTACAAGAAGCTAATATGACAAGTTTTTAATTTTCCTTGTTTGAGGCATTCAATACATTGGTAATAATGTATTTGTAGCTACATTTTAAATTTTATTCTAGCCAACACGAGCAAGTACAACATAAAATATATGCCAATAGAGCCGCGTAGGACTAGACTTTTATTGCAATAGCCGATGTGATTACGAGAGATAGAGACAGGTTGTATAACGCGTTACATCATTTTGGGCAAGTCTGGGCATGTTTTTTGGCCTGAGCAATTTTACCGGGATCGAATTTTTTTGATTCTAATCTTCAAATATATTGACAATGAGATCGCCTAACACAACAAACAACAAATCAACTCGCAGACAAAAAAAAATACTTTCTTTTAAAATCAACTCAAAATTGACGCAACGACATCTTCAACCAGAGTGGTCACAGAACAGTAATCAACCATCTATTCACCAGGGTGGTTACAGAACAGTAACCAATCATATATTAACCTGAGTTGTCGCAGAACAGTAACCAATCATATATTAACCAGAGTTGTCACAGAACAGTAACCAATCAAATATTAACCAGACTTGTCACAGAGCAATAAGCCATCATCTGTTAACAGATTTGTCACGGAACAGTCCCCAATCATCTATTCACCTGTGTTGTTACAGAACAGAAACCAATCACCTTTGTGCGTAAAATATACAATGTGGACAAAAATGGCAGCCTACAAACACTAAACTGTCTATAAAAATGGGGAGGTGTCATTTAATTATACATCCCTCATATGAACTTATCCACCCTCAATATGTCCTAACTGTACCCAAGTATGTACTTTGTACAACTAAAAGACAATTTTCACTATTTTCCTATAAAAACAGCTAGACTCCCACCACTTTATTTTAATCATATATTTCTTTAGAGTTTATTCATTATTTATTGTAGTTTATAAATTATAAATTTATTTTTTCCAAATAATTGGCAGAATGCTGAACTTGCGACTAAAATTACTTTGTCTCTTCTCAAAAGTTACTGAAAATTTGAATAATTCATCTGGAACCCATCATACTCTTAAATAAGAGCTCACTTGAAGAGTCTTCCGTGGCAGTTTGTTAGGTGGCTGACCATCATCTCTAGAGGAAGTATTGACTGGATGCTGCTTCCCAGACACAACTGTAGAACCTTGGCTATGAGAAGAACTGACCTAAAATAAATGTGTAGCCATCCCAGTATCGACATGATGGTAATTTTTTAATGCCAGTACCAAAAACACTAGTGAATATTGCTAACCCTCACACAATTATGAGTATTGCAGAGTGTCGGTAACTTGAACACTCGTGAAAATAGCAACCCTTCATCATATATTATGAAATATCTCCTAGAATATCTCGGTTTATGTGTGTGTGCGCGCGCGTATACATATATATAAATTAGTGCTAGATAACGATTCGAGGGCATTCGGTTTTTCGATAATTGTTCTCTCTCGGTTCATCAATTCAAAAGGAGAAGACAACTGCGTATGAACCAAATTTTACATCATGATTCGATTCAGTGTTTGCGCATGCCCACGCAGCAGCTTTCTAAGCAAAGTTTCGTGAGATCATTGATCTGTCAGCAAATGTGTTTAGAGTTTTTTTTTCATCTAAATGGTAGCAACAGTCTTGACTCTTGCCAAATTAACTCATGTGATGTTTTGTAGTTAGGAAACTCATACTTGTAATATCTTATTATGAAATTAATCTTCATTGACTGTATTTGTCCTGAGCATAATGTAATTTTTTTATTAACATTTAAACAATTGTTTTTAAATTAATTAATTTGATGTTGGTTCATCAAATTTTAAAGAGGATAACATTTTTCAAATTGTATTGGCTAATTAATATTAATATAACTGAAAATGATACCATTAAACATTTTTGCAAATATTAACTATTAGTTTACTATTTATTAATAAATATACAAATCTCGGTTCGATGCGGTTCATAATGCCCATATGGGCAAACCGAAGTAGCAAATGGAGATTTGGTTTCATTCAGTTTTCAGGAGAAAACAACTCTGAAATTGAAAAAATAGTGCAGGTCGACATCGAACAGCTCTAATAGAAATAGATATACATATCCACGTATATTCATATAAAATAAATACATATATACATGGATATACATACATACATATATATATAAATTTGGTAAGAAATTTATTAAAATTTGACTAAGCAAAAAATCTATGCTGACTTTTAGCCTATACTTTATTGTACATATATATATATATAAAATTGTTTCCTCACCCCGGATACCCCGTATGGGTGGTAATTTCTGCTCTAACTCGGGTCTCCTACCAGAGACCTGGGAGTTGGAGCACTCGCCTCAAGATCTTATCTGTTCCCAATAGCGCACTTTGTTGCAACTCATCTGAGTTGATTGTTGTCGGTATTCGGGCAAGCCACATTTTATGCGCCGGTGTTATTGCGCCCAGTGCCCCAATGAATACCGGGATTACAGTTGTTCTTACATTCCAGCATTTTTCAAACTCTTCTCCAAGAGGGAGATATTTCTCTACCTTTTCTTTTTCTTTGCTGGCTATATTGTAGTCATTGGGTACTGCTATATATATTATAGTAGCCCTCTTGTTCTCCATGTCTACCACCACTATATCGGGTTGGTTTGCTAGGACATGCTTGTCAGTTCGGATGTAGAAGTCCCAGAGGATCTTAGCGCGGTCATTTTCATTGACCTTACCAGGAGCTTCCCACCAGTGTTGTGGTTTATTAAGGCCATACTCATCACATAGACTTCTATACACAACACCTGCGACATGATTATGCCGCTCAGTGTATGCGTTTCCTGCTAGCTGCTTGCATCTACTGATGATGTGTTGGATGGTCTCAGGTTCATCTTTGCACAATCTGCATCTAGGATCGTCTCTAGTATGATAGATTTTCGTTTGGAGTTGCCTTGTTGGGAGCACTTGCTCCTGGGCTGCCATGATTAGCGACTCTGTATTGGCCGTTAGGTTTTCTTTGTTCAGCCACATATATGTCTGGTGAAGATCGCCAACCTTAGATATTTGTTGGTGGTAAGCACCATGAAGAGGTTTCGTGTGCCAGTCAATTTCATCATCGTCAGGGCGTAGGTCCGTTGTAAGAGCAGCCGATTGAAATTCAGCTAGCAACTTATCTGAAATGGCCATGGAGGCTGCATATGCTTTGATCCTTTGCTCCTCTTTTACCGTCTGCTGTACACTTTTGAGTCCTCTACCGCCATCTTTCCTATCAAGATACAATTTAGTAGTATCAGATTTTGAGTGGAGTGCTCCGTGCATGGTCAGCAGTTTACGAGTTGCTATATCTGTTTCTTTGATGGCTTCCTCAGTCCACTTTATTATGCATGATGGATATCTTATTACTGGCAGTGCGTAGGTATTTATTGCCATGACTTGGTTCTTGGCATTGAGCTGGCTTCGTAAGACCTGCCGAAGGCGTTTCTTGTATTCGGTAATGGCTTTGTGACGTACCTCGGCTTCGTGGTTGATGTTGCTTTGCATAGTCCCCAAGTACTTGTACCCTTCTTCTATATATTTGATGTTACCATTTGATATTCTCAGGCCATCTGTGAGCATAGAATGGCCTTTCTTAAGAATTAGCCTTCTACAATTCTCAATACCAAAGGTCATTCCGATGTCCTTGCTGTATACCTGAGTGAGGTGTATTAGCGAATCAATGTCCCTTTCTTTGTTAGCGTACAGCTTGATGTCATCCATGTAGAAGAGGTGGTTTATCTTGGTGCCACTCTTAAACTGGTACCCATATTGAGTCTCCTCCAGCATATTACTTAGAGGGTTTAGGCATATGCAGAAGAGCAGCGGTGATAAGGAGTCACCTTGATAGATGCCTCGCTTAATTTTTACACTCGCCAGCTTTTTGCCATTAGCCTCCAGCTCCGTCTTCCATTTGGTCATTGACATCTTGATGAATGCCACAAGAGCAGGGTGAACATTGTACATACTGAGGCACTCAAGTATCCAACTATGGGGAATTGAGTCATAGGCCTTTTTGTAGTCAATCCAAGCCATGGCAAGATTGGTTTGCCTTCTCTTGCTGTCTTGACAGACCGTCCGATCCACCAGTAATTGATGTTTTGCTCCTTGGGTGTTGCGCCCAATTCCTTTTTGAGCACTGGTCATATAGTGACTCATGTGCTCTTCCAGTTTGTCTGCAACTATTCCTGAGAGCAGTTTCCAGGTGGTGGGCAAGCACGTTATTGGTCGATAGTTTGTGGGAATCGTCCTCCGCTTTGGATCTTTCATCAGAAGTACAGTTCGTCCTTTGGTCAGCCATTCTGGATGGTCACCTTGTTCTATTAGGCCTTCCATCTGCTTAGCCATTCTAGTGTGAAGTGATGTCAATTTCTTTAACCAGAAGGCTTGAATCATGTAATGGTCAGGTGCTGCCCAGTTCTTCATACGCTGCACTCTGCACTTGATGTCCTCTTTGCTGCTGGTGAGTTCTTGCTGAGCCACAGTGTGTTGATGGCCCTCTTTAAGCCTCTTCGGCCAATTTGCAGTGGTGTTATGAGTAGTCTCTTTCTTCCAGATGTCCTTCCAGAACTTTGAAGTGCTAGATCGGGGAGGCTCAGACATTGGTATCTGCAGTTCACCTTTGAACTGGGAATACACTCTAGATGGATTATTGATGAAAAGTTTGTTCATTCTCTTGTTATCCCGCTCTTCGGTGTACCGCTTCAGTCGCGCCGAGAGTGCTACTAGTGGCTGTTTGGCAGATTCTAAGGCTTCTATTGTGGCTATATATATATATATATATATATATATATATATATATATATATATATATATATATATATGTATATATACATGTATATAAGTAACCATATATATATACATGCATATATATACATAGATATGTACATACATATATATACATAGACTAGCTGTGCAACCCGGCGTTGACCGGATAATATAAAAGTATTTGGTCAGAAAATTGATTTGTATTTAACATAACAATATTTGTCACTCTTACTTTCAAACTACATATCATGAGAAAGGTGTTTTGGGGCCTTTTGGGTAGTTAAAATAATTTAGGAAGGAAAATAAAACCACTGTAAAAGTTTTCAAACTGTGTCAAAACACGGTTTGAAATTATTATTATTATTATTCACAGCTATTATTCGGTAATGATGCAAATAATACGAACTGAGAAAACAAAATAAAAACTATGAATAAGCAGAATTAACAATAACAATTCTTGCATGGGAGTGCGCGTGTGCGAGCACGGGTGTATATATAAGTAAGGTTACTGTTCCACTAGAAGCTATCCATCAAAACTTGGAATACGGAGACACTCTTAATCTACGGAGACTCTTCGTACAGAGACAATGTATTTGCCTGCGCAAAAAGAATTGGCCTCGACCCCGGATATACTACTTCAACCTTACGAAAAACATTTCTTAACAAGGGCGTCGTAGCGCGTGGCCGCATCAGTAAAATAATCAGCGTGCGCTATAGCTACATCCATAGCCGGAATTACAGACGAAATACAACATATTTTGAGAAAAATATAAATAGATATATGTATGTATACACACATATATAGGCCTACATACATATAAAGTACGTATACATACATATACAGTATGAATACATACAGTACGTATACCTGCATACATATATATACCGTAAAGCCTCTAATTGACCGCCACGGCGCTTTATTTTTCAACCCTTCTCCTATTACAGTGGCGGTCAATTGGAGGCGGCGCTCAAATAAAGGTTCAAATGACTCGTCGGAATTTTTGGAAAATAAATTTAGTCATATTACAGGCGAAGCGAATGTCGTCTATATTCTGCGTTTTTTTCTAGTGGAATGATATTTAACCTTTTGGATGCAATAAATCTGCTAACTTACCACTAACTTGTCAAAGATCTCCTAATAAATGTGCATCAAGAAACTGAGAAATACCTCTACCAGTTGAAATCTATTGCTTGCAATTGATCTGCAATGGTATTATAGCCTGCGTCCTTCTTTTCAATTTGCTGGCATTGTCAATTTTTATTTCATTCTAAATATGAAGACATATTTTTATTTATATCTATATTTAACATTGTAAGGCTCAATGCACTTATTGATATGTTTGCTACAGCTTACAGCCAAAACAAGCTTTTATGTGCAATAGAAATGGAGGTATGAGCATCGATCCATTGTAAGCCAAGTTACGATAGCCGCAAGGATACTATTAAATAACATGCTATAAATCTGCATACTTATAAGTTATATAATGATAATCTATCTATATATTCACGAACAAGTGACATAAATGAATCATACTTATGGGCAGGGCCAAGCATAGTGTCACACACATAGGCAATTCTTTGACCACCATTTGCGATCATAATTTTCCATCAATTAGTGAGTAAACACGTTTAGACATGCAGAAATATGAAAATTTTTAAAATAAAATCTTTTCCCACAAATATATGGGGCATGAAAGTAGATTTTTCTGTTATGGTGCGTGCCGCCGGGAAGGTAGCTCTTTTTTTCTTAAACTTTGCTATTCATTCTAAAGAAAATTTTATTTTATATTTTATAATCAGTACAAATATTACGGGCAAAAATAAAAATTCATAGGTTTTAAACAAAAATATTTCCATCTTTGATGTGATAGCTGCGTTCTGATTCGTGATTTCTATGGAACAAACATCTTCTAGTTGTCCAATAACTTCCACAATATCTTCTGGCCTCAACTCTTCTTCTCTACTGCTGAGCTAGTTGATATTAGCAACCAAACGATTTTTTAGCAAAGCAAAACTTTCACGCTCCGCATTTAGCTCTAATGCAGCGCATAAAAGTTTGCTTAGCAAATGTAGCCTTTGGTCCAAAACTTGCAAAACGATTTTTATATGTGTGTCTTTCGAAATATTAAGACCACGTTAAAAATGGAACTACAATAAGCCTGAGACAATTAGGAGTTATTTATGTGGCGTTGCTTTCAATGTTCCAACTACCAACGTAAATTTGAACCTTTTTTATTATATATGTAAATGTATATCGAAGCATCAGGACTATTAGCCTGAGACCGTTTATGGGTCATTGCTACGGTGTTGCTTTTGGAGTTTTGACGAAAAAAAAAAAAAAAAAGCTTTGGAAATGGACAACAAAAGAATTGATTGTTATTGATATAAACGATTAATTATTAATAGGATTTTGTTGACACTTTTCTACTGACCAGTTAATATTATGGGCTTGTGGAGATCAAATAATGTTAAAGTGGCGCTCAAATGGAGGTGGCGCTCAAATGGAGGAGGCGTTCAATTGGAGCGTGGCGGTCTATGTTTCAACTCTTCTCTCAGGCTGGCGGTAAATTGGAAGTGGCGTTCAAGTAGGGATGGCGTAAAGATGTATGTATACATATGCAATACATATGAATATGTATGTATACATATGTATATGTATACATACATGTTACATATACATATATACATATCATCATATATACATATAATATATGTATACATATATACATGTATACATATATTTAGCCTACATAAATATGTATACATACATATATATGTATACATATACATGTATATACATATACTAGCTGTATTACTCGACGTTGCCCGGGTAATAAAAGTCTGCACAGAAAATTGATTTGTATTTAATACGTATTAAAACATTTGTCATTCTAACCTTTAAACTACATATCATAAGAAAAGTCTTTTGAGTAGTCGAAATAATTTAAGAAAAAGTAAAAACAACTGTAAGAAACATGCATGTTTTTTACAGATATGGGCAGAATCAGTGATTTTAAAATTTTGATTGTTATGAAAAAATAGTACAGCTAACATTCAAGACTGCATGATGTAGTCACTACTACAACTAACAATAAGTTTGTCCTCGATCTGACACAGGCCTGCCAACCCAAGAGTGGGGAAATACTTGCGATTTGGTTTTGGGGCAATCGATTTATCAATGATAGCATATATAAAATTGTGGAAAATGGGGCAAAAATCTCTCGCATTTCCATTTTTTCTTTGGGGTGATTGTGTGAGTCTCACGCCCAATGCGTAAGAGTTTGCAGGTATGATCTGACAGCCATGCCTAAGTTTAGAATACTTGGCTATAAACCTCTTTTTGACAGAAGTTTGAAGATGGCTTTAAAAAATGCGTTAGAGCAATTATTTAGAAGAGACAAAGTCAAAAAAGAAAAAAAAACATGCTGTTTTCAAACTTTGTCAAACAACTGTAACTTTGAAACTTCATATCATGAAGAAAATGTTTTGTGCAGGTTGAATGAATTAAAAAAATAAAACCACTATAAAAAGTTTTAAATGTAAATGTGAAATAACAAACATGAATTAATAATAACAATTCTAGCATAGAAGTGTGTGTCTATAAAAAAGGTTACTGTTCCACCAGAAGCTATCCATCAAAAGTTTAAATACGACGATACTGGTACCTCTCGATACCGGTACAAATGTATAAATGAAATATTGTACTGTCTTTGTCTGAATGAAAAGAGAGAGAATGTCGAGGCTCTTCCCACAGAGATAATGATATTATCTCCGTGGGAAGAGCCCCGACATTCTCTTCTCAATTATATCATAATTGTCCGTGTGAGAAGAATTGGTCCTGACCTCAGATATAGTAATGGAACCTTACGAAAAATATGTTTTAACAGGAGCATCATAACGTGTGGGCGCAAAGGTAAAATAATTAGCGTGTTATACGGCATGGGGTGTATGATAATGCCTTTGCTCAAAATGCCGTTGTAGCTCAGTAGTAGGGCGCCCAGATAAAAACCTTGCGGGTACATTCGTTGTGGGTTCAAATCCATCAAAATTGGTAATTTTAATAACTATATAGCTGGAAAGACACACATACTAACATTGAGAAATATACATAAGTAAATGGATACTCAATGTTACCCTATGAATTTGAGTAACTTACTGTACATCATAAGCGAGTAGTCTAAATATTCACCAAAACAATAGAAGCAAAACAACAAAACAATTCACTGTGTTAGAAGCCAACTTTATAATTGTAATGACCTTTAAGAGTGAGCATTTTAACGTATGTAATGAATGTTATCACAATCATTCATTATGTAAGTCAGTTGTACTTTGTGGTGTAGTGGATTAGATCGCTGGTCTGCAGACTGGCAGGCTCTGAGATCAAAACCTTTGTGATATTGATTTTCCGTTGTTAAATTTCAATCGCTTTTAATTTCAGAAATCCTAAATTATTGCAGGTTGTCCAATACCTTTGCACATGACTATTGCTTGTATTATGTGTTCAATTTAGTTTTGCATATAAGTCTCTGTTGTGTTATTTCAGGAACTGTTTACATGCATCTTCCTTTTTCAAGATGCATAAGCCATCTTGAAACGCCTGTTATAGGCATAAGCATTGATAGGCATTAAATTGGTTGGCAAAAGCCAAAATCTGTGATCACATAGATTAAAAGTAAATAGTCCATGACCTTGATAAACTTGTAACTAAATGGGACCAATCACTTTTTAATGATTATATACATGTATTATTTATAAAAGCAATAAAGGCTAAAAAGAAACGTAGCAAATAATAGAGTGAGATTTTTCATAGTTAGTAAATATGCGGATATTACATTTATTTTTTTGTCTTGTCTCTAAAAGAAATTCATACTACTTAATCACAATCACGTAAGCAATAACTACTATTTTTGGAAAGTACAAATAAGAAAACGATGTTCAGGATGTTCCTCCAAAAACAGTTGAACTTTCACCTCTCTATTCTAATCATATGTTTCTTTAATGTTTATTGATTACATATTATAGTTTAAAAACATTTTTTTCTCAAATTAATGACAGAAACCTGAATGCTCAACTAAACTAGGTGATTATTTTGCCTGTTCTTAAAAACTTCGAAAAATTTACTATTTTTAGGATCCAACATGTACCATATTTTGAAATAAAAACTCACTTTAACAGTCCTACGTAGCAGCGGTTTAGGCCACTGACCATCATCTTTAGAGGAATGTTGGGCTGGCTGCTGTTTTCCAGACATTACTGGAGAACATCGGTTACGGAACGACCAGGCCTAAAATACATTCATAGTCCACTGAGCATTATACACAGATAAACTCTAGTTGTGTTGGAGTTTTTCTTTCAGAATATTATCATGGGATTTACTGATTATGGCTGGAAACACCACTCGGTCAATACCTGATCCAACCTTAGTATTACTTGAGTTCAAGTGGAGTGATTTTTATTATTTACCATGTAACTACTTTTACTATACATTTGAGGATGACAAGTTCTAGCTCTGAGTGCTCCAAACCATTTTAGTGACATAGCCTGCACCTGAAACACAGGCGAGTCTGGCTACCTCTCACCCTATTATGGGATATATATTAATATTATAATTTGCTTTATGTGATGTAGCCAGTAAATTGTCCACTACGATATTTCGATGTAGACTGCTCGGGAGGGACTCAATTGTTATCACTTTTTTGAGCAAAAAAAGCAAACTTTTTTGAAACCATTTACAAGAGAGTTACTTTTTAGATGAGGTGTGTACCATTACAATTTAGTTTATGAAGCAGCTTTTGCTCTTAACATAAAGCTGAGTTTATGTTTGTAAGTATAACCTTCCATTGGTAATCATCAATAAACTGAAGTTTATCATTACAGATCCAAAAGTGAAAAGAAAGATAATGAACAGACAGAAATCAAGAAATATCAAGCGAGTTGAACAAACATGTTTTGAAAGTTTGTAATCTAATAGTGTTGCAGAGAGAAGTTAGGATAGTGATATGAAAGGTGTAATACCAGAAAGTTCCGTAGCTGAAACACACGATGGCGGATGTAGTATGTTGCTGCCACAAATAAAAATATGTCATATGTGATGACAGACAAATACAAATATTCTGGGCATAGTTTATGCAACTATTTTGAAACCTGTAGCACAAAGGCATAAATTAGCAGGTTTGGGGTAAGACAAAATGTTTAAAGATTTTGCGATGTGCTTAGTGGAAGTGCGGTAAGTTGGAACACACGATAGATAGGACACAATTTATGTATAAATTTATCTAAAAAAAATTTCATTTTTGTTGTCGATGTTGTGAGACAGGGAAATATATACTTTACTATACTCATCATTGATAAGATGATAATGCACAGAATGAAAATTAATCAACGTTCTGTCTTACTGCTTACGAAATATTTGCATTGCATCGAAAGAAACATGTTTGATAAAAGCTTGCTGCAAACATGATCAATATGCTTAGACCATGTAGGATAATCGCTTATCATGAACCCGAATAGTTAACTAGATATTTGGCGTAATAGAATGTTATCGCCAACATGTAAATTGGAGGATTTGGAATTCACTTTCAAATGACTGAATAAGAAGTGTGAATTTTGTATATTTATTCCTCTTCATACAATTGGTGGTACACCACAGTAGAACTTTATTGATATCAGAATCACACTCTCGTTCAGGCAGCAAAATGATGGGATTGTTGCTTCGGATGAAAACAATGTCATCAGCGTATGCATATGCGGTACTTAACAGGGACAATGTAAGCAAGTCATTTATGTATATTATAAAGAGCGTGGGAGCAAGAATGGATCTTTGTGGTACTCCAACTGTTATTGGCAAACTACTAGATTGAACATTCGTAACACTTCCAAATTGTTCATGGTCTGAATGGAAATAATCAGGTAAGTCTACTGGACAGCCTGTGACTCCAATCACTTTATGCTTCAGTATCAAAATGTCATGGTTGAAACAATCAAAAACCTACTTAATGTCAAGAAATATGCACAAACACTTACAAACTGTTCATGATCTGATAGGAAAGAAGTGAGTAAGTTCACTAGAGAGCCTAGAAATAAAGGAGGCCCTAAACCACAACAAATGTGTGCAATATGTAGTATATCAAAGATGCCTCAGGAAAACCATATACCAAAAGGAAGGAGGCCCTAAACCAAAACAAATGTATGCAGTACGTAGTATATCAAATGTGTCTCAGGAACACGGGATACTAAAAAGAAGGAAGCCCTAAATCATAATAAATGTATGCAATATGTAGTATATCAGAGGTATCTCAGTAAAACCAGATACCAAAAGGAAAGAGGCCCTAAATCCTAACAAATGTATGCAATATGTAGTATATCAGAGGTATCTCAAGAAAACCAACTACCAAAAGGAAGGAAGCCTTAACAAATGTATGCAATATGTAGTATATCAAAGGTGCCTCAGGAAAACCAGATACTAAAAGGAAGGAGGCCCTAAAACGCAACAAGTGTATGCAATACATGTACGTAGTATATGTAAGGTGCCTCAGCAACATGCGATACCAAAAAGAAGGAAGCTCTAAAATAAAACGAATTTATGCATTACGTAGTACATCAAAGGTGCCTCAGCAACACCAGATACTAAAAGGAAGGAGGCCCTAAACCAAACAAATGTATGCAATATGTAGTATATCAGAGGTATCTCAAGAAAACCAACTACCAAAAGGAAGGAAGCCTTAACAAATGTATGCAATACGTAGTATATCAAAGGTGCCTCAGCAAAACCAGATACTAAAAGGAAGGAGGCCCTAAAACACAACAAATGTATGCAATAGGTAGTATATCTAATGTGCCTCAGGAAAACCAGATACTAAAAGGAAGGAGGCCCTAAACCACAACAAATGCATGCAATATGTAGTATGTCAAAGGTGCCTCAGCAACACCGGATACTAAAAGGAAGGAGGCCCTAAACCACAACAATGTATGCAATATGTAGTATATCAAAGGTGCGCAAGGAAAGCCAATTTAAAAAGAGTCATAAAAAGGCAGGTTAGAAACTTCAAAAAGGAAGAAATCAACCAGAGAAGATGTATCAACCAGCAGGCTAGAAAACCGATCAAAAGAAAAGAGTGGCAATGACACGTAGACAACCAATATCAGGGGTTGACCATAACTTCAAACCATTACATTTCTATGATGTAATCAACACAATTTTACTCCAATACCAACCCTCTACATTATAAAGAAGAAACCATGAACACCTAAACATTTTCCCACAGACTGAAAATGATATTTATAAAAGTGGACAAATCCCATGGTTCAGCCATTTTCTTTTTCGATCGTCAAGCCTTCTTTATTATTTAATGGCTTAGGCTCTAATTCTTTGGACTGTCACGGTTTGCTTATGACTGTCCGACACTCATAGACACATGAGAGTGAGCGAAAGAACTTCGACAACTTGTATGGCCTAGTTTTAGGTTTTTGTAACAATTATTACTGCTTTAGAGATTTTTTAGTTCTGTATTTATAGCAAGTATTTATAGAAATAAAGATTATATGCCAAATATAGACCATGCCTATATTTGCTTTACTGGCAAATATATAGGCATAGTCTATAGCAGGGGTCGGCAACCTTTTCCACTCAAAGAGCCATTTGGACTCATTTTCCACAGAAAAGGGGGCCACAAACCCCCTTTCATATTTCAACTTAAAAAATAAATGAATACCACATGTAACTTTTTTGTTTAGCTTTTAATTTTTTTATACAATATTTGCATCATAAAACGTAAAGTTGTGACATGTATAATGATTTAAATGCTGAGAAAACTAAACTACACTTTTGCACAGAACAATAAAATAATTTCAGTGGTTTTATTGGCGCATAAATTGTTATAAAGTGTACTACCGTATTAATGTTGTTGTTTCTCAGTAGTGTTGTTGACGATATTGCAGACCTACGTGGCTGGCCAGTATTACTAGATTTCTAATTGTTTAATTAACCAAGTTCGTTGACATAATATCAGAAGTTATCTCGTAGCGATCTGGCCTTCCGAGTGAATCCATTAGTACATTTTTCGGTACTTTAATGCTATAGTCACGTGACGATCATGTGATAAGGTACTAATAATACAACATGATGTAAATAATGATGCATAGCAAGCGATAATATTTGATTTATCACCACACTTACAATTTTTAAACATATATTTCAAAATCTAGTGATAAAATTTCTATATTTTTATGAATTACTTGGCATATGGTAATAAAAGGAGAAAATTCCAAAGTCAGAGGGAGCCGCAGCGAGAGGATGAAAAAGCCGCATGCGGCTTCGGAGCCGCAGGTTGCCAACTCCTGGTCTATAGCTTACAGGTTGACTTGCAACCAAATTCACATTACAGTTATTTGATATCAAAAGATTCGTCATGTCTTACTCTGTTGTGTTGTAGGTGCCAAATATGTGGGAAAGTGATTACAAGCTCCTAAAAGCTAAAAATCGAACAGTTAATCGCAGCAGCCACACAAGACCGCGTAGTTTGGATTCTCTTTCCAAAACAGCTCAAATGCGACGTAGTTGTGGGAGATGGCTTCTGTTTACACTTTCATGCAATCTTATTCGTTGAAATATTTTCAAAAATATACTTCACGCATTCAATAAAACCATCTCTATTATCATTTTAGCAGTGACCTCTTATAACTTACCGTAAAAAGTCATTTAATTTTTTAACCTTACCTCGAAGGAGTACATATCATTGTCTGATAATCAAGACGAGCCTGTTGGTCACCTGTGATAATCAAAAAGTGCTGCAAAAATTATATGCGAAGTATTGGGTCACATGATCAGATTACGACTTGACGATTACTGGGCGATTACAGATTACCTGACGATTACGATTAGATCAAGCCAAAACAAAACTTTAAAGTAGCGAGCATCTATATTTGATACGGGGTCTTCGGTAAAACTCGAAGTGTTTGTCATAAACTAGTGCTACGATAAGTTTTATATTGCGCTTTTTATTGGCCTGTCAATTCACGTGAGAACTTCACGTGACAAGACAATAACCAAACTGTAATGACTACGTCAGAGAAATAAACATATTCCAATCAATGGCGGCTTTTCGTTTTTGAGCTTTGAAGAGCTTGTAATCACATTTTCACATATTTGGCACCTACAACGGTGTAAGACATGGTGAATCTTTTGATAAACAAATAACTGTAATGTGAACTTTGCTGCAAGTCAACCTTTAACACTTTCACTAGTGTCTGAACCACTATCGATCAAATTGTTTCACACAACCTAAAAAAGCCCGCAATTGAACTAAACATCCTGTGATAGATCCTCCAAGCCCAGCTTAGATGATTAGCTGTGATACAAAAGCCAGCTGACATGAAAAGCCAAGCGAATGGACTAGCGAACAAAACTCACTACATAAGCAACTGTGATCCAGTGTTATGGAATGAAAGCCAAGTTAGTTACAATGAAGAACCTGTGAACGATGAGCATAGAACTACTTTCTGTATCACAGTAAAAAACAGCATGGTAGCATTGATTAACCTCTGCACAGCTGGGTGTTAATAATGTAAAATCATTTCTATGTTACACTTGATTATAATGAACTGGGTTTGATTATTCTTTGCCTTTTATGCTGACAAATAGAACTGGAGTAATAAAAGCTTTACTGAGCAAGCAGTCACATCGCTTGTGGCGACTACAGTTGTGCATGTGAGCTATTACTTGTCCAGTATAAGACAACTTCTACATAGAACTCACTCACAAGTGGCTAGTCAATGTTGACCTTTACATCAACACACAAAAAATTGAAAAAGATGAAAAAGCAAATACAACACTGATGTATGTGTATGGATGAGGAGCAATCATGTACAACTATGGATTTTAAAGAGTGATGTAGCAGGGCTATTGCATTATATTCAAACCTGCCCAATACGCCTGAAGGTATCACATGGGCATAAAATTGAACACTGTCTGAAATGAGTAACTAAATTGTTTTTTCTAGGTTAAAGGTAGTAGCAATCAATGCATTTGTATTGCAGTGAATAATTTGTATTACACATGTATTTGTTTGTAATCACTGCAATGCAAAAGTACCTGCGAACATGTATTTGCATTAATGTATTTTAAAATCTGGGTTCAATATGCAGTGCCATTTTAGTGGAAGGAGTTAAAGATATATAATTAAAGTGGTTTTATGCATATAGATTAAACTCTATTCTCTTTAAATGTTACTCGTCCCTTCCTGCTCCTAATTTATGGATGTTATTTCTTCCATGCAACCCGTAACACTATCCATGAGACCTGGTCTAAACATGCACCTGACAACCTCTCCTCTAAATGGTTGCTAATTGGACTGTCAGACACTTAGTGTGAGGTGGCTATACCTGGCTGGCATACTCAAATAATGGTGAAACAATTGTGTTGAAAGCAACTATTTTGGTTGATGTACCTGCATTCAAAAGGCACCTTCAAATTATTCCGAGTGAATTACTGTGTTGTATGGAGATACTGCGAAAACAAGATACCGACAGAGAATGTAGCCAAACCACAGGATAAGCGTATAATACCTACAAGCAGCAAAACGCCTAAAAAAATCAAATGATCCGATAATTGGAAACGTCAAAAGAAAATTATGAGCTTCAGAATTGGAAGAAATCAATCATAGAAACTGCGTCAACACCAGATGGAGAACATGCAAAAGGGAAGTCGAAGCAATTAAACCTACCAACCATCATCATCATCAAAAAGCCACCAGAGAAACACTAGAGATGAGGCAAATGAGTCACATACACATCTGCCACTCCTGTCAAACATTACCTAGATACCAGGAGTAAGTCACGAGCTCCACCCTACATGTTAACATCATGTGCACCAGCTGAAGACTTATGCCAACAATATATTTTCACAAGCCTGATATGAAGCATTGAACCTTAACACTCAACCTACACCCACAGGCTAGTCACCCCACATGCCAGTCATCTATAAAAAAGAACAGCTCCAATGATTCAGCGGCTCTAGCTTGAGCTCTGACTTGCTCTCTCTTCCCGAGGGCCACCTTGGATGCTATCCTATCTGCCTGCTGAGGAGCCTCTCTCTCTTCTCTACCGATGGAGTCTCCTTCATCAGCTGAGCCTCTTCTACACCGCTAACTCAGCTGCTGACACTCTCTACATATGGCCTCTCACGACTCTCGTTTGACTGTCGAAACTCACAGCTGTACAGGATTGATCAACAAGCATAGACGACCTTTCGAATAAGGATGTAATTTTATTAGCTATTCTAATTGCTTGTCATTAATATTATTGTTTTTAGAATTTTGTTAGTTGTGTGTTTCATTGTTTGGCTTATAGAATAAAGAAGTAAGTTTGACTGGTAGATATTAGTATTGTTTACAGCAGCTTAACACCTTCACTTGTACATGTGCCAGTGAAGTAAATTCTACTCGACAAGGATAGACAACTCCCAACTCAAGAGCAAGTTCACACAACTTGATGAGTCAATAAACAGACTTGTGGGTGAGCCGATAAACAGACTCGAGAGTGAGCCGATAAACAGACTCGAGAGTGAGCCGATAAACAGACTCGATGGTGAGCCGATAAGCAGACTCGAGAGAGAGCCGATAAACAGACTCGATGGTGAGCCGATAAACAGACTCGATGGTGAGCCGATAAACAGACTCGATGGTGAGCCGATAAACAGACTCGATGGTGAGCCGATAAACAGACTCGATGGTGAGCCGATAAACAGACTCGATGGTGAGCCGATAAACAGACTCGATGGTGAGCCGATAAACAGACTCGATGGTGAGCCGATAAACAGACTCGATGGTGAGCCGATAAACAGACTCGATGGTGAGCCGATAAACAGACTCGATGGTGAGCCGATAAACAGACTCGATGGTGAGCCGATAAACAGACTCGATGGTGAGCCGATAAACAGACTCGATGGTGAGCCGATAAACAGACTCGATGGTGAGCCGATAAACAGACTCGATGGTGACTTTTCTCAACTATTACACCCTAGCAAGCCAAGCGCAATAATTCTTGATGTTCGGTCAATAGCACTTATAGTGAATGCAGCTATGATACGCTGGCTAATATCATAATGCTAAAGTCAGAAACAGTGACAAGAATGTTATACCTATTTGCTTTTCAACTCAAGCAGAGCTTGTTTGTAAAGAACGCAGTATCTTTATTGGTGTTATATCTCTCAGTACCAAGCAGTAACACACCAACAATGATCAAACCGGCAGGTTATATAGCAATCCCAAGAAAAATCCACAAATTGATTGGCTGCACAGTAATCAGGTCAACCAATTCCACAATAACATATTTCGAATACAAAAACGATAACATTTGTCACTAACTAATCACGCAATACGAGTATTAATAATTTTTTTTGTGTTTGTATAGTAACATGCAAATCTTAGAACAATATGGTAATAAATGGTTAACATAAACAAAATTATTAGTATCGCACATACATACACTCTACATTGAACAAGTGTTAAGCGTGCGCCTTATAAATGACTATTCAAATTTGTCTGAATTGCGATGAACGTAATATAGATCCGTTGAGTTAGCAATTTGAAGCTGCCGGATTATAGGCTTAGAAAAGACGTCATCAACTCTTGCGCATTCTGACGTCTACAATTACGGGTACACACTGATTGACAGCTCATTCGCTTTTACAAGCATGAAGTGGGGTCCAAGACCATTCGCCCATCGGTAGATCCTATCGGGGACGACAGTGACCCTCTCGGGCTACCAGTCAAAATCGATTTTTGAGTGCCAGTAGTCTCACCAACCACCTCAGCCCTTTTTAGGGCTATCATTTCCGTTTTAAGGATTTTGTTCTGCGACGACAATGGTGGAAACTCGATGTCGTAATTGTCGTCCACTTTTTTTATTACACTGTCCCCTCCTAAGGCAGAATTCTGTCCCAGAATGGCTGATAGCTTATCATTGTCTGTTTGCATTTTGTTGAGCCAATAATTTTGTAGATGCATTGGCTTCTTGCTTACCCTAGAAGGTCGCTGCTTTACGTCAGGGTTGGTTGGCTTCACTGACGTTTCCGCGGCAGGGGGTTCGGGCTCAAAACTAGTTGCTACATCTTCTGCACTTCCCACAAAGCTTGGTCTGCGAGCCCGAGCATTCTCTCCCGGAGGAGCGCTTGTACCAGCTTCCTGGTACAGTTTAATCCGGCCTTCGTGCTGTACAGACAATTTTCCGTTTCGCTCCATTTCGTACGTTTGATAGGGCAGAGATTTTGTAATGCGGTAAGGCCCAACATACTTGGGTTGAAGTTTTGTTCCTCTACCTTTTGTCTTAAAGTATGATTTGAGCCAGATTTGATCACCTTTGACAAATTTTGGCTCTTCTTCACTGTCATCCGTCCGAGGTTTGCATTTTTGATGCTGTCGTAGTTTTATGTATGCGGTCTGCATGTCTTTTTGTAGTTGTGCAGCATACTCGTCCTCTGTATAATCCAACCCGGTTGGGTAGTTGACCAGGAGGTCATGCGGCAGTCGGACATTTCGCCCTAGCATCAATGAGTTGGGCATCTCTCCAGTGCTTCGATGTGGCGTAGCCCGTATGATCCGCATGATTTGGGGCACTAGGCGATCCCATTCCTGGTGTTCTGACTCGGCCAGCATAGCCCTCAAGGAATTTCCCAGTGTCCGGTTCAATCTTTCCACTATCGAATTTCCCTGGGGATGATAGGGAGTGCAACGGGTTTTCTTGCAGTTCCATAATTCACAGCAGGCCCTAAATAGAGCTGACTCAAACTGTGCTCCTTGGTCCGTGTGTATTGTTTCAGGGATCCCAAAGTAGCTAAACACTCACTCATCTAGAACCTTAGCTACTGTTGAGGCCTGCCCATCACGGATTGGAATGGCGTCGTACCATCTGGTGAAATGATCTGCGAGGACTAAAATCTGAGTGTTACCGTCGGTAGTCTCTGGCAGGGGCCCACATAAATCTACCGCAATAACCTGCCATGGTCTTCCGGCCCCCAGCTTGTTTTGGGGATCAGAGTGTCGGTGGCGTGCTGGTTTTGCTTTCTGACAAGCAACACATCCATTCACCCACTTCCTGACATAACTCGTCATGCCAGGCCAAAACCAATTTTGGCGGATTATGGCCAGGGTCTTATTAAAACCAAGATGGGCAGATTGGTGCGCGGTCTGTGTTACCTCTGCTTGTTTAACACGGGGACATATCACCCTTGAGACTCGTCTACTTTGATAAGGCAACTCTACGTGCAGCACACCAGATTCGTCTAATTTTAGGTGCTCCCATAATTTAACTAGCTTTTCTGCCTGCCATCCCAGGTACCGGTCTGAAGGGGGTTTCTGTTCCCAGACCCCATGATACACATCGCCAATGTGCTCATCCAACTCCTGAGCCTTGGCCAAATCAATTTGCTGTCCCGCTAGATGAGTGGATACTGCATCAATGCGTACTGGCTGCATTTGGGATGCTTCGAGAACAAGGTAGCGTTGGCATTGCTTGCAATCTTGGCAGATCTGCCGACTTAGTCCATCTGCATTATTATGTTTCAGCCCCTTGCGGTGCTTCAAGGTAAATTCGAATTCCGAGAGTACCTCGAACCATCGGGCTAGCTGACCTGTCGGCGTTGAAGCTCGCAGTAACCATGGCAAGCTGGCATGGTCAGTGCGTATCTCAAATCTCCGTCCATATAGTTGCGGACGGAAATGTTTTAGGGCCTTCACAATAGCCAGTAGCTCCAGCCGCGTCACACAATAGTTCGCTTCTTCCGGTGAGTGCATCTTAGAATAGTATGCAATTACTCTCTCTTGACCACCTTGTTCTTGTGCCAGGACCGCTCCAGAAGCCACTTGGCTTGCGTCCGTATCTAGAATGAATGGTTTCGAGTAGTCCGGATAGGCCAGCACCGGCGCAGTTGTCAGATGATTCTTGAGAGTCCGAAAGGCATGCTGACACTCGTTGTCCCAGCAAAATTCTGCTCAGGTAGAACACAACTGGCTGAGTGGTCGAGATAACTCTGCATAATTTGCAATGAACCTGCGGTAATACCCACAAGTGCCCAGAAAGGCCCTGACATCAGACTTATGCTTGGGCAAGGGCCATTCGCTAACAGCTTCAATTTTGGTCGCATCGGTTTCCACCCCATCAGCGCTCACCACATGCCCCAGGTAATGTACCCTCTCCCCGAAAAGCGTGCATTTAGATGGCTTCAGCTTTAATCCGGCAGCCTGGAGTCTGTGAAAGACCTCTTCTAAGCGTTCTAGGTGAGTGTCAAAATCGGCAGAGAACACAATTATGTCATCTAGGTAGATCAACAGTGTGCGCCAATGCAAGCCCCGTAGAACTGTTTCCATTAATCGTTCGAATGTAGATGGTGCTGAGGTAAGGCCGAAAGGAAGAACTTGCCACTCCCAAAGACCGGATCTAGTAGTAAAAACGGCAGCTTCCTTGGCAGAACTTTCTAGCTCCACTTGCCAATAGCCACTGGCAAGATCTAGAGTACTGAACCACTTGCTACCACCCAAGGCATCCAAGCTATCATCAATTCTAGGGAGAGGGTATGCATCCTTGGTGGTGAGTTCGTTCAGCTTACGGTAGTCCACACAGAAGCGCCAGCTGCCGTCTTTCTTTTTCACCAACACAACTGGGGAGCTCCAAGCGCCATGGCCCTCCTTGACTAGGCCATGTTCCTTGAGCTCTTGCACTTGCTTTTCTATTTCTGCCTCTTGAACCGGGCCATGCCGATAAGGCCTTTGTTTGATGGGTCGTGCATCTCTAACCAAAGGAATGGTATGCTGGACAACAGCTGTCCTTTCAAGATCATACTTGCCTGTACTGAAAATTGACTGATTTTTCTGCAATAACCCCATTGCCCTTTGTACTTGGTTATCGTCCAACCTATGGCACCATTGTTGAAAAGCATTCTCAAGGTCTTCCGGAAGCGCTCCGTTGGTCGGCCCCATGTTTGGGTTATCTTCCACCGCCCCAACTATGGAACAGCTTGCGATGACCTGTCCCGACTTCAGCTCAATTTCCGCATATGAATAGTTCATTATGCGTATACAGACATCTTGATTTTTCGGTTGATGTATGGATGAGGCCACTACTAGCCCTGGCAGCCCACCAGTGTGCTCTATACACGCTGCCCCATGCCTCCAAACGCGATTCAACCTAGCTTGAACGAGCTTTTCACTACGGGGTGGAATGGATGTAGTGTATTTGGCCTGGACCTTGACCTGCAAGGGCTCTCCGTTGGCAGCGCAGCAATCGATCTTCGGTCCTTGGCAGACCAGCTGATTGTTCTTGAAATCAATCTGGCAGTTAAAGTTCTTGAAGAAGTCAAAACCCAGCAGGATATGGTTATCTATTTCGGCAATGATGAAGTTCGTTACAAATACTTCATTGCCCAACTTCAATGTGACTTTTGTTGTCCCTTCCAATGGAATTCGTTGGCCATCTGCAAG
Source organism: Watersipora subatra (assembly GCF_963576615.1). Lineage (NCBI taxonomy): Eukaryota > Metazoa > Bryozoa > Gymnolaemata > Cheilostomatida > Watersiporidae > Watersipora > Watersipora subatra. The sequence continues at coordinate 21,436,420 of NC_088717.1, forward strand.
CACACCCTGGCCTTCAACAGGTAGGGGGTGGGTGAAGGAAGACGGGGGTAGCTGTTGTAGGACTCTTTTAGGAATTATGGATCGGGAACAACCACTATCGAGAAGAAGCATAAATTTTGTCTTTCCTACCTGAGCCCGAACATAATACGATGTGGCGTCGGAAGGTTGACAGAAACTAACTAGTGTGTCACCCCTTAGGTTTGGTTCAGCTTGTCCGGGGCCCATGACTGCTGAACTGATTCGTTTCCCGCCTTCTTTTGTCTGCAGTCACGAGAAATATGTCCTAAACCCTGGCAATTGTAGCAGCGTATGTCCTTGGTGGTTCGAGGCCTCCGGTTAGCCGCCAGTCCATTTAACAGCTCACGCTGGGAGGTTGCCAACTGTCTTTGTGATTCCACCAATTTCTGGGTTAGTTCCATTTGCATGGAAGCAAATTTATCCAGCATTTCCTTTTGAGAGTTGCGAAACTCTTCAGCCTGCAGCTCTATTTGCTTCTTCAGGTCTTGGACGTCCTCTGTCTCTAACCGGTGGATCCCTACATCGGCAGTTGTCATTGAGCGATATTTATGGATGATATCGACTGCCTCTGCGAGAGAACTTGGTGGTGACAACCGTAATGTCCATGCCAATTGTGGCATTGTTGACACTGCACACAGAACGTCCTGTTTCGCTTGTTGATCCTGTTGGTCAGTTGTTAAATTTGGGTACGCCTTTTTCACCAATGTCATTACTTTTTCCCCAAATTTATGAACGCTTTCTTTAGGTTTTAACTTCAACCCCCGCAAAAGAGTATTTGCCATATCTGTAGTGAGTCCATACTGCGATTGTAGCTTATCGTACACTTCCTCACATGAGTCGCCATTAGTTCCCATTGTAGCAGGGCCCTTTAGGGATAGCCGAAGACGTAGTTTCTTCTCAGCATCACTCCATATATTATGTTTAGCAATGGCTTCATAGCTAGTGATGAATGTGTCTACATCTTCTGTTCCATCAAATGTGGGTGCGGGGATTGGATGATGTGGTGGGACAGCTGCCTTCATGTGTGGTCGCCCTATTTCTTCCTCATCACCACTGTAATGGTCACGACACCCCCGTTCCATTTCTAGCCTCTCTTTCTCTAACCTTTCCTTTTCTAACCTCTGTCGTCGAGTGCGTGTAGGCATTCTGGGTTCGTCTAGATTGCTCTAGCAGAAATATCCTACTGCTGCCACCAGTGAAGTAAATTCTACTCGACAAGGATAGACAACTCCCAACTCAAGAGCAAGTTCACACAGCTTGATGAGTCAATAAACAGACTTGTGGGTGAGCCGATAAACAGACTCGAGAGTGAGCCGATAAACAGACTCGAGAGTGAGCCGATAAACAGACTCGATGGTGAGCCGATAAGCAGACTCGAGAGAGAGCCGATAAACAGACTCGATGGTGAGCCGATAAACAAACTCGATGGTGAGCCGATAAACAGACTCGATGGTGAGCCGATAAACAGACTCGATGGTGAGCCGATAAACAGACTCGATGGTGAGCTGATAAACAGACTCGATGGTGAGCCGATAAACAGACTCGATGGTGAGCCGATAAACAGACTCGATGGTGAGCCGATAAACAGACTCGATGGTGAGCCGATAAACAGACTCGATGGTGAGCCGATAAACAGACTCGATGGTGAGCCGATAAACAGACTCGATGGTGAGCCGATAAACAGACTCGATGGTGAGCCGATAAACAGACTCGATGGTGAGCCGATAAACAGACTCGATGGTGAGCCGATAAACAGACTCGATGGTGAGCCGATAAACAGACTCGATGGTGAGCCGATAAACAGACTCGATGGTGACTTTTCTCAACTATTACACCCTAGCAAGCCAAGCGCAATAATTCTTGATGTTCGGTCAATAGCACTTATAGTGAATGCAACTATGATACGCCGGCTAATATCACAATGCTAAAGTCAGAAACAGTGACAAGAATGTTATACCTATTTGCTTTTTAACTCAAGCAGATCTTGTTTGTAAAGAACGCAGTATCTTTATTGGTGTTATATCTCTCAGTACCAAGCAGTAACACACCAACAATGATCAAACCGGCAGGTTATATAGCAATCCCAAGAAAAATCCACAAATTGATTGGCTGCACAGTAATCAGGTCAACCAATTCCACAATAACATATTTCGAATACAAAAACGATAACATTTGTCACTAACTAATCACGCAATACGAGTATTAATAATTTTTTTTGTGTTTGTATAGTAACATGCAAATCTTAGAACAATATGGTAATAAATGGTTAACATAAACAAAATTATTAGTATCGCACATACATACACTCTACATTGAACAAGTGTTAAGCGTGCGCCTTATAAATGACTATTCAAATTTGTCTGAATTGCGATGAACGTAATATAGATCCGTTGAGTTAGCAATTTGAAGCTGCCGGATTATAGGCTTAGAAAAGACGTCATCAACTCTTGCGCATTCTGACGTCTACAATTACGGGTACACACTGATTGACAGCTCATTCGCTTTTACAAGCATGAAGTGGGGTCCAAGACCATTCGCCCATCGGTAGATCCTATCGGGGACGACAGTGACCCTCTCGGGCTACCAGTCAAAATCGATTTTTGAGTGCCAGTAGTCTCACCAACCACCTCAGCCCTTTTTAGGGCTATCATTTCCGTTTTAAGGGTTTTGTTCTGCGACGACAATGGTGGAAACTCGGTGTCGTAATTGTCGTCCACTTTTTTATTACACCAGTAATAATTAAATTAGTTCCCACAAGCTAAACAAAGTGCACAAACTAAGCATAGTCAAAATAGAATAACAAGACAAGCAATTCAACACTGATGTTGTGTGTGAATTCGAATTAGTTATGCATAACATAATTTCTCCACAACCACATATAACAACTGCTTTTCCTAGCAGTGTTTATAATATGTTCGTGCCATTTAATGTGACGAAAAGTTGTCTGAGACGGCCATCAAATATGTTATGTCATTTTGCAAAAGATATGTGGCTACCTTTAAAATAATGTAAACCAAAAAAGCATCTTGAAAATTCCATTCAACAGCATAAACAACCGTTTAAAAAACGCATAAATTTAGTAAAACAGTAACAACGAGACGACTTCTCGCAACCTGAATCTTAATTTGGTAAAAAATCCAAAGGGTTTTTTACCCCTACAGTTCTTAGCCAGCTTGATATATGATCCTAAAATTAACAACAAACTCACGAAAATACTAGTTTTGCTGGTGTCGACGAAAATCCGGCATTGAAACGGCTAAACTAGCATAGCTATGTACAGTGTGGTACTTCGTGTATATACATTTTATTATTTTCAGTAGTACTATTTTCGCATTTAATCTTGCATTTTATTTTTTCTGTAGTCTTATTGCCAAAATTTAATACTCGTTTTTAATCATAATCAAATATATTGTATATGTAGTGGCTCTTTTTTACCTTCTACTAACGCTATCGGTTGGTTGACTAAAAAGGCCCCATTTAAAACATTACCTGATAGTAGAAATACAAACTTACATAGCGAAGGAAGAACAGAAAATAAGCTATCCAATGGCACCAAGGACATTAAAATTAGAACAACGGCCGCCGAGTTACGGACGTTTGAGGATCGCCATTATAACTTTGTATACTAGCAACTCTTGGGTAGCCGCGCAGCGCAACCGTTACTAACCAAAAGCGCTACCTTTATTTCCTGTTTAAGTAACAGCTGTATCCTGTTTTGAGCGTTCTCCTGATTGGGTGCCAGAGATTACGCCTACAAGTGATTTTGCCTACAAAAGATTACGTCTACAAGTGATTTTGCCTACAGGAGATTACGTCTACAAGCTGATAGACTATGCATACGGTCTACGATATTGCCCCTACTTTAATTCTGTGAATTGTGATGCAGAAAATTACGAATGGCACGATGGATGCATGTTATGAACGTGTGTTGATGTATTTCATTATGTAAATTATTTTTTATATCAAATCCTATAATCATCCATATATCAAATCCTTGCAAATATATAAATTTAATTCGAGTTGATTATTGGGAACCATGGTGATTTAACAGCTGTTTATTTGCAACAAAGCGTGTTATTGAAGTTAAAACCACATTTCTATTGAATCAAAGAACAAGCAAAAAACAAGCGTATGTATTTTTGAAGTTGTTACTCTTATACAGACAGACACATGTCAATAACTGAGTGTTTCTATATGTTATCAGCAGCCCATCACTAAAATTGATCAATGGTTGTTGGTCAATATATTATGGCATTACTTGGGAGTTGTTTTTTATCTTTTTTTTACTTGGAGCTTCCCTCACAGCCGGTTAAGATCACCCTTGAGTACATATGCATATGTACAGAGTAAATTACAAATACAAGTTATATGATTTACAATAGTGTCATCCATCATAAATGAGCAAAAGGCTCTCATAAAAATCTGATTTTTATGCATATAACCTGTTACTTTACTTAGATACAGAAAAAAATATTTACTAAACAATATTGTATTAGCAAGAAAAAATATGACATATAAACGAGCCAACTCTAAATTAACAAAAGGACCACAAAACAATTAAGCACGTTTGATAAAATTATGCTAAAGTGGCCATAGCTTCAACCACTTTGTAATGCTGTGATAAATATCTTTGAACTAAAGTAAAAACCCATTTCTCAATCTCCTTGCATAGCTACTATAACTGCTCCTTCTCTTTACCTTTGCTATATAACAAGTATAGATTAAAAGACTATTTTGAAGTGAATATCATTTAGTCTTATAACAAAATTACTAACTTTTTATAATTTGGAGGAATTGGGCTACTTTTGTACACACAACAGTTCATATGCTAAGTACACCTCCTTGCAGTATTTTTACTTGCTGAAGTTTTCCTATTTCATCAATTGAATCAATAGATATATTATAAGTTTAGGATTTATTCTGCAAAAAAATACAAACATCCAGTTACAGATTCATTTGCTCCATTTTCTCATTCATCACATATAAGCACCATCATGTCAGTGATACATCTTGAAATAGTAGTATCTGTACTTGTATTAGTATTTGTTCAATAACGTATGTATCGTCATATCACCCTATCTTCTGACTGTCATCATTCTTTCTCAACCGACTTTCAATGTTCTACGAAGTAGAGTAGAAGGTCATGAAAAAGCAATATGTTTTTTGAGAATATTAAAAAGTATGATCATGCAATTTACTTTCTTAGCTCGATACATCAGAAACCCAACACTGAGCGGATAAGAAAATTTGCACACAGAGATGAGGAGAAAAATGGCAGCAATTATAAACAAGTATTGTATGTGTTTGGGCTCACCATAAATTAATGAGTTAACTTTATACGAGATACAAAAACAATTTGTAACATTGGTTTCTTTGTAAATACAAAATTGGTAAAATTCACTCAAAAAACCTTAACCGTAGAGTACTAAGTACTAGAGTACTAAGTACTAGAGTACGGGTTGTTCATCTGTGACTGGTTGCCTATAGATTGGTTGTGTAATATGTTTAAGGTGAAAGCACTGCAAAAACAACAAAAATTGTCAATGGGATTTACTGCTTGTTTGGTAGTGAGTGATAATACTGAATCACGATAATCATGAAATCATAGGCATAATCATAATCAAAGTATATACCAAGTAAGTTAGATACACCTTGATAAGGAATTTGGAACACTAATGATTAGATTTTTCTAACTGGCATTAATACAGTGTGCTTGTATGTGATTCAATTCTTTTGTAACTGCATGAAAAAATGAAGCATTCAAATGAAAACCTGTTATATTTTTTTAAAATTTGCTTTGACATTTCATCTACGGAAATGGCTTGACGATATTTTACGAATTGAAAGTAAAATCTTGACATTTAATGGATCCAGCGGTATACTGTATTTAAAAAAAATCACGCGATGAAGTTTATTATTTACAACCGCAATCCAAGGATGTGTGGATGACGCAGTTTAGATGAAAATGACATGCAATGAAGATTGATGAATAAACAAGAGCAGATGACTTCTGTTGATTTCGCATAACAGAGAGGGACTGGCCCACAGTTGTCACTATTTTTTCGCAAACTGTGTAATGCTCTACTAATATTAGTAGCTATTAATAGATCGACGTTGAAGAGATAAAATTACCAAGCACTCATACACCAGCACTGTCATGGGTGATGCCTGTTTAGAGTAGCGATTTTATGTTGTTAAGAATACCACGATTTAGATCATTCAAAATGTTTGAGTTTATAAATTTTTGACTTTAGATATAAATAAGTTTTATTTATAGTTAATATTTACCAATATAAAATCAAATATATTTATACTTTTTAAAATTAAAATAAAATATGATATAAAATAAACAAAATACCATTTATATATTCATAATAAATATAAATACATAAATATATTTACATTTGCTATAAACTTTTGAATTTATACCAAATATAAATATTTGTTATGATTTTTTGAACTTATAACAAATATTTATGGCACTGTAATGATAACGCACTACTTTTTGATTCGTATGCCAATCACCCGCATTAATAATATTATTTTATACTACAGAAAGAAAGATTGTATACTCATATACCTCTGGCAGAGTCACCTGTCACTGGAATGATCGCCACAGCTGCACCTCTCATTGACAACGTACCATCTCAGATGGAGCAAGATAGAGCACATAGCAGCCATCACGATATCTCTGAGAGGTATAAAAACAGTAACATAGCAGTTTCATCAGTAAATTTTAAATGAAATTTTTGGAGTAGAATTATGTAGGACTTTTCACTAGCACCAGACTTGACAAAATAACTGCAAGTATCTACAAACTAGGAATTCACTGACTTAGGTTATCAATTAGTTTTGATGCTGGAAATAAATTGTCCTAATGTACATAACATAGAATTAATGGTTAAATGCATATAATTTTTGCAAGATACAAAACAAATCAACCTAAGCTAGGTTATAGGTATAATATTATAAAATGTTCAAACAGTAATATAATGATTAAACTTTTGCTTCATATTTTGTAAGCCAAAAGCCCTGCTAATCATTGTATGAGCTAGTTTAGCCTGTTTAGACTAGCTTTAAGAAAGGAGTCGTGTGTTCAACAACAGCAAAACTCTAACAGACAACTCCCAAACAGCTTGTTGAGAGTCTAGAGCTATTTATGTGCCTGCTACATAGTATTGCATAAAATGATGCTTGGTAGGCTAAGAGACGAGGTATTAAGGGACTCTATGCGAGTGCCAAGAAAGTGGCCGAAGATGAACTGACAACTTAGCTGATAACACAGAGCCTCAACAGCTACACAAGACAAAGCTCCCATGCTGCAACAAGATTTATGCTCTCTTGAATCTTGAGCCAACATTTGGCACATGAAATTTAATCCACAAAAGTATTACCATCTCTCTATTGGCAAGTCGTCTTTGCCGATGGATACAAATAACTTTCTCATCTTATGCGATCACCATCTTCAAAGTGTGACTTCTAGTCCTTATTTTGTGGTAGAGTTGCAGAATGATCTGAAATTTAATCAACATATTTTTAAAATTGAATCCGAGGAAGAGCAATTAATCGGCATGCTTACAATGGCTCTGAAAGATGCAGATCAAAAGACGAGAAAGATAGCTGATACTTCACGAGTTCGACCTGGTCCTGAGTATGGTTGCATGGTTTGGGACCCTTACCTTACAAAGGATATTACTTTACTAAAGTGAGCTCAAAACGCTGCACTGAGATTTTTGTATAGACAAAAAAGCAGAGTTAGTTTTCTTCATCTATGAGAAATTAATTATTTTGGAACCTTGGAAGACAGATGAGTTAAACTTTGTCATAATGTTTTTAGTAAAATTCTGGGTGGTGATATTGACTGATTGATCAGGACCAATATCAATATACCAATATTGACATTGGGTCCATTCGCTACCTGGGACTTGTAATTTAGATGTTGGGTACATAGCTACATACATGAAAAATGGTAGCGTACAGCCTGCTACACGGTGTTGGCTTTTCATAATTTACAGTTTTAGACTACCTATCACAATTATGTTACTTATCACAATTAGCCATCCCAAGACAAACAGTTTTAACTCATGATTCAACCTTTCAATCAATCAACCTTGCTTGCAACACAAAATAATAAAACCACTACATAATTACATGTAATATATATTATGTATATGGTATATTATACTAAAGATATAATATTACTACTACTATGTATATATTAGCAATGCATAAGACATTGCTAAAACAATGTTTTACAAAGCAAGCTAAAACAAAGCAATGCGTAAAACATTAAAAGTGACCAGAAGAATGGAACAATTTAGTTATGAAACAACTATTTATTTTTTTGGTGTTTATTCGCAAATAATCATATTATTTTGTGTCATTCATTTACCCACACTCATTTCACTATTAAATTACTATAAGCAGACAGACCAATGCCCAATATATGAAATTATTAATACTAGTTCACCGTTAGTTGCAGACTATTAATTAATTACAAACTATCAATAAATAATAATTTGTAGTACAACGAATGGTACTATTACCCTAAGGTGGTGATGATTTTATCAAACTCAAAGCATCTACCAAAGCTTTGAGATTTTAAGCACACATCTTAGCGTTCTTGTGGCTTCGAAGAGCCACCAGTAGTAATAGCAGCAGTGGTAGTAATCGTTAAGAAAGCCAAGAAAGGAAAGGAGATAATAAATTGTTTTTATTTTACACTTCCACGATTTTCGTTCCGATTGATAGATGACTTTAATCGGTAGTATATTTTTCACTGTTAAGTGAAAACACTATTATTGCATTATTTTTACCATTTTTCTTACATTTTTTCTTCAACTATCAATAGTACGCACCATCTCTATAACTGTAGACGTAATCTCCAGGAAGTGTAGACGTAACCTCCAGGAAGTGTAGGCGAAACCTCTTGTAGCTGAATCCTCTTGTAGGCGTAATCTCTGTAATCCTCTTGATTGACTGTTTTAGAAATAATGTATTCTGATTAGTCAATACTGCATCTGTATTTGTTCTCTAATTGTCTATCATTTGATGGAACATTCCAGTCGATCAGAGTAAAATTAGATGAATTTAAGCAGCTGATCTTGTTATATAGAATCAGAATATGTATGAACCTCATACAATTCCCAAATCTCTGCGTACTTAGTAGGTGAAATCGATTTGACTTTGCACTGCTCTATGTACATGGTCTAGAGTTGGACCAAAAATGGACTCTAAATTATAATAGGACTAGGATAGTAAAAGTACTGGCCATGATCTAGGCTGTACTACTGCAGTAGGAGTAACCCGATGAGCAGTGGACGGATTGTCCACCCTCATCCCTAACGCTAGTTTTACTGAGTTGTGGCCAGGCATGCCTCACTCAATAATTGGCAAACTGTGACTGAAGGACCATTTGCTATAGCACTTATTAGTAGACCGTGGCTGGAGTAGCACACCTGGTAACAAGTACAGTGGGCAGGATCTAGCCCCTTGCTTGTAGGCAAAAACTCTGGCAAGACTGCATTACTTCTACCAAGAGACTGTGTTTAAGTAAACAAGAGATAAAGTTACAAATTTAGCTATAGACCATGACTTTGCTCAATTTTTCAAATACATGCTCTACCTGTTGTGAACGAGCCTGTGATACATAACAGGTATGGTCTCGGTGATGCGCATCCTTTGTGCTGCGCAACTTGTTCCGATCTGCCTTGCAACGCCTTATTCCGGTCCCATTTTACGCATGACCAACTGATATCAGTGTAAAAACGTAATACAGCTTTGGACTCCGACCACACTAGTCACGCGTTATGCCTGGCCATAGGTAACAGTATAGTTCATAATGATAAAGTCTTGTTTTCGATTACAACGGTTCGTTAGTTGACTCACTGCTCAATATAGTTGTCATAGATACCAGTAAACGCGATCACCACAAAACGCGAGCTGAACGGAAATTCACTGTTACGTGAACTAATATTTTCTTATGTTGTTAACTGATCATTGTTTTTATGGCCTTTTATAGCGGACACTATTCTTGTGACAATGACTTTTAGTTTTAGTAAAAGGTGTTAAATTATTATAGCAAAAAACGTCTGCCTGGCTCCATGTACTAATTTAGCTAAACAATAAGTTTAACAGTTTACGAAAGCAATGATATACAGCCCCCACAAGGATAGGCGACAGGCATCATGTAGGCAGGGCTTAATGATTGGGCTCTGTTATGTCATCATCATTTGCAGTAAACATAAAACACAATGAAAACTTATTATCAGTGGGTGTATAAGACATAGTATATGTACATGTAATCTGTTTCAACAAAAAGAACGGCACAAGAGTATAGTTTAGAAATATTGATGAAAAATCTGTCAATTGAAATGGAAGCATCTACTCCAAACACCTGTCCTTGTCAATATGGGGTTGCAGAAATAATCATCAGGTAATTTGTTAGTGAAAAGGTGACATATGTTGCCTTGAGAATTGTACATCTCCGGGCACCACTTCTCACAAGTACTGCACTGAACCATAGATATTAGGTATGCTATTCTATGATATCAATTCTCAAGTTAATGCTTGTTGTATGGCTAGTGACACGCAGTAAACCTACAACAAACCAGGCATAAAGTTTGTGAGCCACGCCAAATAATCTCATCGTCCAGGTGTTTCCAAATAGATGTCATAATGAGGTATACGACATATACGCAATGAAAAAAAACTGAGCAAAGACAAACTTGTCGACAGAAACCTACATTCTAGCAGTAAAGAAGCAGTAAAGGAAAATCTTTCAAAATAGATAATCCTTTCAGTCTCCAGTTGTGTTTTATGAAATGTGCCGTTTTGACCAAGGGCTGCGCTTATGTCCGCAAAAGTGTGCTGTGATTATTTACTATGATTTGTACAATGCTGCCTTTCTTCTTCACTGATAGTATAGATTTTGGTCTGCCTGACCTTTGCCCTATGAATCCTGAATGCAAATTCAAAATGTATAACAATAAATTATATGCTTAACCGAAGGCTGCATTCTCTTTTACATCACAACAAACTACTCTCTAAAGCTGTTTGAGAATGTCTCTAAATATTTACAAATGTGTTCAACTAGTATAGAAGAGAATTTTAGTATAAAAATGATTGCCTAAAATTTAAGAGATCTTTAATAGATATGATAATAAATGTAGATCCCACATAAGTCAAACATTTCCTTAAACAATTACACTATCAACTGATTGATTGTTATACTAAGCCTACCATATCAAGCTGTAGTTTCTCTCAGCTGATTGGCCCTCTTGCATGCAGCAGCAAGTATTTTGCGTGCAGCCATGTTAACTTGTTCTTTCTGTGATGCAGCAGTTCCAACACGTCCAATTCACTTGATGGGCCGAGAACGCTTTTTGGGTATCATTGGCAGCTGGCTAAGAAATTTAGGCTTTATCATCCTCGTTGGATGATTTCCCTTAAATAAAATATGAAATAATGAGTGTAAACTAACAGATATTGGTCTGTTTTGGTCACAGAAGCAATGCTTTTCTTAAACTTTCATGAATTTTCAAGCTTTCAATGAATTGATGACAACATGCTGGATATGCAGATAGTATTAGAATGGTATCAATTTATTGGACGATTTGAAGCTGGCTTTATAGGTAAGGCTTAGGTTTTGAGAGTCGATGCTTTAGTAGTGTTAAGACCCATGCTTGGTTCTCCATTTTCTATGTTGACATTTATTCCTTCTATTCTAATACTTGCAGTTGCACTCTATCCTCTCTAGATTTAGGCAATTCTTTTCCACAGAGTTATCAAGCTTTCACGAGTGTACTTCGTTTTCTGCAACAAGATCTTGTAGGGCAGCAATGTCACTGGTGAGATAGGTTTTTAATGACAACATTTTCAACAGCTCCCTACCTTCTCTTACTATTATAAGCTGTGATTTCAGTTTTTGGTAGCAAGGGTAGCGGTTCAGCACCATCAGCACTCTTGATACAAGAAGTTGATAGGCTTGCTGGAGCTGATTAACTAATTAGTGGTTATTTTCATTGAAAAAATTGAGTACATGACATGACGACATAATCATATGAAAACCATGGACTTGGCACATATTTAGGAGGCAGGTCCATAAAGCCTTTTGCGTTACAGGCTAAAAAGACGAACACATGCTTACATGTATATACAGATGCTGCTAGAAGTCATAGCACTCACATGAAGGATCAAAAGTAAATATGTACTTTTTTTCCGAATCATCCAGAACCTCATACATGCTGGCCTCAGAATTCAATAGTTGCAAATTACCAGCAGGTGCTTGGCCAGAAACTCTTTGGGTATGGCACGCTTTGACCATTTCTTTGAGTCGATGTCACAGTTATTTTAGTATGTCGGAGCTGTACACTTACTACAAGCCAGAACACATATCATTGTTGATATGGTAGGCCTACCTAAAAAGCAAATAATCATTCAGGGTAGCCGATATACTAAAGTATACACTTTTATTGGTGTTGCATTAAGCTATTTAGGTTGTCTATGGTTTCAGTGTTTTCTAGGGTTAACTAGTTTTTTCTACTTCTTCCACCAACATACCAATTGATTTAGGTGCATCCGGACAAACAGACTACATAAAATAGGCTGTACTATACAATATATACTATATATAATAGATATTGATTTTTGTATACTCTGTACACTCTTTTCATTCTCTAAATTCTGTATAATGTGAAAAATATGATGCTCAGTGGAGTGATGAAATGATATGTTAAAGTTAATATCAACTCATAGTATCGTATCAATACTGGTATATGCAAACATTTATACACATCTAGCATTTTTTGCTTACTTCATGTACCACTCCGAAATTTTTTAATCAGAACAAAGGTTTAAGCAACCGATCTGAACAGTTACTACATCAAGATAGCTATCCAGCTACAAAAAAGTAGCTTTTTTTCCCTAGACTTCAATTGGTTCTGATTTTGACATGCTTTTAGTAAATTGCCTTGGAGCCACTGCTGCTTCAAATATTCTCAAAAATTCCTATGTCTTGTCAACAAGTTGGAATTCTCAACGGCCCTCTTGTTTGTGATGTACTTGTCCTCAGTTCTGGAACTAACCATTTAGTAGGCTGTTATGGTAAATAAACCTTTACTCACGAACAGGGCTACTTCAGCTAATCAAAGTAAGATAGATTTTCGATAAAGGGCCGATTCTCACACATGACTTAGTAGAACTTTTCTAGTCTTTCTAAATGTGCTAAAAAATGTTTGGTTATTACTCTTGAATATCTAAAAGAACTGTGGGCATTTGAGTGAGCATGTGAAATGTATTTTGGTTTTGTCCAGGAAAATAAACCTTGATGTTGTAACCAACATTGAAGAATTGTTGCGAATCAAATGCTAACCTTGTAAAGACAATTCTTTGACGGACACTGAAAACAGCTTGCCGTTCCGCTGTTCAGCTGAGTTTATATTCTTTCCTTTTGACGGCTCTCACCCAAGCTTGCTTCCGGTGAAAATTGCACAAAAGAGTAATTTAATCTCTGTCACATATTTAGACATGCGAATTAGGTTCATTACTAACAGTTATACATATAGTTAAGTCTGTGGAAGACTTGATAAGAGTGCAATAAGGATCCACCTGGTTGATTCATGAGTTTGAAAACATTGGCTGTAGCAGCAAATAATACAAAACAATTTAGCCATTACACCAACTTCAGTGTGCTTGCCAAACAAAGGAAAACCAGTGCCTCAAGTTATTGATATGTTCTGTGAAGTGGGTTACTGTGAGAAATAGTTACAATATTAATTGTGGCTGACCCAACACAAGATACAACACTTACCACTAAACACGTGTTCTATGACCGCGATTTCTTAATCTGCATAATCAACTATCCATACCGAGGTGTCCATGAACTGTTCCACTTCTCAATTACTTCAAGAGCTTCCTAAATGCTCTCAGTTTTCTCATCATTCAAGATGAAAGTGGCAACTACCTAAAAAATAAATGTGTCATGTGGTATGTTATAAATATACATGTCTGTGTGTTAAAATTAATCTCAATCAAGTTTCACAACATCCCAAACTGCGCACCAATAAAATTATACCATATTATGAAAGTTCAATTACATTACTAAAAGCATTATTAGTTTATGCCTATGAGTGAATTTCACACATACTTGGTAATTCGAATTAGTTTTCACGACAATGAAGAATATCTGTATGGGAACTTTGACGTTTTGTATGCCGCATCCAAGACACATAACTCATCTCTACACCGTTTCAAGTGATGCCATTGCTTTATGGTTTGATGAATGTACAACAGACTTTGTATAACTCTGATGAAACGACAGAATAAAAACTTATTAGTCAGAAGTTTACACTGTAATTCATCAACCATCTTCTAACAGCTATCCTAGTCTGAACCACTTCTACTAAAAGAAAAACAAAACAAATTAAACTGTGATTGTAATCCAGGGAGATGGTTTGGGTTAATTACTTGTAACTTTGACCACAGTTTGCTTGTATATCTTCAAAATATAGTGAGCTTTGCCATATGACATTAATTCATTCCCGTGTTGGCATCGTAAGGTGAAAATGTCGTATAGAGGGGTATAAAGAAACCCATAGCAATTATCGTGAAGCTTTTATTTGAAAGCAATGGGGGCACTATTTTTCAACCCTTATCCTATAGGTGGTCAAATAGAGGTGGCATTCAAATAAAGGTATCGTTCAATTAGAGGTTTTGCGGTATCTAATGCAAACACCCCATGGTAAAAAACATCAAAATTTTATTTACATGCTGTACATATTAAAAATTAGTAACAAAATAGTATATAAACCTTGATAACTATAGTTACCTGCAGTAACTTTAGTGTACTTAGTAGCTATGATCAGCTATAAAAAAATGTTAATGCAATAAAATCATTTTCTCACTTCTTTTAATGTCGTTATCAATCTCAGGATCTATGGCTAATGAGTTAAAGTTATATATGTAGATAAATAGTTACATACGTATAATGAATTAAAAGTTATAGTAAATATTACATTAAATGCTAAAATGCACAATAAATTCACACTTTGGCTTGCTTTGCACTAATTTTCATTTCACTTACACAGTTTCAAACATTTATGACACTTGAAGAATGCTAAACTGATAGACAGAGAGCAAGCATCGTATCTCTTCCATGCTTTCTGAGAGGGATTTCAGTGATTGCCATATCAGCATCTTTATGATTGCAATGTATTCAACACACCAACCACCAAATTGGAATTTTGAAAGACATTTTGGTTGATGCTGTGCAGTGAAGAAATTTTGTAACGAGGGGACAAAAACATCATGTTCCACATTGTAACGCAGATAACCGTAAAATAATGACGCCATAACCCAATGGTACACTGCATATGAAACAGTAGTATTTGTCTCTGCGCATCTGATGTTAGATTCTGGTGCAGTGTTTATGTAATCACGTGCAAGATGGCCTACGGCATTAGAAACTGCTAGATTATGTGAGATTTGGTTGGATAACGATTGTGTCAAAAAAAACTACAGCCTAATAACATCTAAATACTAGTCAACCGTCTTTGAATTCAACTTAGATTAGATTTGGAGAGTAATTTATTAATAAAGAGTTGTGTGCTGGTAAATCAGTAGTAAGACAACTCTTGCTAATTGATTCAATCACACTGTGATATACTAATCATTGGTTAATTCTGTATTAGTGTAAAAGTAAACGGAATGATTTTTATCATTCTGACTACAAAACTCACAAATAAAGGTAAAGGCTATAAATAATATTTGGCTTTTTAGTATGAAAAATATGTATTCATACATGTACATATACCATTCACCCTAGCATACATGAGAGACTAGCTGGTCAATGGTTTTAGGAAAACGGTTTTGCAAAGTTAATTGCATCATTGCTATGTTGAATGATAACCAGAGCAAAGCAATCATATTGGTAAAACATGTGAAAACTAGGTCCATAGTTAGAACACTGTATGAGCACAGCGCTAACCATCAATGCATGGATAGATTTGATAGCAGAACAGTAGCCTAATATGTGCTGTGCTATTATTAAGCTCTTTAGTGTGGAGATTGATCTCTGTTTTAAATTAATGATTATATACATTCTGCCAGACCCTATCATCTTTTCAAAGAGTCTTCATAAGAGATTTTAATCAAACAAATCATTTTCCAGAAATTCACACACAGAGTTTTTTGAGGTCTCCCAAAAAAAAGCCGTCGTGTTATTAGTTGATTTATTAGCTTTTTCATAAATTTTCCTAAACAGATACGCATAAATCATCAATCTGAATTCATGTTTCTTATGTACTGAAAATGATTAGAAGCTGACAGTAACTCAAACACTAATTTTATTGCTATTGTATATCCCGGCATAAAACTCCATTCTAGAGCGAAAAACCTTTACCAAACTGGGGGTTCGGCTTATACATGTGATTCTGATTAAAACTGGTCACAATGCGTAACTCTGATTAAAAGCAAATAAGATACTATGCATGTTACTACACCCTACCCCCATCCCGCGCATAAGATATGAATTCCACATATATCGCATTCCACAATATCGCACACGGCAATATGCATACCCAGCTGCCTTACAAAACTATCATACCTTCCCAGTTGGGTGCATTCTACGACTTGAGATTTTAGTTTGCATTAAATTGAGTACTTTACGCCACTGATATTTATTAGTGTTTATTGTTATCTGCAAAAAGGGATTATAAAAGTTTGATGATATAAGGTATTTTGCATGGTATGGTGACATGAATATTACATACATCAACCAAAATGTTTTTTGTTTTCAACAGCAGCCGGTCGAGTGCAAAAATGAGCTCACCTTTTTACATTTCCTAGGAAAATCTTATGAGATGATATTACAAATCTTACTAGCAGATATGAATTACAAATCTTTTAGAGTTAGCAAACCTGTTATGGCGTCTCTCTTATTTAAAACTGTAAAGTAGCGAGTATCTATATTTGATACAGGGTCTTCGGTAAAACCAGAAGTGTTTGTCATAAACTAGTGCTGCGAGAAGTTTTATATTGAGCTTTTTATCGGCCTTTCAGTTCATGTTGAACATCATGTGACAAGACAATAACCAAACTGTCATGACTATGTCAGAGAAATAAACAGATTCCAATCTACGGCGGATTTTCGTTTTTGAAGTTTCAAAAGCTTGTAATCACGTTTCCACATATTTGGCACCTACATCATAACAGAGTAAAACATGGTGAATCTTTCGATACCGAATAACTGTAATGTGAATTTTGTTGCAAGTCAACCTTTAAAGAAATTAAGTAAAGAATTCTTAGCTTTTGAATAATGACATAAATAAACTTGTGTTTTATATTAAACTAGGCGAATGTCCTGCGTTGCATGAATAATTAGCTAAGTTTCTTTGCTCAGTGAGTTTGAGTAACTTAAACTAGTAACTTACGCATATCTAAATATTTACTATAATAACAGCCGTAAAGCCATCTTGTAATCAATACATTTCACATCATAATCTCTCAAACAATCATGATCTTCAAACCTAGCTGTGAATTACAACTGTTTCTATTAATCGGCGTTGCTTCAATAGCTTTGATGATTTCTAGTGATAACACTTAATAGTGTCTAGCGTCTTTGTGTTACTGTAGAACTGATGTGATAAGCTATTTAAAGGAAGGAAACCTTTTAGCAATTTTAAAAAGTCTCATTAATGAAGAGACTAAGCAAAGTGTTTCTGTATTTACTATTAAGTATGTATTTATGCATGGTCCTGATGATGCACTCTAACATGAGCTATTACATAGCATGACTAAGCATAAGGTGAAAATTTAATGTGTGTTATTATGTGTGCTATATAGCAAATGGTGATGTATAACTTGGCAACTCAATTTTGAAAAATGCATAAATTCTTGACTTTAAAAGAAAAGATAATAAAAAACAACATTAAACAACGAGTTGTGAAGATGAGTTTAAATGGAGTTGTCTTCTCTGATGAGTGAGAGCACAACGCAAAGTCAAGGTATAATTAGCATGTCAATTGTGTTCCAGCTACTGAGGATTTTACACCGCATCAAACAGATAAAAAATGGTAGTCTCAGCAGTTGCTGATACATTAACTATTCAAAAAAGTTTCTGAACAAAACAGACCAAAAACTATCTTATCGCTAAATACCAAAATTTTACTAATGTAATCCTTTTTAATGATATTATTTTATGGGCAAATTTTTGTTAGATATGCTCTTGTAGATCTGCCCTCAATATGCTGAGTCATTTTAATGCTGCTGACTATGTATTTTCAAAAAAATTCATAAATGGCGCAATATTGAAAAATTAAAAAGAATAAAATGTTTTCATATTGTTGGAACAGCTCAAATGAGAAGGTCAGCATGCAAAGCTTTAGAGATTTCAAAACAACTTTGGTAAGATTAAAACAAAAAAATAAACCCACATCGAACTGGCAGAATTTTTAACAAAACAATATCAATATGTTAATGGTTGTAATGATCAGCAGCCAGGTCTACACTCATTAGCATAATTTAAGTGATAGTAACAATAGCACTTACCCAAACATCAAACCTTGATGGTTAATAGGGAGATACTTAGGATTTCATAAAAATAGTAACATATAGTATTTTAGGCAGTGCAATTGTTTCTCATCAATATATTGACACTGATGCAGGACCTAGCTTGTTCAAAGATTCTTTGATTCAAGCTATTATAGGAATATCATAACATGACCTAGATGCGGGATCACAGATAAAAAACGCCATAGAAAATGGAGTAGAGGATTTGCGACGCATGACTACTTCCAGAGCTGAAGGCGGTAGCCAAGCCAGCAATGACCAATCCTGTGTTGTAGATGTAGATTCGATAGCGTTTTACTCCACACAGGTCTGCTATAAACCCGAACATGATTCTCCCAACCGTGTCTGCGATGCCTACTATGGAAACAAGAAAGGCTGCCTTGCCACAGCTGATATCACACTCTAGCTCTATCTGGGATGAATAAGAAAGGAGCATTGAAGCCCAAGTTTGTAAAAATGTTTGATAACAAAAATAGAATGAATGCCCAGTCTTTGAGCAAAGAAAAATCGATTAGTGATTTAAAATTGCCAGCGAAGTTGCCACATCGACCTTGCGGCTTTTTCCCCACTCGTGCTGGATATTGAGCCTGATGAAGGGAATGGGCTATAGACATATTGCTTGTCACATAGTCTGATTTGTTGTGTGTGTAGAGCGGTATATTTTGCAGGCTGCCGCTGTAGAACACATCCTTTCTGTGCAGGGGTATATGCTGTTTCAATTGATGACCCGGTAAAGGCTGGTGGTTGAGAGAGCTGAGAGACGTGATCTGATTTAAACAAATCTTGCTCTTTGTCACTCTTACAGATCGAGGCTTTACCAGTTTGAACAATGCCTCTGTGGGATTCACTCAAATCTTTATCTTGCAATTCCACTCTCGTAATTTCAATTGCTGGCAGAACCTTTGTGTTATCAACAAGCGGCCACGGTCGAAAACGTGCCCCAAAAATACAGCACTGGAGAATAATAGCGGCCATCCAAAAGCGTGTTTCTTTCCAACCGAAGTTTTCGACAAGAAAATTTAAACAATGGCGCAACAATGAAGGTAGCAAAACCTGAAACACGGCAAGCAAGGCCTGTCGCAAGGGCACAAAACTTTTCAAAGTAGTAGCTCACTATTAATATGGCAGGGAGGTAGATGAGTCCAAAGCCAAACCCTACAATGTGAAATAAGTACAGACAACTGCCAATGTTCTTACAATATGGTAAACAAGTGAAACATCTTATAGACTTTAAACATTCATTAAATAATTCCACAGCAGCTTCAACAAAATTTAGTCTACTTCACAACAAATAGCAGCAGTAAACCAAATTAATACATTCCAACTCGGTGACTGTTCATTGCAATTTACAAGTAAGCCATTTTTGTACTGAATCTAATTGTTGAGTTTGGTCTGCATTATGGAAATACTATTTCAACCTGTTAGTTTTAAAACATTAAAAATCCTTTGCATATCTAGATACAAGTACAAGTGTGTAGCGAACCACTGGTATATCGCTACCAAATATAGTATAAGAGAGCTTCCAGTAAAAACAACATATAGTTTCAACATAATTAAAACAATTGGCTGTAGGATAAATCTCATTGCTACCATTGCAAACTCAATCAGTGCTAGAGCATGTGTAGGCAACTCCATAAATCAGGAAGCAAATTACATAGAGGCCCCAACAAGAACTGTTCAGTGTTTGGTAATACGAAGGAGTTATACTTCCTCGTGAACTTGTTAAAGACATTTATAAACTGCTTTATCTATTTATAAACACCATTCTTATTGCTAGTAATTGTATTAAAGCATAGAAAGAGTAGTGAAGAAATTACTAAAATTGAAGATATTTGAAATTTGGTCTTTCCCTGTTTCGACTGCTACGTTGTTTTGATGTTGCATAAAAAGATATACTAGACATTTATCTTTTTAACTAAACATCTATGCTTTTAGAGTTTTACTCACAGAGTTACTCTGACACTTCCTGTATCAAACTATAACCTATGTCAGTATGTCAAACATTGACACGTCTTACATGACATCGCTCAGTAAATGAATGTTGAAAAGAATACAATTTGTTAGGGAAATCCAAATCAGGCCAGTGTAGGTCAAGGTTAGGTGAAGACCCATCTTACTGTGTGCACGCAGTCTTTAAGATTCATCAAACTTGCATATAATAACTTTACCTAGATTTATGAACAGCAAGGAAACTCTAGTATTATTCTCATCTTAAAATGGCTACATGATGCTATTCCTAGCCAAATTGTCAACTGCAACAACTCTAGATATCTGCGCATCCTAAAAATACATACATGTGCTCTAGTTTATGTATGTTGGAAATACATTACGACCTGGATAAACAAAACTTGTCGGTGCGTGTTGAACAAACTTCCTATGATGCTAAGAATTGATAGGCCACTAAAAATATTTTACTAATACAAATCAAGCAGTCTGGGTACACTTTGTTTAAGACTAACATCTCTAAAAACGGTTTTAAGATTAACATCTCTAATACTTTTTTTATACAAGTACAAAATAATCTTAACAAGGCGTGATAGACTGTTAAAGCCTCTGTGATAGTGATAATGATAGTGTTAGCCACTGTTTAAAATTTGCAAAGTATTTTTATTATAAAATTGTCTATTCATGAAGTTAACGAATAAACTACATTTATTAAATTGTGTGTATATGTTCTCGATATCAAATTGAAAGTTTTTGTTTAATGGTTGGTCAAAACTGTCAAGCCTGGCTTCCTACTGCTAACATTGTTGTGATAAATAATATAGTCACATAAAAGCTTTCATTGCCATTCTTGTCGCATAATTAAAATTTTTGTATATGTTACTGGCTATAAATAAGCAATTAGATTCCAGGAGTTATCTATACTACAATATGGCAAACCCAACAAGGAAGTGTTGCGCAGTGATATGCACTGATGATGTACATGTAAATGTAAAACACTCACCAAAATTAGTGTTAGAACTAGTACTTTATAATTATAAAAACGCACGCCAACATGAAATATTGAGCAACACAGTTGACTAAATCCAATGTCTGCCAATGAATGACTTTAATTATTAATATTATTCATTGCATATTATCTTTAATCTGGTACACTCCTCCCTGTTCCTTTCCTAAAACTTACCTGCCACAATCCCGAGGCTGAGATAGAGAAACCAGATTCCAGGTGCAAAAGAACTGATGATAAATCCGACAGCACCTAAAAGGCACCAACCATAATGACTGTTCGACAGCTGTACATATTTACCAATGCCCTCGCAATTGGCCCTAAAATAATATTGAGTTTAAAGTAAAATCAGAATGACAGATGTTTGAAGATTTCACAGCAACTGGTGCAAATTACTGCCTTAAGACTTTTTGCTGTAAAATCACTTTGCCATCATCATGGTAATATTTTATGGAATAATCAACACTGCAGTCTGCTGATAGTAAAGACTAGAATTATAATAATTTCTTTATCCTCTTCATCAAGATAAAATATTTGCAGTGACAAGAACCCTTTATGGCATAACATACCAAGCTTCAACTATGGCTATTACAAGTAAACTTCAGAAAAAAGGTATAATAGTAATAGGTGAGTTCAGGAAGCGTTGTGCATTAAACTACATATATAAGGTTATGGAATACTTACATACGTACGACTATGGAACACATGCATCAGGTTATGGAATACTTTGACACAGCAGGCTTTGAAGTTCATGTACATCAATGATTATTCCTATAATTGAATTTTTTCTAGCTAATAGTTTTACAGTACTATGGAGCTTCATCAGTTTCAGTCAATGCATGCACCTTCACAAATCA
Organism: Watersipora subatra; assembly: GCF_963576615.1. Lineage (NCBI taxonomy): Eukaryota > Metazoa > Bryozoa > Gymnolaemata > Cheilostomatida > Watersiporidae > Watersipora > Watersipora subatra. The sequence continues at coordinate 21,458,812 of NC_088717.1, forward strand.
TGATTAATAGCAATAGCAAAATATCTACTGTTCTAATAATATTTCTTAAAATTTAAATTGTTATTATAGTTCACTGATAGCATAATATAACGACTAGGCTTTGTTTGAAGTTAAAAGATATCCTTTTAATTTTGTTGACAACTTTATTTCAAATTACAGAAATTCTGCAACATTGACCACATGCTTCCTAGTTCAAATGTGAAGCTTATGACATTCGACTGTGTGAATGGATCAGGGGAATGAGAGTTTTAGGTTAATAATGAATACTTTAGAGCTAAACATTTTTAGCATGGTAATCAAGGATATTTTCCATAATCGTTAAGATCATTTATGCTAGATGATCATCGGTTAATAACAGAGTTGTGTACTCGATGAAATAATAACCCCAAACAGATGTTATAAACTGTCTGAAAGATGGAGAATCGCATGGTTACCTAAATGTTCAGAAAGAGAAAGCGGGGTTCACTCAAAATGTGTAAAAGTGAAGTTACAAAACCCTCTCTCAGTTACTTAACAAATAAATCTGCCTCTCACTGAATTATTTCAAATGCAGAGTATATAATAAAATCAAAGTTTACCACTTCCCAATTTTAACGAAACCCTATTGATTTAAATTTCTTTCTGAACTTTTAGTTTTACTGAAATTGCAAATTGACGTGGAAAATAATAAACAAGAAAGGGCGGAATGTGCCCAGTGGGGAGAATGGTATCATTCCGAATGTGTTGGGCTACTGAATGGCTATACTTTTGGAGAAAATACCATTCTTTACACGTGTTATAGTGGTGTTTAAAGAATGATGCCATATCAAGCAAATACCATAAACATTACTTTGCATGTACATTACAGAAATGTGTCATAATTCATTTATATCTGTGTCATTATTTTCTTATGAATGCAAATCTTGCACTACTGACACATGCACTGTGAGAAAATGTAACATTGTGAGAAACTGTGCCAATTTTTTTTATTGGTTGAATGTGATTGGCAGTAAGATTGTTTCAATGGAGACCAAATTTGATTACTCTAGCTACTTTTTGGGTCTTGTAATAAAAAAAAGTGACACCTTATTGATAAGCCGATCCATCGGCTTACAGTCTGTACTTATATTACTGCGTAAGCCGATACAGTGGCTTGCGAAAGAGTTAATAGCAAAAAAAGTAGTAGATTACTACTAGTAGCACTAGCTAACTTTTGTACTAAACGCAAACATGCATTGTGTTTGATGTGATTGTTTCATTTTTCTTTGCCTTCTGCAATTTAGTTAAATTTTGGTTTCAAGCCATTTTAGCAGTAAAAGGTTTTAAATTAATTACCTTCTACATTCTCTTTGTTCTTTTGATCGTGTTATTTGCACAGGTTCTTTGAAAAAGTCATTAAATGTTGCTACAGTAGAATTACTGGTTGAAGATGCATCCATCATAAAAGCACAAAAAGTGGAGAGATAGCTTCCATAACTAACTCAATGAATAAAAAAGGTGACCTACTTCTACACCAACCAATTAAAAAGCAAGCACGAAATTAACTGCTTTTGGAATGAAACCCAATGGGAAATAACTGGTTTTGGAACAAAACAAAGATTTTTAGTGGGTGCAATGTATGAGAAAAAACTAGTTTAGGAACACAAAATCCATTGAACAATGTACTCATATTATTACAGTATAATTTAAGATTACAAAGTTAAAAAGACAAAAAATGGAAGTAACTGGTTTTGGAAATGAACTCCTCATATATACCTGAGTATTTCAGACAATGTCTATCAAATGTTTACTGTCATTGTACTAGTAATTAAATGTATGAAATCATGTTTATAGATTTAAATGCTGAAACAATGTAGCATGCATCACTCACTAGTTACTGAACATATAACTACTCTTTCTCTTCTAGCACCTTCTGAAGTTAGTCCTTCATACGCTTGTAATTCACCTTCAACTGGAGAGCCGTACAGCGTACACTCAGAAACAATAATTTCGTTAGCTGAGTAGATGTTTACACTCACGGTAGGATTCAAGGAACTTTTAAGGATAGACTAGTTATTAGAACCACAATGACATCACAAGGTTAGTTTGACTTCAGACTTCCCTACTTGTAAATACACATACTTACATGTGTTTTAATCAATGGGATAATTTTACCAATCATGTGTAGTTCTTTAACTTGTGTACAAAGTTAATAATAGTAGCCAACTGTTTACAATGCCCTTAGCATTCCAACATCAGTGAAACATTTGTACTCTCAGGAGTTTCCCTAGTCACACTATTGCCAGAGGTCATGTTGCTCAAGGTAAAATCATGCTTAGATAACATTTCAGACAGCAGAGCTTTGAAAACATGCAAATTGGCAAATATATTTTAAGCTAATATAAAACTGTTGATAACACGAGTAAAAATTAACCAATCGCATATAGCAATTTTGCTTACTACAGCTGTATTCTGTATTTTGTATTCTGGCACCACAAAATATATATAAAACAAAACTGCTGATTATATGATTGAAAATCATCCAATCGCATATAGCAATTCTGCTTACCACAGCTGATATGGCAATCTCCCTAAGATGTGTTACTTAGCAACAGTCATCCTAAGTGCTTAGTCCATCTAAAGTCTGTAATATCTGTGAAAGAAGGCTCTTCTAGCATATGATTACTAAAGTACATTAGTACTAGTTGCAATGATGGTTCAGTAGTCATGTGTATAAAAGAACAAATGTCTGCTAACACTGGTGCTATTGTCATAATTTAACATCAATAATAAACCCTTAAAAATCTGTGAAAATGTCATGTGACATCTATGATAGCAGTACCCTGAAATTATTTATTAATAAAAATATAAGTAACTGAGACAGTATAGTGAAGACCTGGAACGAGCAAATAACAATTTCTCAATAGAGCACAGGAGCTGAAACTTATTGCTAGTATAACCTTTATGGATATTCTATGGATGCCATAGAGTTTAAAAATATCGCTCTCAAATACTTTATTCATATATCAAGAAGCATGGTATTCTTCTGCAGTATGGCACGCACCTTACACACTCCTCAAGTTGTCTCTCTAAATTTTAATTATTATAATCAGTTGGCAGGGTGCCCATCATTGTTATCAGTTGCTGCCGAACTCTTGAACGCCACCTCTTCCTCATTCACTCCCTGCAAGCTTGTCGCTCCGATACGTACACCCATGTTCAACTCCTCCCTCAGGCCTATTCTAGGCTGAAACTTGCTCAAGATAGCAATGAAATATAGCATAGCTCCACTTAAAGCGATGCTGCCTCTAGTCACAGCAAATGGCCACATATACCTGTAACTTCCAGTGGCATCATACAACCAACCTGCAATAGTATGGTCATTAATTAACATTTTGAGTAACTAACATGAAATACATGTATCTAAACTAGATATAATAAAAACTAATTTAATCTAAATTGCAAGATTAGAAAAAAGAATACAATATTAAAGCCAGTAAAATGATTTAGCCTGTTCCCCACTTAAAATTTTATACCTTGTAATCTTTTACGTAACACATGCTGACACAATGCTGCGTGCAGAGAAAACAGACCCAGTTCAAAAACTGAATTTGTAAGACTCATTTGAGAAGAAAGTTGATGAAAAACAAACATTAATGATACGAAGGTTGTGACAATGTGATGACGTATAGGAGACTCATACCATCTATTATTATTATTCTATAAATCTCAGTGTCTGTTTGTTGTTTGGTGGTCTGTAGTTCATGCTTCCAGTCACAGCGATTAAATTGTAAGAACGAACAATCTGCTTTGCACTGGATTTAATTTGAGTCCACGAGGTGGGTAGGCAGATGCTCTATTCCCTGAGCCAATCGGCTACAATGCTATGCAATAAAATAAGTATGACCATATTCTTCACATCTTGGTTAAAATACAGACATTTAAAGAGCTACCAAAAATACTATTGGTTAAAATACTAGCACTGTTGAGTGCATGATTGCGGAGGAGGGGGGTATGAAATCATGACCCATAATGTCACACGTAATGACTACAAACTGGCTTCACAGCTCTTATTATAGGAAGTCACAACCTTATGTGACTAGCTTAAGTTACTCAAATTAGCCAATTAGCTAATTTGGCCATTGACTAATTAGCCAACTTACCCAATGGCAACTACGTTCCCTGCCACTGTTTATGAGCGGTTTATTACCCGTCAAATGCTGGGTATTCAGTATATCTATACAAATACCAGTGTTTGTTGGTATGTTTCTCGTGAGTCCAGTTAGAGCGTTGAAGTTTCAGGAACAAAACATCAGCGTCATACTGGAATTAAACTCAGATCCTCCAATTCTGCAGCAGACAGGCATACATGTACTATCCATTAGACTGCATGTCCAACCGGCCATACTAATAAACAATTGTGCACACACTTATTACACTGGTTAAAGCAGGCATGATTAAAGCTCTTGCGTAAAAAATACTATTGGTTACTACTGGCAGGTTTGAAGATTATGATTGTGTAAGAGATTATGATGTGAAATGTAATGATTACAAGATGGCTTTACGGCTGCAATTATAGTCAATATTTAGATGAGCATAAGTTACTAGTTTATGTTACTCAAACTCTCTAAGCAAAGAAACTTAGCTAATTACCCATGCAATGCAGGACATTCACCTAGTTTCATATAAAACACAAGTTTATTAATGTAATTATTTAAAGCAGGGGTTCCCAACCTGGGGTACAAGTACCCCTAGGGGTACATTTTAGAAATCTAGGGGGTACAATACAAGTTATAAGCTTAATAAATTTTTGGTTTGTTTGGCTCTAATTATTAATAAGTTTGCTGAAACCACTGCTATAGAGCTATTGTTGGTTTAATTTTAAAGCCAACTAGTTTTGCCATTCAGACAAACTTAGGCAATCATCAGCCCTAAACACAAGGTTGTTTCGTCAATTATGTCAAGATTGCGATGCAGATCATGAAAACCTCCTTTACTACACAGAAGTGAGATGGCTTTCTAAAGGCAATGTCCTGAATCGATTTGTGTGACTGATTGATGAGATTGCAGCTTTCTTTGCTACACAGACTTCTGAGAAAGCTGCAAGATTCAGTGAGAAGTTAAAGATTAGTTAAAGACTAGAGAAGTTAAAGGGGTACATTTTTTGCAATATGACTCCCAAGGGGTACCTAGGCCAAAAAAGGTTGGGAACCCCTGATTTAAAGGCTAAGAATTCTCTACTTAGTTTCTTTAAGAGCATTCATGTACTGATCACCAAAACAATGGGTGTTACTAATGCTCACAACTTTTATACCAGAGTATGCCTCAGCAATTCATACCGCGTATTGGGGGTCCAATAAGTACAGCAACTCATTGCACAAGCAGGGTAACTCCAAAACTACTAATTAGCCTGTCAACTCCTAACATATCCAATATGATGGCCGTCAAGGATACATAACAACTTGTCAGGAAGTATTAACAATGAAACTAGCTATAGTGATACAAATTCCCACTCAAGAATATGTGGAAAATAAGGATAACCAACTAAAACATATAAAGGTGTGTTAAGATAGCTGTAAATATACAACTGTTTCTATGAATCGGCGTTGCTTCAATATCTTTGATGATTTCTAGTGATAACACTTAATAGTGTCTAGCATATTTGTGTTACTGTAGAACTGATGTGATAAGATATTTAAAAGAAGGAAACCTTTTAGCAGTTTTAAAAAGTCTTATTAATGAAAAGACTAAGCAAAGTGTTTCTGTATTTACTATTAAGTATTTATTTATTTATGGCCCTGATGACACACTCTAACATGAGCCATTGCTTAACATGACTGAGCATGAGGTGAAAATTTAATGTGTGTTATTATGTGTGCAATATATCAAATGGTGATGAATAACTTGGTGCCTCAACTTTGAAAAATGCATAATTTCTTGACTTTGAAAGGATAGATAAAAACATCAATAAACCACAAGTTTGGAAAGTGAGGTTAAAATGGAGTTGTCTTCTCTGTTGAATGAGGCACAACTTAGGTTTGTCAAGGTATGATTAGCATGTCAATTGTAATCCAACTACTGAGGCTTTACACCACGACAAACAAATATACATTGATGTCCCAGCAGTCACTGATACATTAACCATCCAAAAAGGTTTTTGAAAAAACAGACTAAAATCTCTTTTATCGCTAAATAAAAAATTTTAGCAAACCATTCTTAAATATGCCTTTGTAGGTCTGCTTTCAATATGATAAGTCATTTAAATGCTGTTGATTACCTACTTTCAAAAAATATCATAAAAAGACTCGATAGTGAAAAAATAGAAAAAATAAAATGTTCTCATAGTTTTGGAACAGCTCAGGTAAGAAGGTCAGCATGCAAAGCTTTTGAGATTTCAAAACAACTTTGGTAAGATTGAAACAAAATATAAACCCACATCGAACTGGCAGAATTTTTAACGATACAATATCAATATGTTAATGGTTGTAATGATCAGCAGCCAGGTCTACAATCATTAGCATAATTTAAGTTTTAGTAACAATAGCACTTACCCAAACATCAAACTTTGATGTGTTAATAGGGAGATACTTAGGATTTCATAAAAATACTCACACAAAGTATTTTAAACAGTGCAATTGTTTTTCATCAGTAGATTGACACTGACACAGAATCTAGTTGCTCCAAAGATTATTTGATTCAAGCTATTATAGGAATCTCATTACATTACGTAGTTGCGGACTCACCGATAAAAACGCCAAAGACAATGGACTAGATGATTTGGGACGCTTGACTACTTCCAGAGCTGAAGGCAGTAGCCAAGCCAGCAATGACTATTCCTGTGTTGTAGATGTAGAGTCAATAGCGTTTTTCTCTGCTCAAGTCCGCTATAAACCCGAACATGATTCTGCCAACCGTGTTTGCGATACCTACCATGGAAATGAGAAATGCTGCCTTGCCACTGCTGATATGCTTGTAAAAAGCTTGTAAAAAAGTTTGACAACAAAAATAGAATGAAAGCCCAGTCTTTGAGCGGAGAAAAATCGATTAGTGATTTAAAATTGCCAGTGAAGTTGCCACATCGAGCTTGTGGCTTTTTCCCCGCTTGTGCTGGATAATGAGCCTGATGAAGGTAATGGGCTATGTGCAAAGGTTTTGTGCGACCTTCACGTTTTCTCCACTAGTACAAGACATGGTGCATGAGTTTATACATATATTTCTGCTTAGTTCATAAGTTGTACAAGAATGCTCAAGTAACAGGCAATGAACAGGCCCAGAACAGCTTTGCTCTTCTACACAAATGTTCGAGCTTGTATAGCTAGTAAGCTCCGCCTCTGTTCTATTTGGCTGGACCCGGCCCGGCCCGGCTCGGTCTTGACTTGGCACGGCTCTGGATTGGCTTGGCTCTGGCTTGGCTAAACGTAAGGGGATGCCATCCGCCACACCCTCCCCAATTGGTGAATAAGGTCTCCAATTTATGTCCTGAGGGAGCACCAGTTGGGCCAGGGCCTCATGCTAGTGGGTTTTGTAGCGGAGGCTCTCCACCTCCTTCAGCAGTAGCTGGAGCTCTCGGCCCTCCAAGTGTCCCTACCGTAAGACAGTATATGTTGTCTCGGTAGCCCTCGTCCACTCCTGGGCGTCTTGTGCTAACAACCGGGCCTAGCTGCGCTGGGTCTGCAGAAGGGTCTGGCTAGCTGGAGTCTGTCCCACTATCTCGGCCAGCATGCGTGACCCGGCGTGATCCAAGGCCGTCCGGCTCCTCCTGGTCGAGGCCGGGCAGACTCTGGCTGGGGGCACAGCTGAATCCTGGCCTGCTGGACTGCTCTTTGCGGGATACGCCGCCTCCTTCTTCTAGTAGTGGGAGTGCAGGCAGCCATTGTCAGAGATCCCTGCCTGTTCTCCTGACAGAACTGCTCCCAGGAGTTCTGGTCGACCACATACACCACCGGCTCCATTCCTCCCTGTCGGTGAGCAGTGTGGTGTAATAGCATTTGGTCTCTCAACATATGCTGCCAGTCACAGGGGCACACAAAGACGGCGTAGTGTTGTAGCACATGAAAGTGGATCTGTCGAGTGCTGGTTGTAAACTAGCAGATCCGGCAACTCCCGTCCTTCACCTGTTCCTCTGCTCGTGAGACTGTCCGGGAAAACAGGTATTTGATAGTCCTTACTATCGTCTTTTTTCACGGCTTGGTTTCTTCTGGCTCCAGTCCTCTTACGGGCGTGCTTTCTCTAACGGTAACAGCCCGGCGGAGAAGAGGACAACTCCGGTGAGAGGAGGCTAACTAGTCTCCTCTTAGTGCACACAGCATCCTCCTGGCACTTCTCTTCCACCTCTTCTCGCATGGCCTCGTTGAGCAGATCCTCTACTCTCTCCTCAGTTAGGGTTGCATCTAACAACGCCTCTGCTCCTTCTTTGGTAATTTCTAAAGCAGCAGAGTCCGGTTGTCGTGTCATATCCAGTTGCGTGTTGTCTCCCTTGTAGGCCACCACGTTTGCCGGTGTTGGCCTCTCCATTCCTTCTCCAGATTCTTTCAAGCCAATTGTGACCAAAGTCAGTAAGTCCTGTAGTGATGTGTTGCTTTTGCTATGCATCTTTTCCAGCGCTCTGATGTCATTCAGAGAAAACGAGTGCTTTAAAAGGAAAGCCTTAGTTGCGCCCATGAGAACCGTTTCACAACTTTCCCACGCGACCTCCAGAACGTTTTCCGGCAATTTCATAGAATAACATACAACATCTTTGTACCGCTCTGGCTTTCTAGTTGTCCGGGCATTGCCTCGGATTGTGCTGGACCGGTTGATTGGATTGCGGGGTTGATGGGATCTGGTGTTGTGGTCCCTTCGGTCTCTACCGGGTCTGCTTCAAGTTCTCCTGGAACTTTTTCCCGTGTGGCCAGATTGATTTCTTCGGAGCGAATCTTTGGCTTTCTTCTTCCTTCAGTCCAGTAGGATTTTCTCCCGTAGTTATCTCCTGCCCTCATTTTTCTGCAGCTTTTAGTAGCAACATGTCCCAGCTGGGGGGTGGCATTATAGGTACAGGGTCTATTTTGACCTCCTCCTGCCTCCTCTCCGGCCTGCTGGGTCGAGTTCCTTTCATGTTAGGACACCTCCTTGGCTCCAAGGTGGCCGGAGCTTGCCCCAATATTTCTGGTCGGGCATGATAAAGTTTCAGCCTTCCTTTGCTCTGAATGGAAGACTAGCCCTGTCGCTCCACCAGATATACGTGTGGTTCCCCCAGGCCTTCAGAACCTGATATGGTCCCACGGATTTTTTCTGCAGTTTGGGATTTTTTCCCCATCTTCAGCGTTTATTCGTGAGCCATACCCAGTCGCCTGGGGCAAACAGTAGTAGCTCATTCTGGTCCTCCTGTCTCACCTCCATCTGACTCTGTCATAGTGACTCGTGCACTTTCTGCAGCCTCCGCTGCACTTTAAGGGCGCGCTCATGGGCAGGAAAGAACTCGGTCGGTGGTGTGTGGCTTTCCAGCTGATACGGCAACCTCAGCTCCCGCCCCAACATCAACATGTTGGCTGTCTCTCCGGTTGCAGAGTGAGGGGTGCCTCGGCATGCCCTCATCAGTTAGGGAAGCAGTGGGTCCCACTCATTCTGTCCCCGGGTCAAAAGTAGTGCCCTCAATGACTTCCCGAGTCCCGATTGTTTCATTCAATGATTCCGTTGACCTGTGGGTGATAAGGAGTTGTACGTGTTTTCCCCACGTTCCGGAGTTGGCACAACTCGACCATCAGTTGGCTCACAAACTGCGCCCTCTGGTCCGTGTGGATCTGCTTGAGTAACTTAAGGTAGCAGAAGACCTGGTTATTCAGTGCGTTTGCGACCACCGGGGCCGTGGCGTCAGGTAGTGCCAGTGCGTCCTGCCATCGGGTGAAGTGGTCGGTGAGAACCAGTGCCCATTTGTTCCCCCTAGGCTTGACCGGAAATGACCCCACCAGGTCCAGGGCCACTTTCTGCCAGGGTCATTTGGCGTAGAGCCTTTTTTTCCTCCGGCCACCTTTGTCCCTCTATGGTTTGCGGCCTGGCCTACCTCACAACTCTTGATGAGCCGTCTGACTGTGTCCGTCAGTCCGGGCCAGTACCAAGTCAGCTGGAGGCAGCTTATCGTTTTTCCCACCCCAGAGAGAGCAAGGCCTTGTGTTTGCCACACTGTGGTCTCCCGCATGGTTGGGGGGCACATGGCGCACCATCTGGCGTGACCCTGCGGGGCCACGCATGCTTCCAGCACACCATCCTGTCGCATGGGCAGAGAGCCTCGCATGTGATGCAGGATATCCAGCTCTCTGCTCTTGACTTCCAGGTGTTCCGCTGGCACCTTTTCCCCTGTGGCGATGGCATGATACATGATGGCCACGGGTTTTTGTCCGGCGGCCTGTGTCTTTGCCAGCTCGCATTTTGGTCCTGTTATCCCTTGTGTCGCCGATAGCCCCTCGGAGGAACCTCCGGCACCCAGGTTCAATTTGGCCACTTTTGAGGTGGGAGTCTTGCGCGAGTTGCCGGCCGGCCTTCCGGGGTATGCGACGTTGCCCAGGGTCAATCCCGCCCTGTTGAGAGCGGGAGTCCCATCCAGGCAACTGGTCGGTACCCACGCGGCTAACGACCCTTGTTTCCTTGCCAACTCCTTTCGTGAAGGGCCCCCATCCCTATGCTTAATGCTCGCCCATTGCTGGCAGTCCTTGCAGGTCTGTCTGCGAGAACCCATCTGCGTTTCCGTGGCGAGTTCCTGACCGTTGCTCCAGGACGTAGCACAACTCAGCAAGGATCCCTAGGAAATTGTGCATCTTCCAAAGTTGAGTAATGCTTTCATCCACCGCTTTGCTTCAGAATTAGGTATTGTTTGGTTTGAGAAGTAATGCCATTCTGTAGCATCAGTCAGTAGAATGGGGTAATGGGAAGATTACTCTCAAGTATCCAATACCCAGTAACACATTTTTAACTTTTTTGAAAACACTGGTGAGGATACAGGTGGAGCTGTGTAAATACGCCCGATGAAGAGAACACCAAGTACATCAATGTTATATGGTTTTGTGGTACTGAACTGTAAAAGACGCTGAACGGTATTACACGCATATTAGCTAATTTCCCTTTTTCAGGCTCAAAAATAATCACGCATGAGAGTAGAGTGCTTGAGTATACATTTGCATATAACTGGCACAGTCGCAGCCAAGGGCTACTCTGCCATCTCAGAAAAGTGCCAACCTTTTATATGGTTGGCCTATGACAACAACAAGTATTACATAAGTTAGTGTGGTCAAACTCTTGATGGCGATTACATAAGTTGTGGCAAGACATTATTTCATATGCAAGGAAAATTATATGATTACAGGAATTGTGGCAAGACATTATTTAATACACAAAGTAGATGATAATAAACAATTAAGTATAGATATACATACAGCTACTGCTACCAAAAACTACTAAATTAAAGTATAAGTTTTTTCCTAAAATTCAGCAGGCTCACTACAACCACCACAGAACCTAGTGAAGAGAGTATTGAAACAGTAACACAACGCCTCAGCGTGAATGGGTGATTTTTAGGCATTACAACCATTATTACGGTGAGCTGATGAAATGTTTATAAATAAAATGACTATGTTTACTTGTGTGTTAGCATTTAACAGGAGCTATGAACCTATAATGACAAACATCAGTGGGCTAATAGAAATGACTAACTTGGTACATGCCTCTGTGTTAGAAATACATTTGCTGTTATTTATTAGAGTAAAACTTGCCAATGAGTCAATATGCACTATTACTGAAAAATTGTCAAACGTACTAATATTCATCATAAATTATCTTTGCTTTAAAATTATATTCTTTTATAATAAATGTATAACATTATTTATAATAGAACGTTTTACTTTGCATGTAATTGAGAATAAATCTTCAATTACGTGGTCATTATAATATCATCTTTATGCATTCTGTTCTCAAATGTTAAGTAGAAAAGAGATTTCTGTGGTTTGAATAACACTTTGCTATAAATGTTGTGGTATGAGGTATTAGGGCCCGTGAGACTGACCAATGGAGGCTTAGCAGTTGAACTCCTGACCCTTGTAAGATGATGCAGGGCCGGTGACAGGAAATTTTGGAATTGATCAGTATGCATAGTCGTGTTAAAAGCTTTTCGTAGTACATACTATAATGGCATTGCAAGTTAGTTCACTTGCAAGTCACGATTGTACATTTGAAGTTTGTTGAGTTGAATTTTGCAAAATTAAATTTGATAAAGTTAACATTTGTCGAACTCAATCGGAAGTTAATATGTTTTTGGAAAAACTGTCTACTTTTTTAGAAAAAAGACAACTCCATATTTATATAAACGTAATCGATTGTAGTTGCTACATATGTGCCTACCTGTCTGTCATTTAAAACAGGATGGTCAATTTTATGACTGTGGGCCTATCAGTCTCACAATAAACCCAGATGCCAATCAAACAGAACCATTCGGAGAGACGGCGCTTTCTTCGCGACACGCAAATACAATGTACATACTGAGACTCCATAAAACCGCAAACGATTTTTCATTCATTGGTTGATCAGAATGCGCGAACATTGGAAACATTTTATATGTGTAAATAGTGTTATGTTACAACAAAACGCTTGCTGAAAAACTTTTCATACATACAAAGGGTTACAAAAAAGAATGTATGTGGGCTATGAAAACATTACATAGTTTTGTGTCATAACCTCTCACGTCATGACTTGACGACGGCCCAGAGTTGATTAATTTCCAGCATTTTGAGAAGCAAGTGAGTTATTAAATGTGTTTTTTCATAGTTAATAAACTTTATCTTTAAAATCACGTATATGGAATAAAATGTATGCAGCAGGAAATGTATTTCTACTCGGAAGTCTGTGGCAATTAGCTCTTGCTGACTGATTAGTTTCCCATGATAGTGATATGTCAGTAGATATGTGAACTGTGTGATTTTCTCAGGTTAAGCTATTAAAACATAGTCAGTCATTTTGTCCTTAGATGCTTACTCTGCTTATCTGAGTTCCTTAGTGTATAAAATTGCTACTCATGTTTAAAAATTTCTGAGTTTAAGAAACCTATAACACTACGTTAACAAATTTACCATTCTTCATTCAAATACGTTATTTCTTATAGATTACTGATGTATTCTTTAGTTTCAGCACTTCAAAGATACATTGGCCTTAAGTTTATTGAGAGTTTATTTTCCTGACAAGTTTTGTCCATTTGTCAATCAATGAGCTATCAGTCTAGTTTTAGTAGTAGGTACTTATTTAGTGTTTACAAGTCTGTAATTTTTATGATGTTCAACTGCTTGAGACTCGATTTGTGCATTGTATAATCATGACTACTAGCATAACTTGCTTTTTATTTTTAGACTCCGAGTGTTCTATTTCCTTATTATAACCTTGCCTGTTGTAGAGGTTTAGTACTTCATTAGGGGGTCCATTCTTAAGATATGCAAATCGCTAGTGCCCACATTCTTGAATGTCTGCAATTAGCTGTATTTTCATAGGCCTGTATATATGATCATAAAATTCAGCGCAGTATCTTTAGCGCCTAGTTATCTCATATTGATAAATCTAGTCTACACAGTGTGCAACTGTTTCCTGAAAGACTGCTTTTAAAACCGTTACTTCTCGTCTCATATCTGCCTCTATTATTACTTTCAAAGATGCCTTCTCTATTAAAAAATAACCTTGAAACCTATGCTATTTCAAAAACCTAATGTTGTACTAAGACAAAAGAATGTCTCTAACTAGGACTTAAAAAGCTAAGGATTGTGACCGGCACGGCTCCACCAACTGATTATTTTCTTTTCAAGTAGAGCACTTCCATTACATTATTTTGACTAATAGTTCTTTTGAGTATATATACTCATATGAGGATCGACGTCTCATCTATACATTAAATAGTCAATCTCTGACATACATTAATTTTCATTTATCAGTCTTTTATGGCATCCAATACTCGACATTACTAAATGACAAAAGGTGAATGTGGTATAACTGCTGCAGTCAAATTAAATGGTACATACTGACTAGTGTAATCGGCCACACAAACACTAAAACTAACCTTATACGGTTGCAAAGGGACCGACACAATAGAGACGCGTGATGCTTAAAGGTTGACTCGCAACAAAATTCACATTACAGTTATTTGGTATCAAAATATTCACCATGTCTTACTCTGTTGTGTTGTAAGTGCCAAATATGTGGAAATGTAATTACAAGCCCTTAAAAGCTCAAAAATGAAAAGCCGCCGTAGATTGGAATCTCCTTATTTCGACGATGTAACCACGAAATTTGGTTATCGTCTTGTCCCGTTTGTTTAACCGTGAATTGAAAGGCCAATACAAAGCTCGATATAAAACTTATCGTAGTACTAGTTTATGACAAACACTTCAGGTTTCACCGACGACCCCGTATCAAATATAAATGCCCGCTACTTTACAGTTTTGTTTCAGCATTATTCAATCGTCGAGTCGTTCTCCGATCATGTGACCCAATACTTCGCAAATAATTTCTGCAGCACTTTTCGATTATCACAGGTGACCAACAGGCTCGTCTTGATTATCAGACAATGATTTGTACTCCTTCGAGCTAAAGTTAAAAAGTTTAACGATTTTTTACAGTAAGTTATAAGATATATAATCCTTTTCTTTGTCGTTCCAAAATTTAATAAAAATAGCTGGGAAGAAAAAATTAATTTCCACAAATCAGAAAAAGCTCAACTTTTTAAAACCTTGGATGAATCACCATCTACTTAAACAGATAAATAAGCGAAGAAAATTGCACATTAAATGCAAAAAAGAACCTTTCAATACTTCGCTCCACACCTTTTACCACAGTTTCAGAAATTTAGTCACAAATGAAATTAAAACTGCGAAGACTAAATTCTATAAAAAAGAATTTGATAAATGTAAAAATAATCAAAACGAAAAGTGGAAATTCATAAACAGATTGTTAAATAGAGACTCTAAAAATTCAGATAGCCCAACGAGCATAAACAAAGATGGAAAACTCCTAACAGACTCGCAAGATATAGCTGAGACCTTAAATGATCATTTTGTAAATGTTGGTAATAAACTGGCCAATGAGTTGCCACTTTCCGATATTCACTTTTCTAAATTTATGGACAACTGTGTAAATGATATTGATTTTAGCTTCCAGATAATTGACCCCTACCAAACACTGCAAATAATTGATTCTTTCAGTCTTCCTAAAGCAACCGGCTATGATAAAATTTCTCTCCGTGCAATAAAAGAAAATAAACTAGTCCTAATTCCAGTTTTAACACATCTTATAAATCTTGTTATACAACAATCTAATTTCCCAAATTGTTTAAAAATAGCTCGCGTAACTCCATTATTTAAAAAAGGAAATAGAACAGATCCATCTAATTACCGGCCCATTTCCATTCTTCCTGCTTTATCAAAAATTTTAGAGAAATGTTTGTCTTTGCAAATACGTGATTTTTTAGAAACCAATAACATCTTGTCGCCTAAACAATTTGGTTTTAGAAAAGGTAAAAGCACCACTACAGCAATAAACAGTCTAATGGAATTTTTATATACTAATTTAGATCAAAGTAATATAACTCAGGGCGTATTTTTAGATTTTTCAAAGGCATTCGATACGATTAATCACAAAATTTTAATTGACAAACTTTTTTACTACAATTTTAGTGTAAAGTCTTCCTCTCTTATTCAAAGTTATCTCCAAAATAGATTTCAATTTACCAAAACAGATACTGATTGTTCGCAAATGAGGGCAATTACGATTGGTGTTCCACAAGGATCAATTTTAGGACCCCTCTTATTTTTAATTTTTATAAATGACTTAGTAAATGCTGCACCTGCTTTGGATTGTATTTTATTCGCAGATGACACCAATATATTTTCAACAGATAATTCTAAACTCCAAGAGGAATTAAATATTATTAATGAATGGTGCCTATCAAACAGACTCATTTTAAACAACAGTAAAACATTTCAAGTAGTTTTCAAAAATCCGTCTAAAAACACTCAAAATTATAATCTAAGCCTTTCTTTAAACAATTCTCAACTACAAATCAAAGATTCGACTCAATTTTTAGGTATCACGTTAGACAACAACTTGACTTTTAAAAAACACATCCAAAGTCTCATCAAAAAACTTAATTACATATTACTAATTTTACGTTTCATTCGCCCCTACCTAGACAAATCAACCATGATCAATTTGTACTACAGTTTTTTCTATTCTCTTTTAATTTATGGAATCGAGTTTTGGGGCCACGGCAACAAAACTGATTTAAACGAACTTTTAATCTTGCAAAAAAAGGCAATCAGAATAATACTCAATTTTAAACCAAATCAAACAGTTTCTAAAAATTTTAAAATTTTAAAAATAATGCCAATTGAAATTTTATTCCAGTATCGCCTGCTAATGTTTTTAACAAATTCTTTCCCCATGGAAGAGTTGCAAGATTTTATGATAGATCATTGTCAAGATACCCGTTTAAAAAGTAAAAATCAATTAAAGTTGAAAAAGTGTTTGTCTTCTAAGGGACAGAGATCGATATTTTTTAGTGCAATGAAATTATATAATAAATTTTTGAGTGATTGTGCGGGCTCTGCTCCGGGTCAGCTGAAGGCGAAGTTGGTAGAGCGCCTGTGGGCGTCCTGGGACTGTCCTTCCTGACTCTGGTGCTCCGGAGTGTGCGTTTATCGCTGATTCTGTTTCTTTTCCTACTGCTTGCTGGGGCTGCCTTGACTCTAGTCTCTGGCTATCTGGCATGTCCTATTGCTACTCTGTGTATTTTTTACTCATACTGTCATGTTATTATTACGCAATAAAAATCAAATCAAATCAAAAATCATATCACTGCTAAAAGTGACAGCATTACGATGACGATAAAACAGACGCGTAAGAACAATAGACATAGTTTTATTGAATGCGTGAAGTAAATTTGTGAAAATATTTCGACGAATAAGGTTGCAAGAAAGTGTAAACAGAAACCATCTCTCACAACTACATCACATTTGAGCCGTTTTTGAAAGGGAATCCAAACTACGGCCGGTCTCGTGTGGCTGCGATATTTTGTTCGTTTTTGAGCTTTTTAGAGCTTGTAATCACATCTCCACATATTTTGCTCCTACAACACAACAGAGTAAGACATGGTGAATCTTTTCATATCAAATAACTGTAATGTGAATTTTGTTGCAACTCAACCTTTACACTTGAATGCAATAGCCAATATTAACTATAGCAAAAATAACAACTAATGACTTCATTTTACATGCATTTTACTTTGGAGCGTTTTAACTGAGATCAAGTTTTGTGGATTTTAATCTTAAAACATCCTAGCAGTCAGGTCACCTCAAAGACCTAAAACAATTGCAAGCGATCGAAAAATATTTGGTAGTTTTTGATAAATCTACGAAAATGTTGTGTAAGTTCATTTTCAAACTGGTTAAATTTGAGAAAATTTGTGCTCCAGCAGTTTATTTTATGGAAAGACTAAAAAGTCATACAGAAGCTGCTTCGCATCACCTGCTAATGTTGATGATTGGAAGTGATTGTTTAAACCATGCAAGTTGCAGAAATCACAGATTGTAGAGTCAACTGATGACGTGGTATGAGGGATACCTGAAAACGGTGTTATTAAAACTTGATATTCACTTGGATGGATGTTCTGATAGTATTCTGGCTTGGTTCTCATCTTTTGAAAGTTTGAATTTTCTCAACGGTCTTTTGCTTGATCAGTTGAGTAGTAGAAGTAATGGTGAGTTTGGTTTACGATGAATCTTCATATGATCAATTTCGAAGTTAATATTTGCTAAAAGGACATTTTTAAACTAAGGCTTTTTTAAAGAATTTAATCATTGCTTTGAAATCCTACATTGTGCTCTGCTTCATCCGCAGTTCATGATCACATACTGTAAAACCTATATTCTAATAAAGCATCACTCTAAGGGAAAGGTTGAAAAAACCGTAGAACCTGTATTCTACCTAAAGTGACCTAAAACTATCGTTACCCTTTAGACCTCAACTTATACTCTGAAATTTAAGATACATGTAGCACCACTAAGCCTCTGGGTAAAACATTGTTAGTGCCTTATAAGCCAACATCATTATTTTCTTTAAGCAACTCATCTGCTTCCCATGAGACAGCTTGTCTGATTCTCTTTGACTGATGCTCTTATATTGATTAATTTGTGTGTTTTTGGTATCACATAAAGGTAACTTATGATATAATGTTATGTATTTCTATATATTGTGCAGTAGACCCTCACCATATAAATTTAATTTGTTCCGGTTTCAGGCAAAGAGCTGCGCTGCTTTGCCTGCCTCCTTATCGCGTCTGTTCTTTTATCTGCTTCGTTCTTGCTGGCTCCGCCCACTCGCGGTTTTGCTTCCCACTGTATGTTTGGTGGCTACGTGACCCACATTACTCCTGCCTCATCGCCGGCCCAGCCTTCAGGCGAGAAGGGGAGGCCTGGCCCGGCCTGTCACTTGGCCGTCACACTGGCACCTGCTCTGCTCGCGATGCGTTTCCCTCACACTCTTCCCCCCAAGACTGGCCATGGGGACCATCTGACCGACGCCGGAAGGAGAGAGCATTTGGACCCCGAACTTGTGCTGTCGAGCCTCTTCTTCCCACTGGGAGATCGTGTCCTCCAGGAACAGGGCATCCTGGCCTCGATGTCGGGCACCCCTAACGAGTCCTCGAGCCCGGATGGCCATTTGATGCCAACGGCGACCATTCTCTTGTAACCGGTCGCAGTGGCCCTCTCGCAGTCGCCGGAGCTCCTCCTCCTTGAACCACTCTCCCAGCAAGTTTCGAAGTCGGTCCGCTCTGGTGGGTAAGGTTGGCACCGGCGGAAAGTTCTCCTTTTCTTTATAGGGGCGAGAAGGCCGTCTCTCTGCGGATCCAACCTTCTCTTCCTTAGGTGTGGGCCGCGATTCAGTGTCTTGCTGAAATATATGATGACTCACTCAACTCCCCTCGTACCTGGGACAACACTGCACCGACTCCGCAATTACTAGCGTCCGTGTCCAGTATATATGGCTGTGTTGGGTCTGGGTAACCCAGTATGGGGGCGGAGGGCAGCGCCTCTTTCAGCTTGTCGAATGCCTCTTGCTTCTTTTGGCCCCAAGACCAGGCCTCCCATTTGCTGGTGAGTCAGTTCAACGGAAGGTCTATGTCAACACATACTGTCGGTAGTACCCCACGGTACCCAGGAAGCCTTGTAGCTTTCGGAGATCCTTGGGATTCAGCCATTGCTAGACTGCCAGGGTCTTATTTGGTTGGTGGCTACCCTTTCCTCGCTGACTACATGCCCCAAGTACCAAACTCGTGGCTGCAGGAGCTTATATTTGGAAGGCTTGAGCTTTAGTCCAGCTCCCTTCTAGCGCAGCAATACTTCCTCCAGCCGTTGCAAGTGGATATCCAAGTCTGGGGTGACGACGATTACGTCATCCAGGTATAGCAAGAGTGTCTTCCAGTGCAGCCCGCACAGAACCCACTCCATAAACCACTGGGATGTGGCTGGTGCAAAGGTCAGACCAAATGGCAGCACCTTCCTTCTCCAGAGCCCAGATCGGTCTGCGAAAGCGGAACTTTCCTGCGCGCCTGCGTCCAGGGGTACCCGCTCACCAGGTCAAGTGTGCTAAAATAATGGCTGCCACAAAAGGCATCGAGGCTGTCGTCAATCCGGGGGAGGGGGTAGGCGTCCTGTGTGGTCACTGCATTAAGTCGCCGGTAGACGACACAGAACCGCCATTACCCGTCTTTTTTCTCGGACTAATACTACTGGGGAGCTCCAAGCTCTCCCGGCTGGCTCAATCAACCCCCTGTTCAGCAGCTTCTGCACCTGTCGCTCGGCCTCTGCCTCTTTTTCCGGCCCAAACCGGTGGGGTGGCTGTCAGATGGAGCGAGTACCTTCCTTCAGTGGAATGGAGTGCTCCACCTCAGAGGTACGACCCACATCCTCATCTCCCCTGCTAAAGGTGTGCTGATAACGCACCAGTAGCTGCCCAGCCGTGTCAGCTGGTCCGGCCCTTGGCAGTTTTTCCCGGGAGATGCAAAGAGTTCCTTCAGGTGGGCTGGCACCTTAACACTCGGCATCACTTCCACGCCTCCCAAGGAGGGCCCGGATCCGAAAGAAGGTGGTTCGTCATCCCCCTGATGGTCCTCTACTCCCGTGTAGCCGCCGATGACCGACCCTGCCCGCAAGTGATAGGGTTGGTTCGTGAGGTTGAGGACCTAGTGTGGTGGACTAGCTTGTAACGTTATCAGAGGCTACGCAACTGGAGGTTATTTCACAAAATGGTAAGGCAGCGAAATGTACCAAACACGTAGTTGAAAGCTGTATTTGCAAGTGCCAATACTGACAAAAGTAAAACTGCTCCTGCTAGCTTGGAGGTCATCAATAATATACTGACAAGGTCAAGTACGCCTGTGATCCAAACACTGGTCATGGGTCGTGTGCTGGTTCGGAGAAGCCACTGAGTTGGTGGCTACTGGTAACAGTAGTGAGCTAGATGCGGTGCCAGTTCGGGTAGACTCTCATTCCGGTTAGAGTACAATGGAGGCTATACCTATGAGGTCAAGCTTTGGAGTGGCTATTGTTTCAGGCAATGATAATCTGGTGGAGGATTTTCATGGCTTGGACTGGAAAGCTCTTGCAGAAGTTCCCAGAGAAGCAAGACCAGGATGGTAATGGCAGAAAAGAGTAAACCATTTACTGATGGCAACTTCATCAAATAATGGATAGTACACAGCAAATGACTTGTGCTCTGAGAGTCAATTTTTTTCAAGTATCAGCCTCCCAGCAAGTTCAGTAGTATTCACAATAGAAGAACTTGAAGTACATAAATTGCATAATTTTTTTATTATATAGTTCAATACATTAGTTTTGCCTTTCAAATGAGCCTATATTCAATACACAAAGAATAATAGAACTATGAAAAACAGAATATCAAAAGTATGTCCTGCAATAAAAAACACTTGGTTGTGATTTCCACAATGTGATGTCATAATTATCATTTAGCCTTAAATCATGGATCTTTTTTGCTGCTGCCATTAAGGCTGTGCTTTTCTGTGACAATCGGTGCTGTTAAATACAGAGGGTAAAATATATAAACAATCTATTTCGGCATAAATGATGCTTGGACCAATCATTGTTAAACCTAAAAGAGTCATTTTTTGAGCTTGTTACTGATAGTAAGGGGTCCCAATATGATTTTCTGATTAAATTGCTTTGCATTTTTTTGGTGTTGTGAAATAAAAGAGTTACAGAAAGGATAGTACTATTGAAATAATAAAAACCGGTGTTGATTTTTGTATCAAGTAATACTAAAATGCAATATCATAAATTAAATGTTTGATCATGGTTACTGATTAATTCACATATTATTATTATATATTATGTTACCATATTATTATTTATCAGTTGTAACAGTGATGTCAGACCTTTGGCCCTACAGCCCATGAGATCAGGTCGTTTGTTGTTAACATGATAATGACTTTGACTTAATTAAGTTGTGATAATCTGAAATTTTCTGCAAAATTGATAATGCCCTGTGATTGGCTGCTGAAATATATTGTTTATAAAGTTCACCAACACATAGAGCGCTAATAATAAACTAAGGTTCTAACTAATTAACAATGGCCGGGGATCGTGCTAACGCCCACCCAACCAATACAAACAGATGTTCTGGATTAATTAATTATGCTTCAATAAATTTACATGTCGTTGATAAAGATAATGAAATCACATCGATTAAATTGTGACCTGCAGTTGCGTGGCCCTAGGACTATATGTCAATTGCACTTTCGCGAGATCTCGCAA
Source organism: Watersipora subatra (assembly GCF_963576615.1). NCBI lineage: Eukaryota > Metazoa > Bryozoa > Gymnolaemata > Cheilostomatida > Watersiporidae > Watersipora > Watersipora subatra. The sequence continues at coordinate 21,480,597 of NC_088717.1, forward strand.
TGCTTGAAATTAATTAGTCTCAGTCCATGCCAATCAAAATCACAATAAAAAGAGAGGACTAGTGCATAATATCATCAGGAAAACATAGTATGGTGCTTAGAATCTGAGTCTTTATCATAGAAATAATCTGTACATGGAGAGCTAATGACACTGATTCCTTTCTCATCTTAATTGGTTATCTGGAGTTGTCCTACCTTTGCCTGCCACTGGCATCATTATCGTAGTTCATAAATATAAGCAGTAAGCAATAAAATAAGCGGTAAGAGCGCACAACACCGAATATGAAAATTGTGATATCACAATTTTCAAGCTTATACCATTGAACATTTTTGTGGTAGAGCTCTGGCGAAATCCTATAAAGACCAACCAATGTTTGTCTCACCATGTCAAACAATGGCTCATACAAAAGCCAAGATTCTGATAAATTGAAATATATGATAAGAAATTATGTAATTGATGTGCTTTAAAGAGAAAATAGTGCTGCAAATGCATAAGAGAACGAAACATTTTGTGGTGTTATTTGGTGCTGGATAAGTCGACTGGTTTTCTAAGTACGTTACATCTGCTTGTTCTCATTTGCAATTCTATTTTTTACTTGGAGATAATGGAATAGTTGGCATCTGTTTGCAGCATGCATGTAACAACAACTGAAAAATACATTTTCAAGGTTCTGCAGAAAACCATGCAAAATTATAGTCTCTCAAATGGAAATAGCTCTTTGAGATATTATTATCGATTAAGGACTAACATGGCTGAAGTGTGGAAGGAACTTGTTGGACACATATGGACTCTGAAGATTTGCAATTTTTATGCGCTGTGTTCCTACACTGGATTATACTGAAGTAAACACTCCAAGGAAAATACTTAGATTTTGGACACCAAAACCATCTCTTTCTGCCGTAAACTATATTTGAGGACATTTACTCACTCAATCATCGTTAGTTTCAAACTTTCCTTCAAGAAATTGATTCTAGTCCTTCCTCACTTTATTACACAACAGTGAATAAATTGATATTTTTGAAACTTTTGATATCAAATAACTCTAATGTAAATTTTGTTGCAAGTCAACCTTTAACATGAACGATATGAAAAGATAATGGTTAATATTGGTGGAAAAACCAGAGTTATCCCTTCTTCAGAATAAAGAGAGTGGACAACTCCATTTAAAATGAATAATATGACAATAAAATATTGGCTTCGATATTCATATCGATTTAGAAACTGACCAAATATAAAATCATGCACTGAAATATATCGTTACATCGAATGATATTGTTTTCTCGTGCAGCACTAGTTGCATCATTGCTAGAATCGATTACGTTGGGCACTCATCATAAAACGATGTCGGAGCAAGAACCCCAAACCAAACTCCAAATCCCAAACCTCAACTGTCCATGTGAGCGATTTTTGCAGTACATCCCACATCTATGCATTAATTTGAACGATAGTGTGCAAGGACTTTTATAGCCAGTGTTGCAATTTATTAGAGCATATTATTTTTTAAATATTAAAATTTGATGGCATATTTTTATTTTGTATTCATATTTAAAAGTTTTGCATGAAAGCTCATTGCTGCCATCGATATGTTTGCTAGTTCGCAGCCCAAACTGGTTTTTATATCTAGTAAAAGAGGAGCTATTAGCGTTGACCAATAGAAAACCATGTTTAGATAATGGCAATGGTGCTGTCAACTAATATGCTTCAAAATAGAAAATTTATAAGTTTTTGTAGAAATTTACTAGTTAGTTAAGATTAGGCTCTCACAGTCTTGTATTCATTCAAATTTAAATACAGAGAGAACAGGAAACAGTAAAGTAAAAGAGGTTTGCACAGATAAAAAACAAGAGTATTATAGGGAGTTGCTCCTCCATTGATTAACATGAGGAAATAACTTCAAACTGTAAACATGATATGATTTCTATAAAAAACTACATAAACAATACTCCTACATAGTTTTTACAATTAGCAGAGGAAAATTATTGATACACGCAACCAACAAGTGAATTATTATTGTCAATGAACGAGTAGTTTACGGAGCTCTTCAAATCGGGGTCGAGCGAGCGGTTTTGTGAAAATGTCAGCTATGTTTTTCTCAGTCGGGCAATAAGAAGTTACTATGACACTGTTTGTGATAGCTTCTCTACAGTAGTGATACTTTATGTCAATGTGCTTAGTTCGTTTCGTGTTTGAACCTGAGTTTGCTATTGTGATAGTTGACTGGTTGTCAACATAGACATTAATCGCTGGAGTCGGGCAGTTGGTGACAGTGTCGTATAGCTGACGAAGCCATGTGGCCTTCCTTGCAGCATCATACAGCGCTACATATTCTGCTTCGGCGGTAGATATGGCAACAATACTCTGTGATTGCCTGAACAAGTTAACAGGTGTAAGGCCATGTATGAATGCTAATCCGGAGGTTGAGTGTCGGTTATCACAATTGTCCGCCCAACTAGCATCTGTATACCCAAACAGTTCACCAATGTTATGTTTTTCAATGTGAAGACAGATGTCTATACTGCCTTTGAGATATCGGAGTACTCGTTTTACAGCTGTCATGTGCGTTTCGGTTGGTGATGAGTTGTACCTAGATAACACTCCCACCGCATGAGATATTTCAGGGCGAGTAGCAGATGCCGCATACAAAAGGCTACCTACCATCGATTGGTACACACATACATTTGCTAGCTTACTACCATCGTCTTTCATAAACTTCACATCGGTAGCCATCGGGGTAGAAACAGAGTTAGCATTTTCCATTCCATATTTGCGTAGAACTTGCTCGATATAATGTTTTTGACTTAGCAATTACAGCAATGATGGCTTTCACTTCACATATGTTGCGTACATACACACAATGATCAGCATTGGAATTACTGAAACCAAGAGATTTGAGAAAGTTATCTAACACAATGTTCCAACACCTAGGAGACTGCTTTAAACCGTACAACGACTTACTGAGTTTACAGACTAGGTGTTCTTTTCCTGTCTTCTCAAAGCCTGGTGGCTGACACATATAAATTTCTTCCTCGAGTTTGCCATTTAAAAATGCTGTCACAACATCCATCTGGTGCACTAGCATACCTCGATCTACGGCCTGAGCAAGTGCAGCTCTGAGAGATGAGTGTCGAACTACTGGAGAGTATGTCTCATCATAATCGATGCCAGCCTTTTGCGCATATCCTTTCACTACAAGGCGAGCTTTGAAACAATCGACTTGACCATCGGCATTGTACCTCGCCTTAAATACCCATTTGCATCCAATTGATTTACGTTGTGAAGGCAGCTCTATGAGTGTCCATGTTTCATTGCTCATGAGAGCATCATACTCCTTCTCAGCTGCAGCTAACCATTCATCTCGCTGCTCACACTTTTCTACTTTGATAAGGTTCAATGGTTCGACAATCTCACTAACATGACAAGCGGTGTCTATACCTAGGCGCTGTGGTGATTTGCGAGGGCGGTCAGATCGGCGAAGTTGAGTTTTGTCAGCACTGCAAATAATTACTGTTACAGTAACAGAGTTGTCCACCCTTGGACTTAAGGCTGGGATACACGATTCATCTTTGATACCCAACTGTTGTTCATTGAACATAACATCCCTTCTCACAACCACAGAATTAGATTGATGGTCGTACACGCGATAGCCTTTAGACCTTACACTATAGCCCACAAATGTCATGGATTCAGCTTTGTCATCAAGCTTTCTACGAATAGCGTCTGGTATGTGCGCATATGCCATGCAGCCAAATACCCGAAGGTGATCTATATCAGGTTTCTCACCATACCATATCTGATAAGGTGTTGTAGGCGCTTTGTGTGTGCGAGTCGGAATTCTGTTCCTTAAATAAACAGCGGTGGCAACAGCCTCAGCCCATAGAGGTTTGGGAAGATTTGCATTTATGATCATAGCACGAGCAGATTCACATACCGTTCTGTTATAATGTTCAGCCACACCATTTTGCTCTGGAGTATGTCTAACAGTTAGTTCATGACGGATACCTTGGGACTTTAGATGGTTTTCGAATTCTGTAGAGATATACTTGCCACCTCGATCAGAGCGTATTGTGTGGATTGATTTTCCGGTTTGGTTGGTTACTAAAGCTGCAAACTCACAGAATCTAGAAAATACATCAGACTTATCTTGTATAAAAAATGTATGGGTATATCTACTGAAATCATCGATAAAAGTAACGAAGTATTTACTACCTCCTATGGATTGTGTTTGCATAGGACCACACACATCTGTGTGTACAAGTTCAAGGAGACACGTGGACTTGATGTCGCTATTGGGCTTAAAGGGTTTTCTCGACATTTTTCCTTTTACACATGGTTCACACAAACCTAGTTTTACACCAGAGAGATTAGTGCCACTCACCAGTTGTTCCCTGTCCATACGATGTATAGCGGCTTCATGAACATGACCAAGGCGTTGATGCCATAGCTCACCGCTGTGAGAAGTGATGTGCGCACTGTCATTTGAAGTTTCTATATCCAGGTAATACAGTTTATCTATGAGTGTTCCTCGGCCATATACTTGTTTTTGTTGGTTTTTAATCCAACATCGACTATGTCCAAATTGAATAATCAAGCCCTTAGAGGCTACAGCGCGAACAGAGAACAGGTTTGTGCTTAGGTCAGGTATGTACAGAACATCATGTAACGCAGCTTTGCGATTAACTCTACGACCTAACTGCATTGATACTTTAATGTTACCTATCCCAATGGCGTCTACAGAGCTTCCATCAGCTACTTCTACTTTATGAGGTTTGTCAAATTGAGTGAACTCGCTGAACAAGCTTTTATAAGGAGTCATGTGCTTTGTAGCGCCTGAATCTATCAGCCAGCGTTGATTAATTTTATCGGAGGAGTCATTACCCGTACCAGCCAAAAAGGCTGACTCACCCGTGTCAGGACAGTTATCTGCTGCATGCTTAGCTTGATGTGGAACATCTTTGGGTTCTGCATTTTTTCTCTCTCCGTTTTGCTCACTACAGAAACGTTGAACGTGGCCAATTTTATTACAGTACCAGCAGGTAACCTGGCGTCTAATTTGTGGTCTAGTAGCCGAAAGAGCAGTATTAGGGTTGGCGGCAGCATTTCTTTCACTAGAGGCTGATACAGAGCTATGTTCTTTTCGTTTCTGCTCTTCGTTTAAAAGAGTTTGTTTAACAAATTCTAGCGATGGCGTATCTTTCTGCGTTTTGAGAGCAGTAACTACAGTTGAATAACTCTCCGGAAGGGAGCCTAGAAGAGTTACAACTTGGTTCTCTTCAGCAATAGGTGATTTGATAGCAGCTAGCCGATTCGTGAAATCTTTCATATTCTTTAGATGACCTTCAATTGATGCGCTCTCAGACATTACTGAGCGAAAGTAGCGCTTCTTCAAGAAAATTTTATTAGCTTGAATGTCTCTCTCAAAATGTTTAGACAGTTTGTCCCATGCCTCCTTGGCCGTTTCACATTCAGTTATAAGGTAGAGCAACTCATCGCCAACCGCAAGCACAATATGAGATAATGCCTTATCGAGTTCTTATTATAGGTAGCTTTCACAGCCCCATCAGCTGTGCTTGCCGGAGCAACTGTAGTTCCATCAATATATCCAAATAGCTCCTTAGCAATCAGCAGATGCTTAATCTTTAACTTCCATGTGGCATAGTTGCTGCTAGAAAGTTTGTCTACACTCCATTTATTGTCCATAATGATCACAGATGACTAATCTAACTAGTTACACAGTACATAAAACGTTCCTGGGCCCATAACCTGTAGAAATTTACTAGTTAGTTAAGATTAGGCTCTCACAGTCTTGTGTTCATTCAAATTTAAATACAGAGAGAACAGGAAACAGTAAAGTAAAAGAGGTTTGCACAGATAAAAGCAAGAGTATTATAGGGAGTTGCTCCTCCATTGATTAACATGAGGAAATAACTTCAAACTGTAAACATGATATGATTTATATAAAAAACTACATAAACAATAGTTTTCAATAGTAACCTATCAAATGCCAAAAATGTATATTCAAGAACAAGTGACATAAACAAGCTGTATCTATAATACATATAAAGAAGCAAAAAGTTACATTTTTGAAACAAAAGTATTTGCATCGAATGCTCGGCAATTTGCGGTATGATTGTTGCTTTACTTTTGACCTATCCGTTCAATGGTTTCTAGTGTTTTCTAAATTCTTCCACACTGCTGAACTAGTAAATAATAGTGTCTAAACAATTTTAACAGAACTCAATGCGTTGCCTTTCAGAATATGTTTTTAACGGCATTAAAAACAACTTAGCTACATGTACAGTAAGCTTGTGGTGTACCTGCTAAGCAGAGGCTCTTGCCTCAAAACATTACATAATTATTATATTGTAATTGATAAACCATTTTCTACATTTTTGAGGTATAATGACTTTAAACAAGTTTAACTTTAAGGTTAAACACAGAATGACTATTAGCTTGATACAGTTATTTCTATGGTGCTGCTTTCCAAATAAAAAAAACTGTAAAGCTTTGGAGTTGAAAAATGAACTTTGATACAGACAGCAACTACAAAATAATTGTTATTTATGTAACCAAGTCATTATTAGTACAATTTTGTAGACACTTTTCTACAAATCACTTGATATTACGAGTTCGTAGAATATTTGATCAAAGAATATTAAAGTACCAGTCAAATAGAGCTGGTGTTCCATTACAGTGGCGCTCTATTATCAACCATTATGCAGTGGTGGTCAAATAGAGGTGTCGTTCAAATAAAGGTGGTGCTCACATAAAGGTTTTATGGTAATTGACTCAACTTTTACAGGTTAAGGCTAGCTTTATCTTCAATATTGTATTGTTTGTTTTAAGCATACGTTTATAATGTTGTAAGACCTCCATGATATAACACAATTGACTCAAAATAATATATACTGTAAATCTCCCTAAACTCATACTATAATTGCTATAGAATAATATCTATAAATACTAATGATGCTGTTTAGTTGGTACATCAATAACCTTAACAAGCCTAAATGTATCAACAACCCCTAGCGTGAGAAAGAATGATGCATGTACATGAGTGTGTAGCTATTTCAGATTTAGTATGAGTACCTTCATATGGAGCTTCCATCCTGGCAGTCTCGTGTGACATGAGATATCGTCAGTTGTGGTGATAATGTACAGAGAATGAGTACTTATGCAATTTTTCCCATCATATCTTAAAGTGATCAATTGGTGCTGGTGTTAAAGTGCCAGTTTCCATAACTGTAAGTTGTGAGTTTGAATCCCAATTTGTGTGATCTTTTTCCTAACCTCTAATCATGGCCTTGGACAGACACTTATTATAGTGAAGACTATTACCTAGACAGTCTTGTGTACTGTGAAAGATCATCAGGTGGGCTGATAAATTACAGAGAGCAACTATGTGCACAATTATTCCAAAGTGATGTAGGGTGGTTGATGATTGGTGCAGCTGTTAGAGTATTGGTCTACCAAACAGAAAATTGCGAGGTCAAATCCAATACAATGCAATCTTTTTCAACCTCACCTTTAACCATGGCTTTGGATAGATGAACACGGCTCTTATTATAGTAAATAATAATGCATGGAAATAAACACTTTTTACGAATTACATGAATTAGCAAGCCAATCACAATCAATTCTACATCGTAATCTGTGTAAATGAGAATTGTTTCCTCTTTTTTATGACCCAAGAGTCATTTTCATGACTCACAATTATATTTCCTTACTGCGCTAAGTTGATTTGTTGTGTACGGTTTGTAGAACTTCTTAAAGCTTATTTAAACTGTCTGATAGAGATATAGGTAGGTACACCGCTGTCGGTATTGGCCAGTATTGTTTCCTACGGCTTTTCAGCAACTCATCTATGACACTAGTGTAACGCAGATCTTCCAATAGCCACAATTCTATCATGTGTAAGACCAAAGGAGATGCAATGTCAACATGGATTCACCAATGGCTTGACCAAACAACCAAGCTATTAGCCTTTAAGCCTCACAGATTAACAGCTAGATCAATTGGTACAGTTATTCCAAAGCACTGAAAGCGGGTCGATTGGTACAGCTGTAGGTATATCTACCAAGGAGAATGTTGTGAGTTCAAATCCTGTACAATGCAATCTTTTTCAACCTCCAACCATGGCTTCGGATAGATGGATACAGTTCTTACTATAGTAATTAATAATACCTGAAAATAGATGCTTTGTACAAATTACACGAATTAGCAAGCCAATCACAATCAATTTTACATGACAATATGTAAATGAGAATTGTTTCCTCATTTTTATTAGCCAAGAGTACACAACTCTCATTCATATTTAATTTAATCACTGCGCTACGTTTAAATGTTGTGTTAGGTTTGTAGAACTCTTTAAAGCCGTCCTTTCTTTTATTAAGAATTATGTTTTAAACAAGTAGTCATCTGAATGGATTAAAATCATTTTATTTTTACTTGCTAACTCTGCAGCTGTATAACCCACTTCCTACTTCACCCTGTTATTTGCTTCTACACCGAAGTCTCTAGAAAACTTTGCAAAATTAGTCTCAAATGGAAACAGCTTTGAGATAATATTATCGATGAAGGCAAAACATGGCTGACATGTGGAAGGAACTGGTTAGGCACATATGGACTCTGAAGATTTGCAAATTCTATGCGCTTTGATCCTACACTGCATTATTCCGCAACACACACTCTAAGCAAAAGACTTAGATTTTGAACATCAACACCATTTCTTTCTGCTGTAAACTATATTTGAGGAAATGTGTACTCAATCATCGTTAGTTTCAAGCTTTCCTTCAAAAATTGATTCCAAATTCTTGTCACTATTACACAACAGTGAAATGGCTCAGCTTGAGTAAACTCCTGTATAGTTTTCACAATCTTCAGCACAAAATAGCTATTTTTAACTTAATAAGATAGAGCTGATCCGCAGCTGTCAGATCTGATTTGGCTGTTCAAGTGGTCATTGTTAATCGACATTACATGTCACTTGAACGAAGTAAACTGGAAGCTTCAAGGAAAGGATAATCTCGTTTACGACCTTTACTGAGCCATCAATGGAATTGGAATAAAACTGTTACTGTTTAAAACACAATTTGAAAAAAAAAATGCTTTTGATTTTCACAGTCTTAATTAACCTTCCACCTCAATCACCCATGAGGCTAACCTCGATATACTGACAAAAATTATTTGTCACTTAAAGAAACCTTTTTTGAAAAGATTTGCAGATCTCTACGGATCTGAGCATCCATACTCCGATCCGACTAATCGGAAGAATCCATTTGATTACATTTTTGTTGTAACTGTTGAAAAACAGATGGAGCTCCATGATTTATAAGCAAATGACTTGAAAGAGAAGCTTGGGGAAGATAAACTTGTTATATTTTACAACTACATACTTAATAAAGAGGTCCAAAAACTTGAAACCTTTGCCACTATTGTTAGGAACAAGTCGTCTGAGAGCAAATATTCCCAGAAATGAAGTGTGTTAAGTCAGCATATATTGAACACTATTGACTGATGGATATGAAGTAATGCTCTTGATTGGATGCAGAACTAAACATTGATAATATCTTAAAAGCCAAACATCATTTCACAAATCTCATTAACCTTTTTGTCTGCTTAGCTTATAAAATATGGATATTTACACAGAATGTCTGGTCTAACTATCATTTTGTTAATTATCCCTTTTAGATAGTTATTTACTAAAGTAAATAAACAAGTTGGCTAGTGTTATTGTCCGTTCATTGCCCCGTCACTCAACCGTGATTAACATGGAATACAAACAGAGTCTTTCTCCTTTTCCCCTCAGCTTCTTACCACTTGCAAGTATTGAACAGACTGATAATAAGACCTGCGCTTGTTTAGTTATCAGGTACATAGTAAAAGGTTTGGTGATCAATGAACAAGAGTAAATATCAAATTCATGAATGTCTGGTGAATGGATGCAAGTTAATATGTGACATACATAGACAAAGTAAGGAAACAGTGTGCTGCATGAAACTGGCAGCAACTAGTTGGCAGTAGTCTGAGAAGTTGAAAATACTCATGCTTCTCCATGGTATCCAGGAAACAGGTAAAGTTTTCTTTGCCTTGTCAATGTACTGAAGTCAAAAGGCATTTGACCATAACAGCTTCTTGGAAACTTGCCAGCTAGATCTTTTGTTTGGTTAGTAACATTTTCCCGAATCTACAAAAAACAGTTTGTTAAAACAATATTTTTCTTTACTAGAGATTTGTTTTATTAGGAGATAAAGCAAAGACAGATACATTAAATACAATTACATGAAAATTGTAAAATATATTTCAATCATACTGGAGGTCAAGTATGAGTTATTGCTGAATGTTAGAACTAGCATTTGCTTTGCAATGACTGCACAGCTACGTACGCTGATGATGGAGAACTTATGCACAATCTTTAGACCTTGACATTCATATACTCAAATTTCTATTATATAGCTTGCCATCTGATTATATAGTTGTGTATCTACACAATATTTCTCCAGTTTGTTTCAGTCTTGTTATGTATTTAATGTATTTAAAAGTGATACATGATACAATTTCTGGAAAATGTTCCTATTACCAACAACCTAGGTAAACCATGGTATGCTGAGTTGGGCCTATCAGTGTATTTCATCCCAAGTAGTCCATGAAATAATGGTAATTTTTTGCTGCTCAGTCCTTGCTGTAAAATATTTATTTGAATGCCATCCTCTATTTGACCACCACTGGCATTGTTGATTTTTACAAACCCATAATAGCCAGATCAGTAGAAAAGTGTCCACAAAATAATGCTAATAATGTCTCAGTTACATTATTTACAATCAATTATCTATTGGTTACTGTTCATATCTAACTCAAAAACTTATGAGATTCTTAAACTTTGAAAGCAACGCTATAAAAATAATTACTAACTGTATCAGGCTAATAGTAGTTTTCGTTTACATTACAATTTCCAAAATCCATTTACAATTACGATAGATTTCATACTTCCATTTTCAGACTATAACCTTTGCCTAGTGTGCACGCAGCTAAATGTTAATCATTATTTTTGCGAAGCTTTCTAAATAGCAACACGAAAGAGTTTTGCTCTGCTATAAAATGGGTTGAACAGCAATATAACCTAGTCTGGGAGAGCAGAAGAAGGGTTGAGGCCAGCAGGCACCGGAAAGTATTGAATAACCAAAAGAAGATGAAATGATTTCACATGAAAGCCACAATCAGAATTCTACTTGCCGAGCAAACGATGCAAATATTTTTGTTTCAAAAATGTTAATTTTGGTTTCGGCAAGTATTATAATTATGGTTTGTTTATGTCACTGGTTTTTGAATATATATTTTTAGCATTTGATAGATTACAATTATATAGTTTATAAATTTATAGGTTTATATAATATAATCGAAACTTGAATTACAATGGATCGACACTCATAATTATTTTGCTATTGCACATGAAAAGCTAGTTTTGGCTGCAAACTGTAGCAAACATATTAATGAGTGCAATGAACTTTAGTCCAACATTGTTAAATATAGTTATAAAATAAAAAACCATGGTGCAAATTAAAAAAATTGAAAGCTCCAACAAGCTGCAACGCAGTTTGTACGGTCATTGTAGGTTATTGCAAGAAATAAATAGGAACTGATAGAGATATTTCTCAGTTTCTAACTGCGTATTTATTTAGAGATCTACGACAAGCTGGATGTAAGTTATAGCAGGTTTATTGCATCAAAAACGTTGAATTTTCTCAGCTTGAATGAAGGTGAAAAATATAGATGACATTCACTTAGCCAGTAAATGGGTAAAATTCAGCTTTCTAAAACAACTACAATGCCAGCTCCATTTGAATGTCACCCTTAATAAAATGCAACTACAGAGAAAGAGGTGAAAAATAGTGCGCCATGGCATTCAAATAGAGGTTTTACAGTAATTACTTGAGGATGATCAGGATGTCTTAATGCTTGAATAAATACAGCAAATGGCTCTTTACCTTTTCTTTGTGAAACAATCATACAGATATAACTACTATTTGTTAATAGCAAATCCTGTGTGGCAACCTAACTCTAGGCTCTAGGAGCTAAAGTGATGCGTATTTCTAAACAAGCAAACATAATGACATTCCAACCTTGACAAATGTTAAAATATACTACAACTAGCCGTGCTACCCGGCATTGCCCGGGTAATAAAAAATCTCTGGACAGAAAATTGATTTGTATTTAACATATATCGACATTTGCCACTCTAACTTTCAAACTACGTATCATGAGAAAAGTGTTTTGTGTAATTGAAATAAATTAAGAGAGAAAATAAAAACAACTGTAAAGGTTTTCAAACTTTTTCAGACAACTGTAACTTTCAAACTTCATATCATGTGGAAAAGGTTTTCAAACACCTGTAAATTTAAAAGTTTATAACTTTCAGCGACGGAAAGCTTTTAATAATGTACAGTGGAAACTATTCTAGCGGAACTGTTCTAGCGTTGCTAACCAAGTTTTTCGAGACCCGAAACAATTTTTCCCATTAAAATAAAATTATGTAGATTTTAATCCGTCCCAAGATGAGAAAAACTTGGGTAAATTCGGAGGTATACTTTGATAAAGTATTTTTTCAACATTTTACACCATAAGCTGTACTGTATACTACATACTATACATGTAGATAGAAATGGGTATATATAGATCGTGTTAAGTTTTAATAAAATGTTTTATATTTATGATGATGGAAAAATAAAGCAAAAGTACACACTTCATACGTTTGGCTTTTAAAACATCAAAAACATCAAAGGTTAAAATACAATACTAAAATTGCAAAAATAGATAATGAAACAGCAAAAAATGCAACTGGTCAGTTACATCAAAAATCGCAGGGAAAAGAAAATATAAAAAAAATAAATAATTCAAATAAATTAAATAAAAAAGTCCTTTAAAAAAAATTAGGTAACTCGACTGGAAGGGCTATTTCCCTAGCAAATTTCTTCGGTAGAGGAGGCGTCATCCTCCATGGTTTCTCCCTTTTTGTAAAAAATTTATGAAGCGTAAAATGCTTATCCGTTTCCAAGCATTTCCGGAGCTTTGCTAATTGCAATGCGCATGCTCCAGTTTAGTCGAGAACCGAATTTATGTTCAAGCTCCAAGGCAAACAAATCTCAAAATATTTGGTGGAAAACCTAAGGCTAAAATAATTAGCACACGCATGCTGTATATTTTATATAAAAACGTATCTGATCACTATGGCGTTCTAGCTCAGTGGAAGAGCATCCGGATGAAACACTCGTCGATGCAAAAATCGTTGTGTTCCAATTCATCAGAATGCGGAATATAAAGGTTTTAAGATCTATAGCCGGAAAACTGACAGATATACGATACACGACGACGAACGGACATACTTTCAGAAGTATATAGATATTACAACTAATTCCATTAGGACAGTCAATGTTTTTCAGCTTTAATCTTCAAAGACAATACATACAACTATAATAGACCTACCCTGGTGTTTTAAGACTGTCTATAATATATAGGCTTTAAATAGTTGTGAAATTTTTCCGGCAGAACAAATTCTTGTCAGTAATCTAATGACTCTTGTAGCAACATTGAATCATTTTTATCCATTGTAAACGCGCTCACAGCAACACTAATTGATTCATGTTTTATTAGTCTTTAATTTCCCTAGCAACAGAATTTATGTATAAATAGTACATTTTAAGCACTACATAAAAACTTTAAATAATTAGTTTAATATTTTATTTCAATTATTGCTAGTTCCTTTAACAATACTTTTTGAAAATGTACTGATTTCACTAAGTGTCATACATACACAATGAATATAAGATTAGTGGACTCACTAATTTGAAGAGGGCCTCAACATCAGTATCATGAGAATGCTTGTAGAATCCATAAACCAGATTAGCAATCAGAAATGAACCTCGATCATCTCTTATAGATGCGTACTCTAGAAGTATTTGATAACAGATACTTTCGCTAATGAAAATAAACAAGATTATTAAGAAAAAGTAAAACTTGGTTATACAGGATGCATAGTATTTCATGTGTACTATGATAGAAGCAAGCTGGCTTATAGCAGGGACAGCTATTGTAGGTTGATGAAACAGCATGATGGTGAGACAGGTAATACATGAAATGGGCAATGGGTGACTTGACCACAAATTAGGCGGCAGAGCCTTAAAAGCCTGCTACTGTATTAAAGACCCAGATTTGCCATCTGATACATTCTGACATACATTCTGATATATGGAACTGGCCATCAGAAACTATATAAAGGACAAGGATTCATCATCAAAGGCAGAATAAGTTACAGTTTTCTTATACATTATCTATATCTTAAAGCGTAATTAAATGCAAATTTATTCATCTAACTTCACCTAGAAGTTATTATCATGTACATTGGTGTGGTGAAGTAGAGGGTCGAGTTGACTTCTTTTACATTACTTTATATAAAGTACTGATTCACTCACTCATTCATTTATTTATTCACTTATAATTCTTATCTTTATGTTTTTCAATTACTCATCCATTCTCTTGCCTACTTATAGTGTGTAGTGTGGAGCTTGTACAAAGTATTTTCATAATGTAATACATTTTATATTATGTACCACTTTGAAGGGTTCAGAGGATTTAACACTAGTTATGGTTAGTTGCTGAATACTTTGTCTCATCAATGAACTATGCAGTCACAGTAGCAGTTTTATCTCACATCCTTAAAGAAAAAACATGCAACCTTAAACCCTTCAACAACTACATGTATATCGTAGTCTTTAATTGAATCTCTAACTTACTGTTAAAGCTAGCCTTGATCACAATCAAATCTTCCCTGCTGAGATGTTTGACGGTTAGATCTGGTGTTGGGGGATCTCTGGATCGTACAGTTTGTGATTCTGTGAAATGTACTCGTTGAAAAGGTCCAGGGTGTTGTGCATCAATTACTTGTGATGCGACTCCCAATCGATTGTCATGCTGTTCTCCAAAGTCTTTCAGGACTGCAAACAAATATGAACTGGTAAATCATTCTCTTCTGTCTGTAATGCATCTAGTATGTTATTTGGTTTCAATAGATTAATTATTTAAACTTTGTGTTTTTATTATGTTTATATAGAAGTCTTACGTCCAGCACAAGCTTGAACAATCACCATCTTGGGTTTCCCAGCCATATGTCGGAACCTCTGGGGAGATAACAGGAAGTACACATCATCAAGTTCGATCAAATTAAAATCCCTTCCACATATCTGGTCATTCTCCTGTCCATGACTCATAATCACAAGAGCAAACATGCCATAGTCTTCCATTTCCCTGTCTTGGGTGACTGACTCCACTGCGTCCATCATTTCCTGCACCAGAATAAGCAGAGAATGTGTAAACTTTCAAAAACATCTAACGCTTGTATCATTTTCCTACATGTCTGCCTCTCTGGATTTCCATAGAGCTATGAAATATTCTTAATTAACTAAATGTGAATAAAAACTGCTTTAAACTGATGAAAACTATTGAATTGAAGAATTAAGCCCTTAAATTAGAATCTATAATCTTTTGTGCCGAGACTTCTCTTGAGTTCAAGCTCCTAGAGGGCTTCTCCATTGTTTTACTTCTGGTCAATAATTAATACACATCAATTATTGTCCCATCAAGAAATAATTCTAAAATTGCTAACTAACCGTTTCATTTAATGCGGAATACTTAAGTATGTCAATTTATTATTTGATGAGTAATGAAGTTTTTCTGTAAATAATGTTGTATTTAAATTATTAATGCAGTTTACTCTAAGGCTTATCTGATAATTTATTGAGTGAATCGATTTTAAAAAATCAATTCAATAATTCAATTAATAATGTGCCAATTTGACAAAAACATTGGTAATTTAATGCATAGTTTAATTTAATCACTGTTTAATTCATTAATTTGATTATAAATGCTAATATTTTACAACTTAATTTGTCCATTTACTGCAGTTATATTTGAACATGAACTAACTTGTTAATTTAATTATTAATATCATTGTTTTTAAAGTTAATGTGTAAATTTAATATATAGGTGGAGCGAAAACTAATCCATCTAAATACAATTCTATATACATGTATTTACATAAAAATTCTATACATTTATATAAAGATTTTATACATTTATATACATGTTCTATGTGGCTAATAGTGTCTTGTTAATACATAATTGTGTTTGTAAGAAGTAAGCAGTAACTTATTCAATTGTAAACACAATTTAACAGCCAGAGTTGTAAACAATGATCTTAGAGGTAATTTGAATTTTATACTATAAACTAATCTGATCAATATCTAATGATGGAACTTAAATCAGAAGACACAAATCAGTCAATTATTAGCAGAAGCAAGCTTGTTGCACACTAGGAAAACTAGCTAGTAGAGAGTTATGTTCTCACAAGCTGTACACCAGAAGAAAGACTGTTCAGCGGTGCTGGGCAGATTTTCAGGCCAGAAAAATGTAATTTAAGAGATGATAATTATAATAATCCGTAACAGCAACTAGCAATAGAGTAAAACCTCCACTTGCGTATAACACGTGTTTAGGTTTATATTTTGCTGAGAAACATGTGTCGATCATGCTGAGCTATAAATTTTTGGCTGTATCCGAGGTTTCCATGATCGTTCATCGATTTGGAGGCTTTTGGTGAACCAACAAATTGTGGTAAGTTATGAGTTTTTTCAACATAAATAATTGCACAAGAGACTTTTTTTTGACGATGACCCCGCGCCGAACTCCGAATAATTTGTGACAACCTTGAATAATTTTGTAAAGAAGTGTGATGCATTGGCAATGAGCTTAACTCAAAGCTCAAGCGGTGAATTCAAAAAAGTTTGGAACTCAGCTACGTTTAGTAACTCTAGTTTTTAATTTGAGGTAGTAGTTATTCTCCCTTGCATTAAAAAATAAAACTAATTATTCACGGATTTTAAAACTTTGCATATTTAACTGCGCGTGAACTCGCGAATTACTAAATCCATCAAATGTTTTCACGTCACAGGGTATAATCTATATTGATTTATACCACAAGACAGACCAAGTGGGCAGACCAAGCAAAGAGCTATATATGCAACAGAAGCGATTAAGAGCAGAGCACCTGAAAGTCTAACACTATGCAGTTACTTACATGTATATGTTTATTGAATGTTTGACTGTAACCTTGTATGAGTAAACAACTAATATGTCTAATAAAAGTATTTGCTCAGGAAATTTATTATACTTAACATATAACAACAGTTACCATTCTAACTTTTAAACTTCATATGAGAAAAGCATTTTGTACAATTTAAATATATTAGGAGAAAAGATAAAAACGCGGGAAAATATTTTCAAACTGTTAAAATTTCGAAAATCATATCAAAAAGAAACGTTTTGTGCAGGCCAAATAAATTAAAAAACAAAATAAAACAACTAGGCCCTATAAAAGTGTTCAAATGTAAATGTGACATAATTAACAAGTAATGGCTAAATTAAATCTGTTTGGTTAAGATTACAATAAAAGATGATTTGGTAATGATACAATTAATATTAACTGAAAAAATAAAAATAAAAATAGGTTACTGCTCCAGCAGAAGCTACCGATCATCTCTATGAATACAATGATACTGGTACCTCTCGATACTGGTATAAATGTAAAAATGAGATATCGTACTGAGAGAATGTAGGGGATATCCCTACTTGAGATAATAAAATTGTCAGCAAGAAAAGTATTAGCTTTTACCGATTTAGCAATCAAACTTTACAAAAAACTTGAAATAGAAGTTTAACGCACATGTGAAATTGAAATGGCACATTTAAAAATTACAAATTCGAAAAATAGGTGATAGAAGCAAAAAATGAGTTTTTAAACAAGTTCAAACAAACAGCAAATGCAAAAGGTAATATTGATTAATAATCAAAAGTACACATTTGTCGCGCATTTTTGCACTGTGTGCGTGTGCATACAGTATATGATAAGAGCAATGGAATGCTAAGGACTGTATAGCTCAGTGGTCAAGTGTGTGGTTTGAAACTTATAATCTGTTGCAATCTCAGTGAGTTCAAATATAGCCCGCAGTAAGCTTTTTATTCCAAGATATTAATAACCATAGGCGAACTGGCAGATGTCTGAACATATTACGACAAACTTTGAGATTTATATATTAATATATACATTTATATATTAACATATACATATATATATAGACGTATATATTATATATACACAATATATATACAGTGTGTATATAGTCAAGATGATATGATGAAGCACATATGTGCCACCTAAGTTGGTGCAAGAAATGTTGAAAATAATTTACAACGTGAAATTGAAAACTTAATGCGTAATTTAATTTCATTGCAGCTATGGCTAACTAATACAATTATTAATGAGATTATTGATTAAAATAAATTTGGTATTCTAATGGATAAATTAATTTATTAATGTAGTTTGTAATGCTAATATTTTTCAGCTAAACATAATGTGATAATTCAATGAATAATTTAGTTTCTACGGAATTTAACTAATTCCATTATTAATGCAATTACTTTGGAAACTAAGTGGCTGCAATTAGTTTCCAATGCAGTGGTGAAACTGATTTGACAACTTAATGAAAAGTTCAACTACATGTCAAAGTTAATTATCAATGTATTATTTGTTTGACAAGCTTAATAATTCAAAGTTTAATTAGTTTATACCAAAGTTAATTTGTTAACTTAATTATTAATAGAAAGAAGTTTAATAAGTAACCTATAATTTAATGCATAAATGAATTTAGACATAAAATAATTTGTTAACTCAATAATAATAATGCAAGTTCACAAACCCAAAACTGGTTAATTTAATCAGTAATGCAATCTTAAACTGTTAATAAATTATTAATTTAATCAGTAATGTAATCTTAAACTGTTAATAAATTATTAATTTAATCAGTAATGTAATCTTAAACTGTTAATAAATTATTAATTTAATCAGTAATGTAATCTTAAACTGGTAATAAATTATTAATTTAATCATTAATGTAATCTTAAACTGTTAATAAATTATTAATATAATCAGTAATGTAATCTTAAACTGTTCATAAATTATTAATTTAATCAGTAATGTAATCTTAAACTGTTAGTAAATTATTAACTTAATCAGTGATGCAATCTTAAACTGGTAATAAATTATTGATTTATTCAGTAATGCAATCTTAAGCTGTTAATAAATTATTAATTTAATCAGTAATGCAATCTTAAACCGTTAATAAATTATTAATTTAATCAGTAATGCAATCTTAAACTGTTAATAAATTATTAATTTAATCAGTAATGTAATCTTAAACTGTTAATAAATTATTAATTTAATCAGTAATGTAATCTTAAACTGTTCATAAATTATTAATTTAATCAGTAATGTAATCTTAAACTGTTGGTAAATTATTAACTTAATCAGTGATGCAATCTTAAACTGGTAATAAATTATTGATTTATTCAGTAATGCAATCTTAAACCGTTAATAAATTATTAATTTAATCAGTAATGCAATCTTAAACTGTTAATAAATTATTAATTTAATCAGTAATGTAATCTTAAACTGTTAATAAATTATTAATTTAATCAGTAATGTAATCTTAAACTGTTCATAAATTATTAATTTAATCAGTAATGTAATCTTAAACTGTTAGTAAATTATTAACTTAATCAGTGATGCAATCTTAAACTGGTAATAAATTATTGATTTATTCAGTAATGCAATCTTAAGCTGTTAATAAATTATTAATTTAGTCAGTAATGCAATCTTAAACCGTTAATAAATTATTAATTTAATCAGTAATGTAATCTTAAACTGTTAGTAAATTATTAACTTAATCAGTGATGCAATCTTAAACTGGTAATAAATTATTGATTTATTCAGTAATGCAATCTTAAGCTGTTAATAAATTATTAATTTAATCAGTAATGCAATCTTAAACCGTTAATAAATTATTAATTTAATCAGTAATGCAATCTTAAACTGTTAATAAATTATTAATTTAATCAGTAATGTAATCTTAAACTGTTAATAAATTATTAATTTTATCAGTAATGTAATCTTAAACTGTTAATAAATTATTAATTTAATCAGTAATGCAATCTTAAACTGTTAATAAATTATTAATTTAATCAGTAATGTAATCTTAAACTGTTCATAAATTATTAATGTAATCAGTAATGTAATCTTAAACTGTTAATAAATTATTAATTTAATCAGTAATGCAATCTTAAACTGTTAGTAGATTATTAATTTAATCAGTAATTTAATCTTAAACTGTTGATAAATTATTAATTTAATCAGTAATTTAATCTTAAATTGTTAGTAAATTATTAATTTAATCAGTAATGTAATCTTAAACTGTTAATAAATTATTAATTTAATCAGTAATGCAATCTTAAACTGTTAGTAGATTATTAATTTAATCAGTAATTTAATCTTAAACTGTTGATAAATTATTAATTTAATCAGTAATGTAATCTTAAACTGTTAGTAAATTATTAATATAATCAGTAATGCAATCTTAAACTGGTAATAAATTATTAATTTAATCAGTAATGTAATCTTAAACTGTTAATAAATTATTAATTTAATCAGTAATGCAATCTTAAACTGTTAGTAAATTATTAATTTAATCAGTAATGTAATCTTAAACTGTTAATAAATTATTAATTTAATCAGTAATGCAATCTTAAACTGTTAGTAGATTATTAATTTAATCAGTAATTTAATCTTAAACTGTTGATAAATTATTAATTTAATCAGTGATGCAATCTTAAACTGGTAATAAATTATTAATTTAATCAGTAATGTAATCTTAAACTGGTAATAAATTATTAATTTAATCAGTAATGTAATCTTAAACTGTTAATAAATTATTAATTTAATCAGTAATGTAATCTTAAACTGTTAATAAATTATTAATTTAATCAGTAATGTAATCTTAAACTGGTAATAAATTATTAATTTAATCAGTAATGTAATCTTAAACTGTTAATAAATTATTAATTTAATCAGTAATGTAATTTTAAAATGTTAATAAATTATTAATTTAATCAGTAATGTAATCTTAAACTGTTAAGAAATTATTAATTTAATCAGTAATGTAATCTTAAACTGGTAATAAATTATTGATTTATTCAGTAATGTAATCTTAAACTGTTAATAAATTATTAATTTAATCAGAAATGCAATCTTAAACTGTTAATAAATTATTAATTTAATCAGTAATGTAATCTTAAACTGTTAATAAATTATTAATTTAATCAGTAATGTAATCTTAAACTGTTAATAAATTATTAATTTAATCAGAAATGCAATCTTAAACTGTTAACAAATTATTAATTTAATCATTAATATAATCTTAAACTGTTAATAAATTATTAATTTAATCAGAAATGCAATCTTAAACTGCCAATAAACTAATTATTTAAGTGAAATGTCTGCCATCAGCCCAACCCTGACTCAAGCATACTAAGTGTTTAACTGTATCACAAAAGAGATAGATCACACTCACAAAACACAAGCCTTGATCGTCTACAAGATGTTACATGCATTTGGTAGGCTGTGTGACAAAAGAATAGAAATAGACACATCCAAATAAAACATGCTTGTCTATTAACCCTGGCTGTTCGTGTCAATGTGTGTCAGTAGTATTGGTTAAATTGTCCAACAATAGGAAGGTTTAAAACTTCTTAAATACATCTAAATACGCTCATAATCCAACTCACAACAACGCATGGCAAACGTCACCAAATCTTAAAAAAATGGTTTCACAGTTCGTCAGGTTGAAACCATAAAAATTCGTACAATTTAAAAAAAAGCTTCTAAGTCTTTACAGTTGCATCCTATCTATCAATCACATGTTCATCATCATTTTATTACTCAAAATAATCAGCCAAATTATAGTTTGTCTCATAAAAATCTTCATCTGCATCATCATCTGCATCCATGACATACAAACAAACAGGTCATATCAATTTTTTTCACGACATCATCCCAGTAGAATTATTATTACGATGAAGGAAGTAAATAAATATATTTGCAAACGATTGAAAATGGAAGCAAAATTTCTGGTTTAACACCCGCCGCAAGAATTAATTTGATTGGTTCACACTGTCACTTAAAAACAGCATTTGTAAACAGATCTGTGTGGATGCCGGTATTCCGTCTGCTAGGGATTCTGACGCCCTATGCGATGCCACACCCTAGATAAGCTGGAATACCAGTTGTTAAAGTTCAAAGGGTTAACAATCAATCATGAAAAACATAGATTTGATATCATACCTTGCTAGTTAGATTTTCCCTTGTTTCAACATCAAAATGGAGATGACCAAACATTTCCTGCAGATGTTTAACATCATGCTCTGATCCATGTCTGTAAGATGTCTCTCCATGAACATCATGGAACTCATTGTTGTTGATTATCAGTACTCTTCCTCGAGGGTTTGTCATCTTGTAGACCTGAGAAAGACTTACTGAGTTATTGACTAAAAATTCATAGTGGAGATACGTATGATTATGGAATGTTGATAAATGTATGTAGATTAATTCCAAAGCTAGTTATTTAATATGTTATCTTGTAAGCAATATATTTAACAAACAATGAGCAAATATACATTTCTGAATACCTTAACAGGGTTGAATGTTAGCTATAGTTACAATCAGATAGTAACTGCAGTAGTGAATATAGCACATGTAGTACTAAATCACTTGTATTACATATAAAATAGTGCTTTCAGTAAATTGATGGAAAAGATAAATGTAAAACCTGAAAATGGATTTAAAACCACTACAAATATTTGAGTCCTATAAATAACTTTATTATCTTACGAAAAATGATCTTCAAAAATATTATCTTCTCGAAAAACTGATTCTTTTATTTCAAATAGTCAAACAGAAATGAGAATTTAAATTACTAATTGATACTATTTTAATAATATATAGTTTATAACATAATTCAGGTACTTGCCACATCAGTGTTGTCGAACAAGTCTTTGATCTCTGTCTTATTTGTGTGGGTCGGGCTGCCATCAGAGATAGCCTTGCATACATCAACAAATGATAAGCCTATCAGATCAGGACTTCCATTGAAAGCAGATGAGCAGGAGGGAGTAGTGTATGGTTGAATGATTCCAGACACTATAACAAATAGAAGAGTAGAGTTTTACAACTTTTATACAATGATGTAGTTATTACTTGCAAAAATAAGATTTAAAGCACTACTAGATATCATCATGCTGTGATAATAGAAATAAACCTACTCAGTATTCACTATAAAAATGTTACTATTCATTACTCTTTATTATCGTAAAAATAAATCAAATTCAGACAGAAATAGTGAAATATATTGGTGTTACTAAACCAATGCATACTTGTCTAGCTCAGAAATCAGTCAGGTATGGGATGCTTACCTGATGCTGTGGCTGTTTGTTTTGCTGACACGTATTCCTTGAGTTTCCTTTTCTCATCTTCTGACAAAGGTTGACCTTAAAACAAAGTCAGAAATTAGTTGTGTATCTTGTTGAGTTGAATATAATCATGTAGGAGAAATTTTTACACTTACTTGGAAACTTGAAGACTGAAGACACGCTTTCCCCGGTACATACTATGCTTCTCATCTTTCTTTCTCTAGGGTCTGGCTGCGCACGTGAAAGAAGACTCCAAGAAGGATTGACGACCTTTTCTGGGTGCTGCTGACCAGTTAGGCTGCAGTGGGCGCAGTAGAAAATGCATACCAACGGAGTAGCTCTCCAGATTTCTCGCAGATGTTTGATGGCCACATTGACAATGTCTTTGAGATAGTTCCATGCTTTATGAAATTCTTCCACGTTAAAAGCAACAGAGGCTGTTATCTTTCCTGCTTTAGCATCGTGGGTAAAGTGGACTTGGGAATTATCAACAGCAATAGATACTCCATTGTGCTTCACGACGGGTGTATTGTACGGGTCAGAGTATAGCTCCAAAAGTCTCACTGTCAGCTCATGAAACGCATACTGTGGAAGTGCCAGTCCTTTACACAAAATATCTGTCTGAAACTGTAAGTCAAGCTTCGTCGTAGGCAAGGTTGATTGAAACCCTTGAGCAAAATGAGGAACTATGAATTTGGAATCGACAGGCAAGAGAGAACCAAACAAAATACGAAATTCTGAAAGAATTGTCAATGCCACCCTTTGCTCATCATCTTTAGTAAATGCTGTCTCAGTTTTTATTAGGTAAGCCAGCAGTACCAAGCTGATCACTCCTTTGGCTTTAAACTGGCTCACAGACTCCTCAAACTCTTCTTCCACCAAAGTCACATTTTGAACTTTGAAGCTTTTGAAGTTTTCTCTTCGCTTGTCCCACTTGGAATCACCATCATGGTCATACAAGACATTTAGCAAGTCTGTAACAGCAGATATCTTGTGGAAGACATGTTGATCTAGACCCTCAATGTCATTGTACCAAAGAAGCTTACCACTCAGATGCATGTATTTGATTATCACCTCTAGCTGCTTCTTTACAACACCATGTGACTCATGAACTTTGTCTAACAGCGATTCAAAAGTGGTGAAGTCTGACTTTAGAGTACTTTTCACATCTTCCACTTGTTTCCACAGCCGAGGCACCTCCATAACATATCTTTGGCTTTGCTCCAACAGCTGATCCCTCAGTCTTGTAAACTCGTCTGAATATTCACGTCCCACTTCGAAGATCCATTCTGGGGTGAACAGGTCTGTGTCCGCTCCGAAGCTTTTAATGCGGCAAAAATTTGCTTCCTCAAGTCGATTCTCTTCATCTCGAATCTCATCACGTACTTCGTTGCAATATTGTAAAAGCTTCGTTTTTCCTGCTTCAAACTTTTCTTCATCCAATAAATCTTTGTGGGTCAATACGAGAGCCGGGGGTAGCATGTTCGGATGCGCTATGTAAAGATGGGCCATCCAGTCAAAGAAAAGAGCTCGAACAGACTCTTTTGGTCCAACTTTATTCGATTCTTCTACAAACATATGCATGTTAACAACAATGACTGGGATGCAATTCTCTCTGAGGGTCAACCTGTATGCGTGATGGTAGATCTCCTGTCCTCCAAAGTCAGTGAAATACAGAGATCTTTCATCAAATGATACTTTTTCAAAGTTGAATACTTTTGTAGAAATTCGTTCTGGGGAGCTCAAATTTTCAGTCAGAATTCGTGACCCGTTCTGCATAGTCTTAATTAGACTGGTTTTGCCTGATCTGGATTTACCAATAACTGCAACAGTTGCAGACATCATCTTCTCCTTTCCTCCTGCCAGATCTTTGTAGTACTGCTGTATTGCGGAACAACCTTGCTGTGCAACATTCTCAGGAGGGTTTTGTAGTGAGTCACATCCAATTAGCCACAAGTCTCGTAGGTTGCTCAAAGATAGAATTTGAGAGCTAAGAGCAATAAGCTTGTTATTGAATGAAATATCCAATGTGACCAGCTCCTTCAGCTCCCCTACTACTGGAGGCAGCTTGTCAATTTCATTAAAGGAAAGGTTGAGATTTTTGAGCATCTTCAGTTTACCCACACTGCAACATAAAGTGTCTTAATACACAAATCTGGCCTGTTAGATGATATTACAAAGCTACAATTGTAAGTCAAAACATACATGTAAATGTGTTGATGGAAAAATATGTACCTAATATTATATTAGTCGTTTAGACTAGCAAGCAATACTCGCTAGCTAAGAGATGATGAACTATGTAATCTCGCTGGCTAAGAGATGATGAACTATGTATTCTCGCTAGCTAAGAGATGATGAACTATGTAACCTGCTTTCTTGTTCAGGTTAGTTTTTAAACAATTCAAATGAAGAAACAAGAATGACTTTGACTGATTAGCGTTTTATATTACCATAACAGCACTAGTCAACTACTGTCACTCATGTGGTAGTATTTAGGGCAAGTGTCACACACATAGGCCATCATTTTCTACCTTTTGTGACCATAATTTTCTGTTAATTAGTGAGCAAACATGTTCAGACATATATAAACATGAATTTTTTCCTAATTAAGCCTTCTATCATGATGATATGGGGCATGCAAGTAGATTCTTCTGGTATGGTGTGTGATGTGCGGGAAAATAGGTTATCTTTTCTCAAACTTTACCATTCATTCTGAAATAAGTATTGATTTTCTTTTGGAATCAACACAAGAGTATATTTTTCAGCCCAGATTTTTTTTCCTAACAAATTTAATTTTTTTTTACTGTTCAGGCGACCAAAGAGCAGTTTGTCTAGCGTTCCACAATTTTAGTGCATTTAGTTGCAGCCTGTTCTTCCTAAGATTTCTGAGGTAAATCTTTTTTTATTTATAATGCAATTTTGGGCTGCTATGCACCAACCAAACTCGCCAATTTATTGAAAACAGCAATTTTGTGTTTTATAGGTACATGGAAATATTTGTGACACATGGGAAATTTTTAATAATATGAGGGTGTCTGCCTTTAATTGAGATTTTATTTTGATACCCTGCATGTGAAAGCAATGTTAGATATTCCATGACAAAAAGCCACTTTTTTAGAGAAATGAAAAATTGGAATTAATTTGCTAGGTTTTGTAACTCAGAACATGAAGTCTGTCAAGATTACCCTACTGATACACACCCTTGGCGAGATTCCGTCAATTCTTGAGATAGTCTTTAAACCAAATGGATGTTTTTAAAGTATGGTTACAAAAAATACATCGCATGGCCAACGTGCTATAGATGGTATTGCAGGAAAGCATCAAACAACATATTTTAATGGCAGTGTACCAGAGAAGGTATGTCGTAAAC
Organism: Watersipora subatra; assembly: GCF_963576615.1. NCBI lineage: Eukaryota > Metazoa > Bryozoa > Gymnolaemata > Cheilostomatida > Watersiporidae > Watersipora > Watersipora subatra. The sequence continues at coordinate 21,507,367 of NC_088717.1, forward strand.
TCGACAAAGTCATTTGCAGAAGCTGCAACAACAATAATTTCCAAATCAGCAAAACCAATAAAAATATTCTCTATCTCAAAAGATAAGATGACTGAAACAGCGCAAATCTGCAAAGAAGTCAGGTCCATGGTGCCTCTAATCCATGGCATTCCATCGTGCCATCGCATAGCAACTAAAAAAGATAGTGCCGTTGTTCTGATGGAACGGTGTCCTTCCCCTGGCAGCCAATTCCACATACACAGAGCAGCAAACCTAATCAAGAGGTAGCCACAGGAGGTATTTCACAAACTCCAACGCAGTTTTCACCACAAATGCTGGTCGCATTGGCCTATGACTCTGATGTCAACATTGGAGAAATGCTCATAGTGGAAGCCAACAAAAGTATCTACACTATAAAGTACATTCACCGTAAACGCAAGAAGTTCATGTGGCATGTGTTTTTTTAAAGCATCTCTAGTTATTGCATCAGCGGGAACTATCAGGTCACTGAGATACTTTTTTACTAGCAAATCAGGAAATAATAATAGCAGAATATGACGATTTAAAACAAAATGCTTTACTGCGTAAAAGTCTGACAATCTTTGAATTTTGAGTTTTATGTTTCATGTTTATGTAAAATGAGTATAATATGTACTAATTTTTTTATTATTAGTTGGTTAACCATATGTACATAAATGTTGTAACTCCAAATCATGATAATTTGTTGTTTAACAACTGAAAATCGTTAAAAAATTCTAGATTTTTCATAATGTTATTTGTGTCCCGCACGTCACAAGTGGTTGCCTTCTTTCTAACCTCACAAAATCATTAAAATTAGGCCTGAAAACAAAACAGTACATATTTCTAGCAGAAAGATAGTAGAAATAGTAGCTTGTTGAACAATAATGCCATGAGTCAAAAACTTCAGAAGATTTTTGCATTTGATCACAAATTAGTTTTCATGTCAAATTATGGTCCCACGCGTCACACCAGCTTTAATACTTAATAGTTGTTCAATCCATTGCCTGACAATGATGAAATCTCATTCAGTGATAGTCGGTGTCAAGTGATGCAGAAAACACCACAAACGACAGCAAAAGTTCACATCTTGGCTGTAAAGTATGCAAGAAAGCATTCAAATGTCTCGCGCGACACAATCATGCCCAAATGGCTTTGCCCTTTACCATATTACTATTACTCTACAAAGTGACTTATAAACCTTATCACAGTGGTAAACTAACAGGTTTTATTTGGTACATAAACCATGTACTAGCTAACTAATTTTACCAATTATTACATTGAGAATGTACCAAATAACTCCGTGTAACAAAAAAACTAAGTGTTGAAACTTTAATAAAACTCAGACGAGAGCCTCTGATAACTTTCTTTGTTCATACTCTACATTAGCCTGGATTGTTGACAGTGCTATCGCCATGACAGGGAACACCGGGTTACAGTGTCCCTGTCTTACCAACAGTAACAGTGTTCACGGGTGAAATAATTAGCAAATAATGGCTAGAGGGTCTATTTCTCTGAAAGGATAAATGATTTGATACTGAGACAATCGAGACAAAACTGAGAAAACATAATAAAAATTATGAATATGTTGAATTAATAATGAAAATTAGTACAGAGAAATGTGTGCATAAAAAGGCTACTGTTCCACCAAAAGCTATCCATGAAAACTTGGAATACGGCGATACTGGTACCTCTCGATACTGGTACAAATTTATAGCAGTAAAGCGCAGGAAGGTACCTTGTCTGACCAAACGGAGATAGAATGTAGAAGCAATACCTACTTGAGATAATACACCGCAAAACTGTCCGTGTGAAAAGTTTTTAGCTTTTACAGTGTTAGCAATTGCTCTGAGGAAGAACTGGATAAGTAGAAGCAGAGTGAACCTTGAAGTAGAGTAACCACAAATTTGAAATTGTAACCTCATATTGGAAAAGTACAAATAAAAATGGATTGTGTAATAATGGCTCTTAAAAAATTTCAAAGGAAAAACAGATGCGCAAGGTAATATTAATTAATAATAGAAAGTACATATTTAACTTGTAAACTGCAATCGTGATAATGATAGATATAATAGTTGAGAATAATAAGCACGGTTTAGCATAGGAGTTACATCCCCTGTTTGTAGACTTTCCACTTGGAGGTTGTGAGTTCAATTGCTGCGCCAAGCAGACTTTCTATTGCCAGATTTTGATCGTTATAACTGGACATAGACACGAGATATGACACACAGACTTTGAGATTTATATATGTACATAGACTGGTATAGTTTACTAGGATTACAACAAGTTTATAATATCTGCTCACTAATATTTATATAGAATATAAAACATGTTGTGATTAAATCTTTCTATTTACTATATGAAGACTTTAGATCACTTTACTGTTTCAATAACACAATATTTGTTTAAAATGGTGTCATACTATTTGAGAGCAGCAGAGTTTTTACTGTGAGTACTTCTTTTTACTGGTGGATTTAGTGTTCCATCTTAAACCATATTATTTGATGATAGTATGGTTTAACATGTATCCATTTTGAGATATATATATATATATGTATTTATATCTCAAAATGGATCCACGTCAAACCATACCATCATCAGATAGTATACCCTAAAACACTTATATTTCGCTAGTATTTAGTTTCGTGTGTAGCATACAGAGTAAAATTTCGCTGCAACTTAATTTCGCAACTCTGATGAGTGCGAAAATAATGATGTGAAAATAAATGCAGTGGAACAAACATAATTATATTCCACAGGTTCGGTTCGCTGGTAAGAAAAAAATTCCAATGTGGGACTAGTTTGTAATTGTGAACCGCAGGTAGAATTGTATGGCCGAGATCGATAATGCAATTTGATCGCTTGCTGCCATTTGTGTCTTGGACTACTGTAGCATGGAATTGAATTACGCTGAAAATTTTAACGTTTTTGTCACAATTTAGCTTGTTTTTATATTACCGTATTTTAATTTTAACGATCAACGGTGTTGTGTATATTAATTTTAACGTTTTCCCAAACACTCAATTGCTGCTAATAATTGCTGAACATCTTTATTACAGTAATTACAAGTTGTATACAATTACATACATGATACAGCTGCTAGTAATACTACAGCTACAGATACTAGCACAGTCTGTAGTTATTATAACTTCTTCTCTTCCTTTTTTATTAGTGTTATTTATCAGAGCTAACTCATTCTCTATTGCCTCATCTTCTGAATCATTACAAGTTATTGAAGAGGTGTCAGTGGTGAATCCTAACCTTTCCAGAGCCATATGCTGCTTGTGTAGTACTGTGAGTGTCAGTGTGTCTTATTTTCTTTCAACACGCGGTGCTCACTGCATTGATTGATGTCCCCAACAAACAATAACGCTACTAATGTGTGTGCATTGACATCAAGTTCCTATCATTATAAATCATTATTAATGGGAGAATAATCATAATTAATTGCAAGATAATAACGTAATAAATTTTGACAGTCAAATTATTTTGTTGGTTTATATTTACGACGCTATAGTGGTCATTAAAAACGTTAAAATAAATGTCGTTATAAGTTAGATGAAGCGAATACATAAATGTCCTAGGGTGTATATATATATATATATATATATATATATATATATATATATATATATATATATAAATTAACTTCTATTTCCTCAGGTACTAAAAATCCAGTCTTTTAATAGTGAGTACAAATAAAAATCATACTCGGTCATCAGAACAACTACTTTATGAACTAAAGAGCAATGACAGGCATCTATTTTCTTATCTCAAATCAAGTGGAATGTTTATCTGAACTCAATCTAGGCCCATCAGTGCTGCACTCACTAAAGGTGAATAGGTGACTCATGTGTTGAGAGATTACAAGAATTTTTAATGTGGTGCACTTAGTGGATAGTCCCCCTGCCTCACTCTCAACATACCAACGTAACAGCAGCGTATATCACAAACACAACTATTAAATGAAGGTGACATGAAATCGCTAACAATTTTATACAGTAGCAACTTCTTCATGCTTGGCTTCATGTTGAATGTCTGTGGCTTACATCAGATAATCAGATATACTAATCATTATTTACCACTATACTACTGTGTTCCTTGTAACCATAATTATTAAATATTCAGTTTAACCCTTTGACAGTCCGTTGACAGTAAAATGTTACTAAATTTATTCTTTTAGCAACATTCTATGAATGAACTTCAGGTGTGTGAGATGTTCATACAGCCAATGTGAAAGTGAGCCAGGTGCAAGTATGTCTTAACTAGGTGAAGTAACTTCAAGATTGTCATAGGTGAAAGTAAATCAGTCAAATGTATTTATACTAGTGATAGTATCATGAGCTAAATAACTTGATTACAGTCATATGAAATGGTGATAGAGACTTATTAACATTCAATTGTCTCTACCTTTATTAATACATAATATGCACCCTGCTGCTGCTTCCACCAGCTGACACCAGTGATATATTACTGATGACTGATTAGAACATGTGTACAAAGTTCAGCACAAATCTGTCATTAATGTATACTAGCATTTTTTCAAACAAGAACATTTCCTATGCATATCAAAATTGCATTGACATTATAATTGAAATTTAACAATCACTAAACTTCACTTTTTTAACACTAAAATCTTGTATCAGTTCAACAGAAGTAATTGTACTTTTGCGTACAAATTACATTTGAAACATAAAAAATATCCCATCATGGCAGTTTAATATTTATATAATTTTTAAACACAATTACAAAAAAATGAACAAGTACTAAGCATATCAGTAAGTGCAGGGCTCAGTTAAAATCAGACAGTAACTATAAAATTGATTGGATTTTAAATGTTTAACACGCAGGTAACAACACTTCTGCCCAATTTATTAACCTTTTGAACCCTGGTTGTTTTGTCAGTGCGTGTCAGTAAACCTAAGCAAACAGTCCAACAATCTGAAGTTTTTAAACTTTTATTAATTATAACTAAACATGCTAAGAATACAATGTTTGGTAAAACATTAGTAAAAAGGTCGAGCAAACCACAGCAATTGCCATCAAACAGAAAAGAACAGTGCGTCACCATTGTTCGGGCAAAAACTATAAAAGTTCGTAAGATTGTAAAAAACTCGTAAAAGTATTTACAGTAGCATCATATCCATTGAGCACATGTTTATCATCATTTCATGACTCAAAATATATTGGAAAATTATAGTTAGTATCACAACATTTTATATTTGCATCACACATTTATGACCTACCAACAAATGAGTCGTATCAAGTTTTTCACGATACTGCTCTAATAAAATTTGTTACTAAATCGAAGGAAGTAAAAATATTTGAAAACGGTTACAAATGGATGAGGCACTTCTGGTCAAACCTCCAATTAATACGATTGGTTTACGCTGTTACTTAGAAACTGCTTTTGTAAACAAAGCCATGTGAATGCCAGAATTCCGGTCGTTAGGAACTTGGACACACCCTACGCAATGCTGGAAAATCGGCCGCTAGGGTTCAAAGGGTTAATTTTACAGGCGGGCGAGACGTTATTGATTCTATGACAGAGGATGCGGGCTGCATGAAAATTGCCCGCGGCCGGATTTTGGACACGCCTGATTTATAGTATCTAGTATACAGTACAACTTATAGTGTAAAATGTTGAAAAAATACCTTACTGAAGTTGTTTTCTTGCCTTGGAACAGATTACATAATTTACAAAGTTTTATTTTAATGGGATAAAATGTTTCGGAATTACAACAACTCGGTTTTCGAACAACCTTCTTACATGTCGCTGAAAGAGATGAAATTTTAAAATTACAGTGGTTTGAAATTTTTAATTTAGTTGTCCTGCACAAAACCTTTTTCTCATGATATCAAGTTTGAAAGTTACAGTTGTTTGAAAAGGTCTAAAAACCTTTCCAGTTGTTTTTACTTTCTCTCTTAACTTGTTTCAATTACAGAAAACCCTTTTCTCATGGTATGTAGTTTGAATGTAAGAGTGGCAAATTTTGTTATATGTTAAGTAAAAACAAATCATACTTGATTATACTAAATTATAATTACATGAAAATAAAACATACTTTTTATTACCTTATTTATTAAATAATTTTTTATTGTAATCATAGCTAAGCAGATTATATTTAGCCATTACTTGCTAATGAACTCACAATTTCATTTTAAACACGTATAGCTTTATTTTTCTTCTTCATTTACTTCAACAAAAACTTCTCTCATAATATGAAATTTAAAAGTTGTAGTTGTTTGAAAAAGCCTGAAAACTTTTACAGCTGTTTCCTTTTTCCTCTTCATTCATTTCAACTGCTTAAAAATATTTTCTCATGATATGAAGTTTGAAAGTTAAAATGGTGAATGTTGTATTCGGTATGTTATATAAAAATAAATATTCTTTCTAAAGACTTTTTTATTACTCTGCCAATGCTGGGTAGTATAGCTAGGTATACAACATTTACTATCCTAACTTTTAAACTTCATATCATGGGAAAATATTTTAAGCAGTTGAAATGAATGAAGAGGAAAAAAAAACAACTGTAAAAGTTTTCAAGCTTTTTCAAACAACTACAACTTTTAAATTTCATATCATGAAAGAAGTGTTTTGTTGAAAAAAATTAGGAAAAAATAAAACTGTAAATGTGTTTAAAAAATAGAGAAAGCATAATATTTTTATGCTTTATTATTTATCTTGAGGTGTTGACTGATGTTCTAAAAAAAGAATCAAGGAGATTGACCCACCAGAAGCTGAGATATAGCCAGCCAAACACAGGTCTACCAAAAAACACAAGTGTTTTGGTAGTCATCAATATATGACGTATGAAATCGATTTGTGTGCCATTGGTCAATTAAGCCAACTAATGCGCTCTCCTGTAACAATCACGGCGTTTTAATTGGTTTAATCCCTGGAAGTATAGAACAATCAAATTGGGCCTAACAATCATTGCTCTGAGAATTCCGAACCAGTCCCTCTGACGTGTAGATTAGTTTTAGAATAAAATAATTACACGCATCTATTATTTCGCAACATTCTGCTATCACTTTCTACAAATTATATTAGTTACATCATTTATTCTATACGCAGTTATATTATTATTTTGTATAATATGCATTATGATTATAATATTAATCATAAAAAATAATCATAGATAAGATAATAGATCAATAGAAAAATCAAATCAAAAGTTATCGTTTTCTTTTTTTACAGCAAGAGCAGCACGGTCAAGTTATTCTTTTTAAGATTATGGCTGTAGTGAACTTACAGTCTGTTAATAGTGACGATAATCATGAAAATCAACTAAATGCTGCAGTAGATACACAATAGAAAAATAATGAATGAACAAAAATTCACATTCTCATTTCTTATTCTAAACGACTCGCAATCGCGGATGTCGCATATAGACTATACACGCGCCGTTCGTTGAACAGAGGATCTTCGGAGCATATCCGTGGAGATCGAGTTAAAATTTGAAGCACAATAGTCAAAATATGCTCTTCTGTTCTGACAAATCACGGCGAGGGGTTGTGGGCAAATGCCTTTACCACACAATGTTTGCTTGATTTTCCTGAGAAACCAGAGCTAGTCTGTAAATTATTTACTATCGCGAGAAGCTTTTCACATCTCGTAGCCAAAACAATCATTATACGTAACGGCGGTAAGGGTGCACAACTCCGGCACATGAACATTAAGTCGATTTTATACGTCACAGTTTTCGGGATTTTCGAAGGGTTTTCCTCTGATTCTTTATTAGGTAGACCTATGTTTGGCTGGCTATATCTCAGCTTCTAGTGTGTCAATCTCCTTGATTCCTTTTTTAGAACATCAGTCAACACCTCAAGATAACTAATAAAGCATAATAATATTATGCTTTCTCTATTCTTTAAATGTAAATGTGAAATAATTAGCAAGTAATGGCTAAATATAATCTGTTTAGCTATGATTACAATGAAAAATTATTTAATAAATGAGGTAATAAAAAAGTATATTTTATTTAAATATAATTATAAATTAGTATAATTAAGTATAAGTTATTTTTATTTAACATATAACAAAGTTTGCCACTCTAACATTCAAACTACACATAATGAAAAAAGTGTTTTGTGTAATTGAAATAAATTAAAAAAGAAAATAAAAACAACTATAAAGGTTTTAAACTTTTTCAAACAACTGTAACTTTCAAACTTCATATCACAAGGAAAAGGTTTTCTGCAGGAAAAACAAACTAAAAATAAATGAAACAACTGAAATTTTTCAAACCACTGTAAATTTAAAATTTCATAACTTTCAGCAACGTGTAAGAAAGTTGTTCGGAAACCGAGTTTCATTTTCTCATGATATGAAGTTTAAAAGTTAGAATGGTAAATCTTGTATACGGTGCGTTATATAAAAAATAAGTTTTCTGTCCAAAGACTTTTTTATTACTCGGGCAACGCCGGGTAGTACAGCTAGTCAAAGCATATTTATATATTCCATAGACTTGACTGAACACTTGCAGTAAAGGCTCATATAATATGACTTACATTGCAGGTAGTCCTGTGAGTTCACAGTGAGACAAGTTAAGTGACTCCAATGAGTTGAAATGGCTGATTACTTCTAGTAGACCATCAGAGAAAGAGTTATATGATAGATCTAGTTCTTTCAGCCTAGTCCGAGTGTTCAACCTGCAAATCATATAATCCCATGATACCTTAATGTTAGACCTTTATTTCTAAGTTTATAATATCTGCTCACTAATCTGTATATAAATCTCAAAGTTGGTCATCTGGCTGTCGTTGTCTATCATTCCTTGTCTGTGCAGCCATAGCTATTAATATCATGGAATGAAAATTTCACTTCGTGCTGGATTTGAACTCTCGAAGATTGCAACCACTAGTTTGTAATATGCACATCTAACCACAAAGCTACACAGTTCTTACCATTTAGTTGCTCTTACGTTATACTGTATACCCCTTTCCCACTTGTACACCCTAAATTATGTTTTAATTATTACAGTGCACCCACAATTATGATGGCGATGTTATACAATAGTTCTACAATATCTACAGTATATATTGTATACGGCATATACAATATATACTGTATACAATATATAATGACAGCTTCAATATATGTTCAATCTGACAGCTGTTTAGTTGGTGTATTTCCTGTTAGCATATACAGTAGACACTCATATAACGTAAGCCACCTATAATTTAAAATCCACATATTGTAAATAGTTTATGTAAAGGTTTCGCTTCATAAAAGTCAGCGAATGGTCAGGTCAGTGCAAGTTCTCAAAGTCGATTTTAATACCGAGAACATTGTAGTTAGCCTGCAAAATATAGCTTTATCTGTCAGCTCAGTTAAGAGAAAACCGATGTACATATTGCGCTATCTCCATTATATGTACAAGTCCCGTGACAGTCTCGTTTGGCATAATAGACCGACATAATACAGAGGATAAGTAGCTGTGTAATTATTCAAATTTACTGTGCGTTCTAAGTGTGTGTTTTAAGTGTGTGTTTTAAGTGTGTGTTTTAAGTGTGTGTTTCAAGTGTGTGTTTCAAGTGTGTTCACAGTAAGCCATTGCAACGCCTGACTTATCGTGGAGTTGGCTGCTCATGAAATTTATAGCCCAAGACGAAATGTTCCCTCATCACAGGGCAATGGTTCCACCGTTAAAAACAGGTGCAACTACTGATTTAGGTGATGATTTCACACTTTACTACTATGAGCAGCTGATTTGGACAAGCTAACATCTAACCAATGCAAGTAGTTATTGTTAGTACTAGGGGGCTGTAGCTGCCAATAAAGTTGCTGTCAGTTTCTGGCAGCGCTACATGTATAAAATACACCGTGATTTGGCAGGGCAGTTAACAACTTTAATTATATAATATTCCATGTGTAATAAATGAGTCAGGTACTATATAGAGTACCTACAATAGCTGCCGGTAATCAGGGCTGGTTGAAATGATTTGTGACCAATAATTGACCCATGAGGTGACAACTTCTAGTAATTGTAACAATCCAAGTATAGCAAATAATAAACAAATAAAAAAGAAACGAGTTTAGTAATGGATGGAAATCAAACAAAACTTTTTATCAGATTCCTTGAGAAAGTTTCTATGAATGGTTTTCTGTAGTCAAACAGATTGTTTATAATAAATCTGTACAAAAAGAATAGGATTATTAATAGTCAGTTAAAACATCCATGGACAACTCCAAATAACTTTCATTTACATAACTAGGTAGTACAGTGATAACAATCAAAGTACAGTGCACCCTCGAGATACGATGTTGATCCGTTCCAAGGCTGGCATCGTATGGCAAAAAAATCGTATGTCCGGGTATAGAAACCATTGTAATTATACAATGAAAAAAAAGGTCAAAATCATCCAAACTTTTATAAAAATGCTGTACATATTGAAAATTAGTAACAAAATAGTATGTTAACTTTAGTAACTATAGTTACCTACAGTAGCTGCATTGTATTAAATGCACTAATCTGCAATACTGTTAAATTGTAATCTGTTTACCAGATGCAAATGGTATGGTAAGAAGTTCTTACCTTCAAAAGGTATGCATAACATAAACTTTGAATTCACTTCAAATAAGTTTAGCTTGCCAAACTCACCCTTAAAACTAAGTTTTAGTATGTATTTTGAACTATTTTAATGAATTTCAACTTTTTATCACGACATTTTATCCTTTCTGTATTCACTTTCATTATAAAATTTAGCGTGTCTGGTTGAAACTTTTTTCAACCGGAATTCAATAAGAAAGGACGAGCGATGCAATTATCGAAAGCGGCCTCTCGCACACATGACCATTTAATGGCTACCAAAAAGAAAAATGAAACTTTATTTACTATTATACAGGACGTACATACCTTTGGAGTAACATGACGTTAGCTAGTACATGTAGCGAATAACGCAAAAGGAAGGCAAAAACGTATCAATGCTAACGTGTTAATGCGTGTCAATGCTTGTGTTGCTGTACACTTGAAGATTAATTTAATACGTAAGGAAATGGAATTTTTAGCAGGCTAAAGAAAATTTTCTAGTCTTGTCCAATTTTTCTTCTGGTTTAAAAGAAAAAAATTCTGCTGCAATGCAAAAAACTGCTAGCTAGCTAACGCTTGTAGAAGGATCTAGAGAAGGTGCTACACTAGTTTTTCTTGTATGAAATGTGCACAAGAATCAATGTGACCATACGTACAAAGTTTGTACGTATTTATACCCTAGAAGACAGGGCTTTAACAAGAATCAGAAAGTAATGTGAATGCGCCAACTATCTTGAGTAGCTAGTTATACGAGTTACATATACATACTATGACTTGTATTCATGTAGAACAGGGGTTCCCAACCTTTTTTGGCCTAGGTACCGCTTGGGAGTCATATTGCGAAAAAATGTACCCCTTTGGAAAAGACAGTTCAATCAAGGGTATTATTGCTCTAACTTCATTAATATGACATGTGTGCATTATTGAAATGTGTCACTTGAACAGGTAAAGAAATATGGTATGGTATGAAATTGCTATTTATTAAAATAATGATAACTATGCAGTACAACTTTTATACATCGCAGCGTTTTGTTAAATTCCACTTTATTTTGGCTAGTCTAATGGGAAGGCTGTGCCTGCTTTGCATCAGTGATCTGTTTGATGTTCAGTAACAGATAATGAAACTCTGAGGTCGTCATCAACATTTAGTCGTGAGCGATATTTGCTTTTCATGTACAAAAGTGAGGAAAACCTTTGCTTACACTTATAACTACTAGGAAATATGAGCAACACTTTTAAAGCTACCTCTGAAAGCTTTAGGTAGGATGTTACCAATGAGCACCAGAACTTGCTAAGAACGCAATCTTCAAATCTATCATGTGCACCAGAGTCATTGAGAAGGTCAATCAACTCTTCTTGCATGTCACTATCAATATCAGCTACATTTAACTTAAATGGGTTTCTAGCCAACTTCAAATCTGTGTCATTTAAGTCTGGAAAATATTGTTGAAACTCTCAAGCCAGCTGAGAGAGGTGGTCTGCAACCAGATATTTCACGAATGAAATTGAATCATGTGAAGGCATTACTTCTGACAAACTATTAAACATATCGAATAAGCCAGCATTGAATTTCTCTCTCCACCTCTCTAGCTTCATGATAAATGCTCTAAGCGCGTCTGTAAAATAAATTATAGTGGTAGAGTTCTCATGAAGGGATGTGTTGACAGTGTTTAATCTTAAGAAAATATCTCTCAGATATGCAACTTTCCATTTCCATTCTGAAGTCTTTAACTTCTCACTGAATCTTGCAGCTTTCTCAGAAGTCTGTATAGCAAAGAAAGCTGAAATCTCATCAATCAGTCACACAAACCGATTCAGGACATTGCCTTTAGAAAGCCACCTCACTTCTGTGTAGTAAAGGAGGTTTTCATGGTCTGAACCGCAATCTTGACATAATTGACGAAACAACCTGGTGTTTAGGGCTGATGCTTGCCTAAGTTTGTCTGAATGGCAAAACTAGTTGGCTTTAAAATGATACCAATAATAGCTCTATAGCAGTGGTTTCAGCAAAGTTATTGATAATTAGAGCCAAACAAAACAAAAATTTATTAGGCTTATAACTGGTATTGTTGCACCTAGATTTCTAAAATGTATCCCTAGGGGTACTTGTACCCCAGGTTGGGAACCCCTGATGTAGAAGATAACAAGCCTACCTGCAAAGACATGGTTAAACCAGAAAAGAAAACATAAAATCAAAAGGAGTATAAATAATTATTAAAATTCTGAGGAAGAAGTTTCTTAAGGGAACACTACAGCCAAATTGTCATTCGCTAAATTGCTACTTTGTTGATCACACGCAGCAATTCCGGAGGTTGGAGTTGTCTCATTTTCTGGAGTTGTCTCCAACCTCCAGAAAATGAATAAAATATGAAAACATGCCACACAAGAGATAACAAATATATACTATACATGCATTGTTTTAATGTTCCAATCCATATCAGTAAATTAAACACTTGAAATATTTCTGCCAATGTGGGATTTTTTGTATCTTCTACTTCCTGGCCCTTACTAAATGGTTGCTCCTTTTGAATGCTGATCGCGTGCATGGCCTTCTAACTCCTTTAAATCTTCAGTCGTAAGCTCCTTCGTGTGCTTGTTTTAATGGAGTTCTTGTTTTAATAATAATTGCAAATGCTGATTGGTCGCGATCATATTCTTTCACAATGTGAATAATACGGGTGCCTTCTTCTTATTTTTGACATCCAACTTTGTTGACATAGAAATCATTTTCCTTCGTTTTGTAACGTTTGTATTGGTCTCAGATTCCATAGCTAACGAATTAAATGTAGATAATTGTAGTTATATACGTATGCTGACTTAAAAGTTTATAGTAAAAGATATTATAACACTACAAATGAATATTTGCTCTCACTTGTGTATTTTACACAAATTTTTCTACGCGGATTGCTGACATGAGAGAAGTCGATCATCGTGTCTCTTCTAACGTTCTGAAAATGCGTTCGGCAAACTATATTTTGGTGTCTGTTTTTATTTCGACGTGTGTTATGAGCACACCGACCGCCAAATTTTAACTCGGACAAAACTTTTATCAAAGTCGTATGGTGAAATAAAATTCGTACAACGAGGTGAAAATCTCACGTTTGACTTCGTAAGGCGAAAAATCGTATGTCAGGGTAATCGTATCTCGAGGGTGCACTGTACACCATCTAATATTTCTGTTGTAGCATCTATATTCTATCTTTTTCTTCTTCTATATACATGAAATTAATGTGAAACTATGTCTGACCTTCCAGCTATAGATCTTAAAATCTTGATATTAAAGTTCTGTTCCCTGATGGCTTTGAACTCTCTACGAATGCATCATCAAAGTTCATTTGCATACGCTCTACCACTGAGCCACCAGAACTTAGTTATCAGTGGTGCTATCATATACCACATAATCCATGCGCGTGCTAATTATTTTAGCCTTATGTTTTTCACCAAATATTTTGAGTTTGGTCATTTCGGAGCTTGAATATAAATTTGGCTCTTGACCAAACCAGAGCATGCGCATTTCAATTAACAAAGCTCCAGAAACGCATGGGAACATTCGCTAACAAACAGAGAAGCATTTTATGATGCATAAATTCTTTACAAATTCTTTAAAATTCTTTGATGTTTTAAAAGCCAAACGTACAAAATGCTTACTTTTGTTTTCTATTTCCATCATCATAGAACATATTTTATTAATAGTTAACACACTCTAAATTAGTGTTAGGCAGGTATTGGGTTATCCGCTCTTACCGATACCGAGGACTCTCGGTATCCGAGGAAATCAATCATTTTCGGTGACAGCTAGTTATCCGCGGCCGGTTTGATATGATCGGTATTTATCCGTAAAAGCCTATCGGTAAATGGTTATACGGATATTCGGTTAGATTTTTAAAACGCTTCTCTGACGAACATGCTAATCTCAGAGCGCATTGGCGAACAAATTCAACGAAAATTGCCACGCTTACCGTATCTACTATTATATTATGTTACATTGATAATGCTACCAGCCTCGAAGGTTTGTAAGTTCATAAAGATTAAAGACTCTAACTGGACTGGACTCTAATTGGACTGCGTATAATTATGTGATTACATTACCTGATTACAATATGTGATAGTAAGATTTATGTAAACTGTTTCCGTATATTTAACAAAAAGAGCCCCTTGCCATTATCTATCTGTTCTCTATTATACTTAACGGTTGTATCAATAACTATATTTTTAATAGAATAAACAATAAAAACATATATCATGAAACTTATATTCCCATCTTTCTTTTCTTTTTTGGCTTGCTAAAACAAGGAGTCTCCATGCCGTAACAATATACTGCTGACTAAAGAATGTTTTTTGCGCAACGATAAAAGCTGTTCGAGACTGTTACGGTTTAAAGTTTAAACCATTAAACTTTAAACCATTTCAAGTTTAAACACAGTTTTCTGTAGTCAAGCAGATTATTTATCATACACAAAAAGAATAGGATTATTAATAGTCAGTTAAAACATCCATGGACAACTCCAAATAACGTTCATTTACATAACTAGGTAGTACAGTGATAACAATCAAAGTATTTTAAACCATCTAATATTTTTGTTATAGCATCTATATTCTATCTTCTTCTATATACATAAAATTAATGTGAATGTATATCTGACCCTCCAGCTATAGATCTTAAAATCTGGATATTACTGTTCTGTTTCCTGATGGCTTTGAACTCTCTACGAATACATCATCAAAGTTCATTTGCATGCGCTCTACCACTGAGCTACCAGGACTTAGTAATCAGTGATGCTATCATATACCATATAATCCATGTGCGTGCTAATTATTTTAGCCTTACGTTTTTCACCAAATATTTTGAGATTTGGTCGTCTCGGAGCTCGAATATAAATTCGGCTCTCGACCTAACCGGAGCATGCGCATTGCAATTAAAAAAGCTTCGAAAGCGCATGGAAACATTCACCAACAAACGGAGAAGCATTTTATGATGCAAAAATTCTTACAAAAACGGCAGAACCTTCTGGGATGATGTCTCCTCTACCGAAGAAGTTTGCTAAGAAGATAACCCCTCCAGTCGAGTTACCCTAAATTGTTTTGGAGGAGGATTCTCCTTTAAAAATGTGAAGTAAACGTGCCATTGCTGTTTATATTTTCTTTTTCCTAGGAGTTTTGATGTAACTGATCAGTTGCACTTTTTCCTGTTTCATTATAAACTTTTGCATTTTAGTATTGTATCTTAACCTTTAATGTTTTTGATGTCTTAAGAGCCAAACGTACAAAATGTTTCCTTTTGTTTTCTATTTCCATAATCATAAATAGAACACATTTTATTAAAATTAAACACGGTCTAAATCTACCCGTTTTATTTATAGCAGGGGTGTCCAAACTTTTTACAAAGGGGGCCAGAATTGTTGTGTTAAAAATTTAGGGGACCAACCTTGGCGGACATTTTATACATTCAACAGCAATTAATTTTGATAAGTTTACCAAGACAATCTGTGTTTCATATTTGCTTTTTCACTTTAATTACAGCTATCTAAGGCATCTGTTTTGGTTTGTTTGAAACATGCATATCAAAATTGCATTGACCTTATAATTGAAATTTAATAATCACTAAACTTCACTTTTTAACACTAAATCTTTTGTAACAGTTGAACAGAAGTAATTGTACTTTTGTGTACAAAATACATTTGAAACATAAAAGAATATCTCATCATGGCAGTTTAATATCTATAGAATTTTTAAGTACAATTACAGAAAAACGAACAAGTAATAGGAATATCAACAATTGCAGGGCTCATTTAAAATTGGACAGTAACTATAAAATTGATTGGATTTTAAATGTTTAACACGCAGGTAACAGCACTTCTGCCCAATTTATTAACCTTTTGAACCCTGGTCGTTTTTGTCAGTGCATGTCAGTAAACCTAAGCAATCTGTCCACCAATCCGAAGCTTTTAAACTTTTATTAATTATAACTAAACATGCTCATGATACAATTTGATATTTGGTAAAACATTAGTAAAAATGTCGAGCAACCCGCAGCAAATGCCTTCAAAGAAAAAAGAAAAGTGCGTCACCATTATTCAGGCTAAAACTATAAAAGCTCATAAGATTTAAAAAAACTCGTAAAAGCATTTACTGTAGCATCATATCCATTGAGCACATGTTCATCATCATTTCATGGATCAAAATATATTGAAAAATTATAGTTAGTATCATAAATTTTTTATTTGCAACACACATTTATGACCTACCAACAAATGAGTCGTATTAATTTTTTTACGATACCGCTCTAATAAAATTTGTTACTAAATCAAAGAAAGTAAAGATATTTGAAAACTGTTACAAACGGACGAGGCACTTCTGGTCAAACATCCTGTGCAAGACTTAAACCGATTGGTTCACGCTGTTACTTAAAAACTGCTTTTGTAAACAAAGCCATGTGAATGCCAGAATTTTGGCCGTTAGGGATTTTGACACACTCTACGCAATGCTAGAAAATCAGCCGCTAGGGTTCAAGGGGTTAATTCTACAGGCGGGCGAGACGTTATTGAATTTATGACAGGATGTGCGCTGCATGAAAATTGCTCGCGGCCGGATTTTGGGCATGTCTGATTTATAGTATCCAGTAAACAGTACAGCTTATGGTGTAAAATGTTGAAGAAATACTCTACCGAAGTTGTTTTCTTGCTTTGGAGCAAATTACATAATTGTCATAGTTTTATTTTAATGGGACAAAAGGTTTCAGATTTACAACAACTCGGTTTTTGAACAACTTTCTTACACGTCGCTGAAAGTGATGAAATTTTAAATTTACGGTGTTTTAAAATTTTTAATTTAGTTGTCCTGCACAAAATCTTTTCCTCATGATACGAAGTTTGAAAGTTACAGTTGTTTGAAAAAGTTTAAAAACTTTTACATTTGTTTTTATTTTCTTGCCCAATTATTTCAATTGCACAAAACCCTTTTCTCATGGTATGTACTTTGAATGTAAGATTGCCAAATTTTGTTATATGTTAATTAAAAACAAATTATTACTTAAATTAAATTGACTACACTAAATTATAATTACATGAAAATAAAACATAGTGTTTTATTACCTTATTTATTAGATAATTTTTCATTGTAATCATAGCTAAACAGATTATATTTAGCCATTACTCGCTAATAAACTTACATTTTTATTTCAAACACATATACAGCTTTATTTTTCTTCCTAATTTATTTCAACAAAAAACTTCTTTCATAACATGAAGTTTAAAAGTTGTACGTAGTTCTTTGAAAAAGCTTGAAAATCTTTACAGTGGTTTTCTTTTGTCTCTTCATTCATTCGAACTGCTTAAACAGTTTAACATTTTAACTTCTTTTATGATATGAAATTTAAAAGTTGTAGTTGTTTGAAAAAGCTTGAAAACTTTTACAGTTGTTTTCTTTTTTTTCTTAATTCATTTCAACTGCTTAAAACAATTTTCTCATGATATGAAATTTAAAAGTTAAGATGGTAAATGTTGTATACCTAGCTATACTACCCGGCGTTGACAGAGTAATAAAAACGTCTTTAGACAGAATATTTATTTTTATATAACACACCGAATACAACATTCACCATTTTAACTTTTAAGCTTCATATCATGAGAAAATTTTTATAAGCAGTTCGAATGAATGAAGAGAGAAAAAAATCTGTAAAGGTTGTCAAACTTTTTAAAACAACTGCATCTTTTAAATTTCATATCATTAAAGAAGTGTTTAGTTGAAATAAATTAGGAAGAAAAATAAAACTGTAAATGTGTTTAAATGTAAATGTGTAATAAATAGCAAGTAATGGCTAAATATAAATTGTTTAGCTATGATTAAAATGAAAGATTATTTAATGAATGAGGTAATAAAAAGGTCTATTTTATTTTTATATAAATATAATTTAGTTTAACTAAGTATAATTTATTTTTATTTAACATATAATTAAAATTTGCCACTCTTACATTCAAACTACATACCATTAGAAAAAGATTTTGTGTAATTGAAATAAATTAGGAGAGAAAATAAAAACAAATGTTAAGGTTTTTAAAGTTTTTCAAAACACTGTAATTTTCAAACTTCATATCACGAGGAAAAGGTTTTGTACAGGACCACTAAATTAAAACTAAATAAAACGACTGTAAAGTTTTCAAACCACTGTAAATTAAATTTCATATTTTTCAGCGACGTGTAAGAAAGTTGTTCGAAAACCGAGTTTCATTTTCTCATGATATGAAGTTTAAAAGTTAGAATGGTAAATGTTGTATACGGTTTGTTATATAAAAATAAATTTTCTGTCCAAAGACTTTTTTATTACTCGGGCAACGCCGGGTAGTACCACTAGTCATAGCATATTTATATATTCCATAGATTTGAACACTTGCAGTAAAGGCTCATATAATATGACTTACGTTGCAGGTAGTCCTGTGAGTTTACAGTGACGCAAGTTAAGTGACTCCAATAAGTTGAGCTGGCTGACTACTTCTGGTAGACCATCAGTGAAAGAGTTACGTGATAGATCCAGCTCTTTCAGCTTAGTAAGAGTGTTCAACCTGTAAAGCATATAATCCCATGATACCTTTACACAAGACAAATCAAGAATTTGTCTCCTCTGGTTTGCTGTCTGTGTGATGGACTGTTGAAATGCTGACAACTACAGATTCTAATCACTCAGCATGCAATACTTCATATGACCATTTATTGTGAGAAATTGATAAGTTTTGCTGATTTCATAATTTTAGTCTCTAGTAAGAGCCTTTAACCTGCAAATCATATAATCCCATGACATCTTCATGTTAAACCTTTATTTCTAAGTTTATAATATCTGCTCACTAATCTATATATAAATCTCAAAGTTTGTCATCTGGATTTCATTATATGTCATTCCCTGTCTGTGCAGCCATAGCTATTAATATCATGGAATGAAAATTTCACTTCGTGCTGGATTTGAACTCGCGAAGATTACAACCACTAGTTTGTAAATACGCACATCTAACCACAAAGCTACGCAGTTCTTACCATTTAGTTGCTCTTACGTTATACTGTATACCCATTTCCCACTTGTACACCCTAAATTATGAATTAATTATTACAGTGCACCCACGAGTTACGATGCACATGTTATAAAATAATTCTACAATATCCACAGTAGATATTGTATACGGCATATACAATATATACTGTATACAATATATAATGACAGCTTCAATATATGTTCAATCCGACAGCTGTCTAGTTGGTGTATTTCCTGTTAGCATATACAGTAGACGCTTCTATAACGTAAGCCACCTATAATGTAAATCCACATGTTGTAAATAATTTATGTAAACTTTTTACTTCGTAAAAGTCAGCAAACTGTCTGGTTGGTGTAAGTTATCAAAGTCGATTTTAATAACGAGAACATTGTAGTTAGCCTGCAAAATATAGCTTTATCTGTCGGCTCAGTTAAGAGAAAACTGATGTATGTATAGCGCTATCTCTAATATATGTACAAGTTCCGTGACAGTCTAGTTTGGCATGATAGACCTACATAATACCGAGGATAAGTAGGTGCGCAATTATTCAAATTTACTGTGTGTTCTAAGTGTGTTTTCTAAGTGTGTGTTTTTGTGTGTTTTAAGTGTGTTAACGGTAAGCTATTGCAAGGCCTGGCTTATCGTGAAGTTGGCTGTTCATGAAATTTATAGCCCAAGACAAATGTTTCATCATCACAGAGCAATGGCTCCACCATTTAAAACAGGTGCAACCACTGATTTAGGTGCTGATTTCACTTTTTACTACTATGAACAGCTGACTTGGACAAGCTAACATCTAACCATTGCAAGTAGTTATTGCAATTACTAGGGGTCTGTAGCTGACAATAAAGTTACTGCCAGTTTCTGGCAGCGCTACATGTATAAAAGTACACAGTGATTTGGCAGGGTGGTTAACAACTTTAAAGAATAGAGAAAGCATAATATTATTATGCTTTATTAGTTATCTTGAGGTGTTGACTGATGTTCTAAAAAAAGAATCAAGGAGATTGACCCAATAGAAGCTGAGATATAGCCAGCCAAACACAGGTCTACCTAATAAAGAATCAGAGGAAAACCCTTCGAAAATCCCGAAAACTGTGACGTATAAAATCGACTTAATGTTCATGTGCCGGAGTTGTCCACCCTTACCGCCGTTACGTATAATGATTGTTTTGGCTACGAGATGTGAAAAGCTTCTCGCGATAGTAAATAATTTACAGACTAGCTCTAGTTTCTCAGGAAAATCAAGCAAACATTGTGTGGTAAAGGCATTTGCCCACAACCCCTCGCCGTGATTTGGCAAAACAGAAAAGCATAGTTTGACTATTGTGCTTCAAATTTTAACTCGATCTCCACGGATATGCTCCGAAGATCCTCTGTTCAACGAACGGCGCGTGTATAGTCTATATGCGACATCCGCGATTGCGAGTCGTTTAGAATAAAAAATGAGAATGTGAATTTTTGTTCATTCATCATTTTTCTATTGTGTATCTATTGCAGCATTTAGTTGATTTTCATGATTATCGTCACTATTAACAGACTGTAAGTTCACTACAGCCATAATCTTAAAAAGAATAACTTGACCGTGCTGCTCTTGCTGTAAAAAAAGAAAACGATAACTTTTGATTTGATTTTTCTATTGATCTTTTATCTTATCTATGATTATTTTTTGTGATTAACATTATAATCATAATACATATTATACAAAATAATAATATAACTGCGTATAGAATAAATGATGTAACTAATATAATTTGTAGAAAGTGATAGCAGAATGTTGCGAAATAATAGATGCGTGTAATTATTTTATTCTAAAACTAATCTACACGTCAGAGGGACTGGTTTCGGAATTCTCAGAGCAATGATTGTTAGGCCCAATTTGATTGTTCTATACTTCCAGGGATTAAACCAATTAAAACGCCGTGATTGTTATAGGAGAGCGCATTAGTTGGCTTAATTGACCAATGGCACACAAGTCGATTTCATACGTCATATATTGATGACTACCAAAACACTTATGTTTTTTGGTAGACCTGTGTTTGGCTGGCTATATCTCAGCTTCTGGTTGGTCAATCTCCTTAATTCTTTTTTTAGAACATCAGTCAACACCTCAAGATAAATAATAAAGCATAAAAATATTATGCTTTTAAAGTAATACTCGCTAATGATGCCACACCCGACCGTCAAGATTATACGGGAGCTACCCTAAGTCTGACTAAGCTGGACCGAAGACTGGCCCTGACGAATTTGGGACCGAACACAGGCCCGTAGAATCAGACCGAATACTGGCCTCGTAGGATCAGACCGAATACTGGCCTCGTAGGATCAGACCGAATACTGGCCTCGTAGGATCAGACCGAATACTGGCCTCGTAGGATCAGACCGAATACTGGCCTCGTAGGATCAGACCGAATACTGGCCTCGTAGGATCAGACCGAATACTGGCCTCGTAGGATCAGACCGAATACTGGCCTCGTAGGATCAGACCGAATACTGGCCTCGTAGGATTCGACCGAATGCTGGCCTCGTAGGATCAGACCGAATACTGGCCTCGTAGGATCAGACCGAACGCTGGCCTCGTAACCTGGTTGCCGGTACACCCCAACACGGTAACTCCTGAACAAAACTCTTGGAAGTTAGAGTTACTCGGCTTCAGGCATAAAATTATCCAACTATCATTAAATGTCTAGTTCCTATTAGTTGGCAGAACACTTGTCTGGCTGAGGTGGTGCACTAGCGTGGATGCAGCTGTGGTTCGCTGTCTAATACCACTTGCCTACGCACAGCGTTACAGACTTGCCAAATCTGTCTGTCGTCCCTCGAAGCCTTGTGTGGCTGCAGCTATGAAACGCAGTCTTAAGCCACGGCTTATGAGGAGAAGACAAAACAAATAAAGCTAGTGCTCCCTACTAGATAGTCTGCTATGAATCAATTAACAACACTTTGAGAAAGCGTCAAAGTTTATTTACAAATATCAGCACAAAGCACAACACGAGCAGAACACTCTAACAACACGATTGCATGTTCTTATATACACACAAAAATGGCAAAAACTAAGATAATTGGTTAGAATAATATAGGTCAATTTTACTGACTGTAATTGGTTACACGCATGGATAAGACAGCAAAACGATAAGATCCAGTCAAATCTTACCACAAAAGTTAGCGCAAACAAACAAAACGAGTGTCTATTACCTCCGCTTTACAAGTCCTCTCTCCGATACGCCCGCTTATTACCCATAAATACCGTAAGCTAGTTCTAACATGCTAATTCTAATGCTCCTCCAAAGCGAGTAGTCTTCGCGATCTGACCTGACTCTCGTGATCGACTCGGACTATAGCCTATAGTTCCGAGCTGATTTTTCCCCCAAAGGGCCCTCCTCAGGGCCACCACCTTGTACAAGAGTGTTGTTCATCTGGCTATGAGCGTTTACTTCACTACCCCCAACAAGAACTGAATTCTGTCCCAGAATAGCTACTTCTTTGTCAACCGGAAACATCTCCTGAGCCTTACACAGGTCCAAGTGGAACTCATCTAGGTATCTGGGTCGACGAGACTTCCTCTTTCCTCGGGGTGACTTCCACACCTGCTGTCTCTGAACGGCACTTGCGACCTGGCGGCCTATGTCATGGCTTTCTTGGGTGTCTTCATTTGTATCTGATTGAGCTGGAGTTTCCTCCATTTGCGATTGTTCCCCTCCCTGCCATAGCCGGATACGTCCTTCGTGTTGAACGGATAGCTTGCCATTTCGGCTCATCTCGTAACTCTGATATGGAAGCACTGCCGTAATGTGGTATGGACCAATGTATTTGGGCTGAAGTTTTTGGCCCCTCCCAGTAGGTTTATAGAAGGATTTCAACCACACCTTATCCCCAACCATATATTTTGATGGTTCTTCACTATCTGAGACTCGAGGCATTAGCTGTTCCCTTCGAAGTTTTTCTCCAGCTATTTGTAAACGCTCCTGGAGTTGCTGGGCATAATCTTCTTGCAGCACGGATTCCTCCCGTTCTTCATGGAGTAGATCAGGTGGTAGTCGCGTTTCTCTTCCGAGCATCAAATAATTCGGTGTTTCTTCTGTCATCCGGTGGGGCGTGGCACGTAGGGTTCTCATAATTTGTGGCAAAAGCTCATCCCATTCTCGATGCTCTGAATCACGCAATAGGGCACGCAGGGAATTTCCTACCGTTCGGTTTAACCTTTCTACCACCGAGTTCCCTTGTGGGTGATAAGGTGCCGTCTTGGTCTTCTTACAGTTCCAGAGCTTGCAGCATTCCGCTAGCAGCTGGGACTGAAATTGCGCCCCCTGGTCGCTGTGTAATGTTTCAGGAATGCCGAAATATGAGAACACCCGTTCATCCAGTATTTTAGCCACGGTGGAAGCTTTGCCATCTTTAATCGGAATGGCATCATACCATCTGGTAAAATGGTCTGCCAGCACTAATATTTGCGTATTTCCCGCTTCTGTCTCAGGGAGCGGTCCGCACAAATCTACAGCAACCACTTGCCAAGGCCGGCCTGCCGTTAGATGATTCTTGGGGTGGAAGTGGCGATGGCGAGCTACCTTGGCTTGTTGACACGCTGTACATGACGCCACGAATCTTCGGATGTCTCCAGTCATACCAGGCCAATACCATTTTCGTCGAATAGCTAGTAGGGTTTTGTTGACTCCCAGGTGGGCCTGGTTATGATTTTCAGTCATGATTGGCAACCGCCGTTCCTGAGGGCACACAGTTTGGTAACTTCTATGGCGCCCATCTGGCAATTGGATCCGGAGAGCCCCGTTTGGGCCTATCTCCAAAAATTCTTTTCTTGACCACAATTTGAGAGTTTCTGCCGATGCATGCTTTTCATCAATAGCACCTGCTGATTTCACGGCCTGTAGGACTGGTCCAATGTGTGGGTCAGCCAATTGTTCGGAGGTTATTTTTGACTCTTGAATCTCTGGGTTGTCTAAGGCACTCAACTTAATCTCCCCTGTCAACCTAGCACATTGCTTGCAGTCCTGACACTCTTGGCGACTCAACCCATCAGCGTTGTTGTGCTTGCGACCGGAACGATGAGCCAAGGAAAAGTCGAATTCTGACAGTGTTTCCATCCAACGTGCAAGTTGACCAGTTGGAACAGAGGTTCGTAAAAGCCAGAGAAGTGAGGCATGGTCCGTTCGTATCTCAAACTTCCTGCCGTATAGTTGTGGCCGGAAATGGTTTACTGCCTTGACTATGGCCAGAAGCTCCTTGCGGGTGACACAATAATTCATTTCTTCCGGGGAAAACATTTTGGAGTAGTAGGCGACAACCTTCTCACCTTCCTTTTGCTTTTGGGAGAGAACAGCTCCAGTCCCCACCTGACTGGCATCTGTGTCCAAAATGAAGGGTAAAGTGTAATCTGGGTAAGCTAAAATAGGAGCTGATGTCAGCTTCTCTTTGAGTATATCAAAGGCTCTTTGACAATTTTCATCCCAACGGAACTTTGCCTCCCGTTTACAAAGTTGACTGAGTGGCCTTTGGAGTTCGGAGAACCCGGCAATAAACCGACGATAGTACCCGCAAGTTCCCAGAAAAGCCCGCACATCAGTCTTGTGCTGCGGTACGGGCCAATTTCTAACAGCTGCAACCTTCTCTTGGTCTGTTGCCACCCCATCTGCACTGACAACATGTCCCAGGTAGTTTACCTGTTTTGCAAAAAGCGTACATTTGCTCGGCTTCAATTTCAGCCCCGCAGCCTTCAGTCGGGTGAATACTTCTTCCAACCTACTGAGATGGCTGTCCAAATCTTTGGAAAACACGATTATATCATCTAGATATATAAGCAGAGTTCGCCAGTGTAGCCCTCGCAGTACTCGTTCCATTAGTCTTTCAAATGTCGATGGAGCTGAGGTTAGACCAAAGGGGAGGACTTGCCATTCCCACAAACCAGAACGTGTGGCGAAGGCTGCCTTCTCTCGAGCTCCCTTAGCTAGCCCCACCTGCCAATATCCGGATGTCAAGTCCAAGGTGCTAAACAAGCGGCTCCCGCCAAGAGCATCCAGACTGTCGTCTATGCGCGGGAGGGGGTAAGCATCTTTTTGTGTGACCTCATTTAGCTTACGATAGTCGACACAAAAACGCCAACTGCCATCTCTTTTTTTACCAGCACCACTGGAGAGCTCTATGCACCATGGCCTTCCTTGACCAGGCCATGTGCTTTTAGTTCTTCAACTTGCTTTTCAATCTCTTCCTCTTGCACAGGCCCATGTCTATACGGTCTTTGTTTGATAGGCCTAGCTCCAGCGTTGAGATTTATGTCATGTTGTACAACATCCGTTCGACCCAGATCAAATTTCTCTCTGCTAAATACTGCGTGATGTTTGCTGAGCAGATTCCTTGCTTTTACAGATCCTTCTTGATCCAGACCTTCACACCATCTGCAGACAATATCCTCCCAGTTTTTGTCTGGTATGGCTGGGGTGGCCATGTCTAGGCTTTCTATTGCTTGCACTGCTGTACAAACCGCAATCCGTTTGCCCGCAGGAATGGTCACTGGATGATCGCTATAGTTCATCACCCGTATGGGTAAGAGCTGCCCATTAGGGCGGTGCAACGAGCTAGCCACTACCACTCCTGGGGCTGCTTGAGTGGTTTCAATACACCCAGCCCCATGTACCCAGACACGATTTAGTCGGGCCTGTATGACCAATTCTGTTTGCGGAGGAATCCTGCTTGCGTGTCTGGCTTGCACCCCGACCTGTAAGGGTTCCCCCTCTTTTGAGCAACAGCTGACTTTGATACCATCGCATTGGAACTGGCAAGTTTTAAAGTCGATTGAGCTGTCATGCTCCTGGAAAAAGTTGAGCCCCAATAAGGCGTGGTTGTTGATGTCCGCCACCCAGAATGGTGCACTTACTTGTAGACGACCCAGCTTAAAGGTTAGTGTTGTGACCCCATCTAACCGGATCTCCTGCCCATTAGCGAGCACCCCGCGACCTCGGGTGGGCGATACCGGTGTGTAACAACTTCGTGGCAAGGTCTCCAGCACCGCAGTTGGAATGACGGATTGTGTACAACCACTGTCGAGTAGCATGGGCATAGTTTTGTTCTCAAACCTGGTAGGAACAAATAGAGCAGATGTGTGCCCTCCAATGTTAAATACAATGGTTTGCCGGATAGGGTCCTGTTCAGCAGGGCTCAGGCTTGACCCTGCTGAACATTGCCATTTTCCGCTTGCAGCTTTGGGGCTGGTCTAGGCATGGTCGGACAACTCCTGGCCATATGCCCAGTCTTTTGGCAACGGTAGCATGTAATTGGTGTACGCCTGGGCTGTATCTGTGTTAAGGCAGCGCTCAGCTGCTTTTGCATTTGCGCCTGCGAAGCTACCATTTGCTCGATTAAGGCGGCCTGAGCTGCAACTTCCTTCCGCAGGCAACTCACTTCATCTGTCTCGACCTGGTTTATGCGATTGGGTCCTCCAAAATTTAGCTCCCCAAACGACTGTACAAGCTCAACCACCTCTTCATAACTGTCAGGAGTACGATGGCGCAGCTCCCATGAAAGCGGCTGACATCCCGATGGCAACGCATTGGTAAGTTCCTTAATGGCTCTTTTCTCTTGCTGTGTATCATCCAGCTCCGGAAAAGCTTTTTCTACCAATTTGCGCACATAAGCAGCAAATTCATGAACATTGTCATTCGCCTTCCACTTCAATGATTTCAATAGCTTCACTGCGCTATCTTCACTCAAACGGTAGCGGGAGGTTAACTGAGTACACATCCCCTCGAAGGATGTTGCTGTTAGTCCCTTTTTAGCAGGCCCCGATATCGCCATCTGAAATCTAATAGCAGCTTCTGGCTCCTCCCACTGCATTAACTGTGCAATTCGCGTGAACTGGTGTATAAATGTATCGACATCAGAGGTCCCATCAAACGTAGGTGTAGGTAGATTTGCCCTTTTTGATGCCTTCATTAGGTGTACAGTTTCTTCCGCCATATGATTCACATCAGCTGCTATGGCTCCCATCTGTCTTGTAATCGAGCTATTTCCAATAGCTGCCCTGGTTCGCGATGATATTGGTGAGGCTTGGGGTGTCGACATCCTCCTGTTTTATGTGGGTTCTCTGATCTTTCTTCAGCAAGATCCCACCGCTGCCACCAATAAAGTAATACTCGCTAATGATGCCACACCCGACCGTCAAGATTATACGGGAGCTACCCTAAGTCTGACTAAGCTGGACCGAAGACTGGCCCTGACGAATTTGGGACCGAACACAGGCCCGTAGAATCAGACCGAATACTGGCCTCGTAGGATCAGACCGAATACTGGCCTCGTAGGATCAGACCGAATACTGGCCTCGTAGGATCAGACCGAATACTGGCCTCGTAGGATCAGACCGAATACTGGCCTCGTAGGATCAGACCGAATACTGGCCTCGTAGGATCAGACCGAATACTGGCCTCGTAGGATCAGACCGAATACTGGCCTCGTAGGATCAGACCGAATACTGGCCTCGTAGGATTCGACCGAATGCTGGCCTCGTAGGATCAGACCGAATACTGGCCTCGTAGGATCAGACCGAACGCTGGCCTCGTAACCTGGTTGCCGGTACACCCCAACACGGTAACTCCTGAACAAAACTCTTGGAAGTTAGAGTTACTCGGCTTCAGGCATAAAATTATCCAACTATCATTAAATGTCTAGTTCCTATTAGTTGGCAGAACACTTGTCTGGCTGAGGTGGTGCACTAGCGTGGATGCAGCTGTGGTTCGCTGTCTAATACCACTTGCCTACGCACAGCGTTACAGACTTGCCAAATCTGTCTGTCGTCCCTCGAAGCCTTGTGTGGCTGCAGCTATGAAACGCAGTCTTAAGCCGCGGCTTATGAGGAGAAGACAAAACAAATAAAGCTAGTGCTCCCTACTAGATAGTCTGCTATGAATCAATTAACAACACTTTGAGAAAGCGTCAAAGTTTATTTACAAATATCAGCACAAAGCACAACACGAGCAGAACACTCTAACAACACGATTGCATGTTCTTATATACACACAAAAATGGCAAAAACTAAGATAATTGGTTAGAATAATATAGGTCAATTTTACTGACTGTAATTGGTTACACGCATGGATAAGACAGCAAAACGATAAGATCCAGTCAAATCTTACCACAAAAGTTAGCGCAAACAAACAAAACGAGTGTCTATTACCTCCGCTTTACAAGTCCTCTCTCCGATACGCCCGCTTATTACCCATAAATACCGTAAGCTAGTTCTAACATGCTAATTCTAATGCTCCTCCAAAGCGAGTAGTCTTCGCGATCTGACCTGACTCTCGTGATCGACTCGGACTATAGCCTATAGTTCCGAGCTGATTTTTCCCCCAAAGGGCCCTCCTCAGGGCCACCACCTTGTACAAGAGTGTTGTTCATCTGGCTATGAGCGTTTACTTCACTTTCTCTATTCTTTAAACATATATCATTCCATGTGTAATGAATGAGTCAGGTACCATACAGAGTACCTGCAATAACTGCCAGTAATCAAGGCTGGTTGAAATGATTTGTGCCCAATAATTGACCCATGAGGTGACAATTTCTCGTAGATGTAACAATCCAAGTATAGCAAATAATAAACGAATAAAAAAGAAACCAGTTTAGTAATGGATGGAAATCAAACAGAAATTTTTATCAGATTTCTTGAGAAAGTTGCTATGAATGGTTTTCTGTAACCAAGCAGATTGTTTATAATATATCTGTACAAAAAGAATAGGATTATTAATAGTCAGTTAAAACATCCATGGACAACTCCAAATAACTTTCATTTACATAACTAGGTAGTACAGTGATAACAATCAAAGTACTTTAAACCATTTAATATTTCTGTTGTAGCATCTATATTCTATTTTTTTCTATATATATGAAATTATTATAAAAGTATGTCTGACCCTCCAGCTATAGATCTTAAAATCTGGATATTAAAGTCCTGTTTCCTGATGGCTTTGAACTCTCTACGAATGCATCATCAAAGTTCATTTGCATACGCTCCACCACTGAGCTACCAGGACTTAGTGATCAGTGGTGCTATCATATACCGCATAATCCATGCGTGTGCTAATTATTTTAGCTTTAGGTTTTTCACCAAATATTTTGAGATTTGGTCATCTCGGAGCGCGAATATAAATTCGGCTCTCGACCTAACCGGAGCATGCGCATTGCAATTAAAAAAGCTTCGGAAGCGCATGGAAACATTCGCTAATAAATGGAGAAGCATTTTATGATGCATAAATTCTTTACAAAAAGGGCGGAACCATCTGGAATGACATCTTCGCTACCGAAGCAATTTGCTAAGAAGATAACCCATCCAGTCGAGTTACCCTAAAATTTTGGAGAAGGATTATCCTTTAAAAATGTGAAGTAAACGTGCCATTGCTGTTTATATTTTATTTCCTAGGGTTTTTGATGTAACTGATCAGTTGCATTTTTTCCTGTTTCATTAAAAACTTTTGCATTTTAGTATTGTATCTTAACCTTTAATGTTTTTGATGTTTTAAGAGCCAAACGTACTAAACGTTTCCTTTTTTTCTATTTCCATCATCATCAATAGAACACTTTTTATTAAAATTAAACATGGTCTAAAGCTACCCGTTTCTATTTATAGCAGGGGTGTCCAAACTTTTTACAAAGGGGCCAGAATCGTTGTGCTAAAAATAAGGGGACCAACCTTGGCGGGCATTTTTTACATTTAACAGTTATTAATTTAGATAGATTTTACCGAGACAATCTGTGTTTCATATTTGCTTTTTAATTTCAGCTATCTGAGGCATCTGTTTTGGTTAGTTGGAAACATGTATATCAAAATTGCATTGACATTATAATTGAAATTTAATAATCACTAAACTTCACTTTTGTAACACTAAATTTTTTGTAACAGTTCAGCAGAAGTAATTGTACTTTTGCGTACAAAATACATTTGAATCGTAAAAGAATATCTCATCATGGCAGTTTAATATTTATATAATTTTTAAGTACAATTACAGAAAAACAAACAAGTAATAGGCATATCAACAATTGCAGGGCTCATTTAAAATCGGACAGTAACTATAAAATTGATTGGATTTTAAATGTTTAACACGCAGGTAACAGCACTTCTGCCCAATTTATTAACCTTTTGAACCCTGGTCGTTTTTGTCAGTGCGTGTCAGTAAACCTAAGCATTCCGTCCAACAATCCGAAGTTTTTAAACTTTTATTAATTATAACTAAACATGCTCATAATACAACATTGTATTATGAGCATGTTTAGTATTTGATATTTGATATTTGGAAAAACATCAGTAAAAATGTCGAGCAACCCACAGCAAATGCCATCAAACAGAAAAAAACAGTGCGTCACCATTATTTGGGCTGAAACTATAAAAGTTTGTAGGATTTTTAAAAGCTCCTAAAAATATTTACAGTAGCATCATATCCATTGAGCACATGTTCATCATCCTTTCATGACTCAAAATATATTGGAAATTATACTTAGTATCATAAAATTTTTATTTGCAACACACATTTATGACCTACCAAAAAATGAGTCGTATCAATTTGTTTTACGATACCGCTCTAATATAATTTGTTACTAAATCGAAGGAAGTAAAGATATTTGAAAACTGTTACAAATGGATGAGGCAATTCTGGTCAATTATCCTGCGCAAGAATTGATCCAATTGGTTTACGCTGTTACTTAGAAACTGCTTTTGTAAACAAAGCCATGTGAATGCCAGAATTCTGGTCATCAGAGGTTTTGACACACCCTACGCAATGCTGGAAAATCGGCCGCTAGGGTTCAAAGGGTTAATTCTACAGGCGGGTGAGACGTTATTGATTTTATGACAGAGGATGCGGGCTGCATGAAAATTGCCCCAGGCCGGATTTTGGACATGTCTGATTTATAGTATCCAGTATACAGTACAGCTTGTGGTGTAAAATGTTGAAAAAATACTTTACCGAAGTTGTCTTCTTGCCATGGAACGGATTACATAATTTACATAGTTTTATTTTAATGAGATAAATTGTTTCGAATTTACAAGCACTCGGTTTTCGAACAACCTTCTTACACGTCGACGAAAGTTATGAACTTTCAAATTTACAGTGGTTTGAAAACTTTACAGCTGTTTTATTTATTTTTAATTTAGCTGTCCGGCGCAAAACCCTTTGCTCATGATATGAAGTTTGAAAGTTACAGTGGTTTGAAAAAGTTTAAAAACCTTTACATTTGTTTTTATTTTCTCTCCTAATTTATTTCAATTACACAAAACCCTTTTCTCATGGTATGTAGTTTGAATGTAAGAGTGGCAAACTTTGTTATATGTTAAGTATAAACAAGTTATACTTGACTACACTAAATTATAATTACATGAAAATAAAACATAGTTTTTTATTACCTTATTTATTAAATAATTTTTCATTGTAATCATAGCTAAACAGATTATATTTAGCCATTACTCGCTAATAAACTCACATTTTCATTTTAAACACATATACAGCTTTATTTTTCTTCCTAATTTATTTCAACAAAAAACTTCTTTCATAATATGAAATTTAAAGGTTGTACGTAGTTCTTTGACAAAGCTTGAAAATCTTTACAGTGGTTTTGTTTTGTCTCTTCAGTCATTTGAACTGCGTAAACATTTTAACATTCTAACTTCTTTCATAATATGAAATTTAAAAGTTGTAGTTGTTTGAAAAAGCTTGAAAACTTTTATAGTTTTTTTTTCTCTTAATTCATTTCAACTGCTTAAAATATTTTTTACATGATATGAAGTTTAAAAGTTAGGATGGTAAATGTTGTATACTTAGCTATACTACCCGGCATTGGCAAACAAATAAAAAAGTCTTTAGAAAGAATATTTATTTTTATATAACATACCGAATACAACATTCACCATTTTAACTTTTAAACTTCAAATCATGAGAAAATATTTATAAGCAGTTCGAATGAATGAAGAGAGAAAAAAAACAACTGTAAAGGTGGTCAAGCTTTTTCAAACAACTACCATTTTTAAATTTCATATAATTAAAGAAGTGTTTAGTTGAAATAAATTAGGAAGGAAAATAAAACTGTAAATGTGTTTAAATGTAAATGTGTAATAAATAGCAAGTAATGGCTAAATATAAATTGTTTAGCTATGATTAAAATGAAAGATTATTTAATGAATGAGGTAATAAAAAGGTCTATTTTATTTTTATAATAACATAATTTAGTTTAATTCAGTAAAATTATAATTTAGTATAATCAAGTATGATTTATTTTTATTTAACATATAACTAAAATTTGCCACTCTTAAATTCAAACTACATACCATGAGAAAAGGGTTTTGTGCAATTGAAATAAATTAAGAGAGAAAATAAAAAGAAATGTAAAGGTTTTTAAAGTTTTTCAAACAACTGTAACTTTCAAACTTCATATCACAAGGAAAAGGTTTTGTGCAGGACCACTAAATTAAAACTAAATGAAACGACTGTAAAGTTTTCAAACCACTGTAAATTAAATTTCATATTTTTCAGCAACGTGTAAGAAAGTTGTTCGAAAACCGAGTTTCATTTTCTCATGATATGAAGTTTAAAAGTTAGAATGGTAAATGTTGTATACGGTTTGTTATATAAAAATAAATTTTCTGTCCAAAGACTTTTCTATTACGCGGGCAATGCCGGGTAGTACCACTAGTCATAGCATGTTTATATATTCTATAGATTTGAACACTTGCAGTAAAGGCTCGTATAATATGACTTACGTTGCAGGTAGTCCTGTGAGTTCACAGTAACACAAGTTAAGTGACTCCAATAAGTTGAGCTGGCTGACTACTTCTGGTAGACCATCAGATAAAGGGTTAGCTGATAGATTTAGCACTTTCAGTCTAGTAAGAGCCTTTAACCTGCAAATCATATAATCCCATGATACCTTCATGTTAAACCTTTATTTCTAAGTTTGTAATTTCTGCTCACTAATCTATATATAAATCTCAAAGTTTGTCATCTGGATTTCATTATATATCATTCCCTGTCTGTGCAGCCATAGATATTAATATCATGGAATGAAAATTTCACTTCGTGTTGGATTTGAACTCGCGAAGATTACAACCACTAGTTTGTAAATACGCACATCTAACCACAAAGCTACACAGTTCTTACCATTTAGTTGCTCTTACGTTATACTGTAAACCCATTTCCCACTTGTACACCCTAAATTATGTATTAATTATTACAGTGCACCCACGAGTTACGATGCCCATGTTATAAAATAATTCTACAATATCCACAGTAGATATTGTATACGACAGATACAATATATACTGTATACAATATATAATGACAGCTTCAATATATGTTCAATCCGACAGCTGTCTAGTTGGTGTATTTCCTGTTAGCATATACAGTAGACGCTTCTATAACGTAAGCCACCTATAATGTAAATCCACATGTTGTAAATAATTTATGTAAAGTTTTTGCTTCATAAAAATCAGCAAATGGTCAGGTCGGTGCAAGTTCTCAAAGTCGATTTTAATAACGAGAACATTGTAGTTAGCCTGCAAAATATAGCTTTATCTGTCAGCTCAGTTAAGAGAAAACTGATGTACATATAGCGCTATCTCCATTATATGTACAAGTTCCGTGACAGTCTAGTTTGGCATGATAGACCGACATAATACAGAGGATAAGTAGGCGCACAATTATTCAAATTTACTGCGTGTTCTAAGTGTGTTTTCTAAGTGTGTGTTTTAAGTGTGTGTTCTTGTTTGTGTGTTTTAAGTGTGTTCATGGTAAGCTATTGCAAGGCCTGGCTTATCGTGAAGTTGGCTGTTCATGAAATTTATAGCCCAAGACAAATGTTTCCTCATCACAGAGCAATGGCTCCACCATTTAAAACAGGTGCAACCACTGATTTAGGTGATGATTTCACTTTTTACTACTATGAACAGCTGACTTGGACAAGCTAGCATCTAACCATTGCAAGTAGTTATTGCAATTACTAGGGGTCTGTAGCTGACAATAAAGTTGCTGTCAGTCTCTGGCAGCGCTACATGTATAAAAGTACACAGTGATTTGGCAGGGCGGTTAACAACTTTAAACATATAATATTCCATGTGCAATGAATGAGTCAGGTACCATACAGAGTACCTGCAATAACTGCCAGTAATCAAGGCTGGTTGAAATGATTTGTGACCAATAATTGACCCATGAGGTGACAACTACTGGTGATTGTAACAATCCAAGTATAGCAACTAATAAACAAATAAAAAAGAAACCAGTTTGGTAATGTATGGAAATCAAACAGAACTTTTTATCAGATTTCTTGAGAAAGTTGCTATGAATGGTTTTCTGTAACCAAGCAGATTGTTTATAATATATCTGTACAAAATGAATAGGATTATTAATAGTCAGTTAAAACATCCATGGACAACTCCAAATAACTTTCATTTACATAACTAATCAATGTACTTTAAATCATTTAATATTTCTGTTGTAGCATCTATATTCTATTTTCTTCTATATACATGAAATTATTATAAAAGTATGTCTGACCCTCCAGCTATAGATCTTAAAATCTGGATATTAAAGTCCTGTTTCCTGATGGCTTAGAACTCTCTACGAATGCATCATCAAAGTTCATTTGAATACGCTCTACCACTGAGCTACCAGGACTTAGTAATCAGTGATGCTATCATATACCACATAATCCATGTGCGTGCTAATTATTTTAGCCTTAGGTTTTCACCAAATATTTTGAGATTTGGTCGTCTCTGAGCTCGAATATAAATTCGGCTCTCGACCAAACCGGAGCATGCGCATTGCAATTAACAAAGCTCCGGAAATGCATGGAAATATTCGCTAACAAACGGAGAAGCATTTGATGATGCATAAATTGTTTACAAAAAGGGAGGAAACATCTGGGATGACGTCTCCTCTACCGAAGAGATTTGCTAAGAAGATAGCCCCTCCAGTCGAGTTACCCTAAATTTTTTTGGAGGATGATTATCCTTTAAAAATGTGAAGTAAACGTGCCATTGCTGTTTATATTTTCTTTTTCCTAGGATTTTTGATGTAACTGAACAGTTGCATTTTTTGCTGTTTCATTATAAACTTTTGCATTTTAGTATTGTATCTCAACCTTTAATGTTTTTGATGTTTTAAGAGCCAAACGTACAAAATGTTTACTTTTGTTTTCTATTTTCATCATCATAAAACACATTTTATTAAAGTTAAACACGCTCTAAATCTACCTGTTTCTATTTATAGCAGGGGTGTCCAAACTTTTTACAAAGGGGGCCAGATTTGTTGTGTTTAAAATTTAGGGAGCAATCTTGGCGGACATGTTTTACCTTTAACAGCAATTAATTTAGATAAATTTCACCGAGACAATCTGTGTTTCATATTTCCTTTTTCATTTTAATTTCAGCTAACTGAGGCATCTGTTTGGGTTTGTTTGAAACATGCATATCAAAATTGCATTGGAATTATAATTGAAATTTAATAATCACTAAACTTCACTTTTGTAACACTAAATTTTTTGTAACAGTTTAACAGAAGTAATTGTACTTTTGCATACAAATTACATTTGAAACACACAAAAATATCTCATCATGGCAGTTTAATATTTATAGAATTTTCAAACACAATTACAGAAAAATGAACAAGTACTAGGCATATCAGCAAGTGCAGGGGTCATTTAAAATCGGACAGTAACTATAAAATTGATTGGATTTTAAATGTTTAACACACAGGTAACAGCACTTCTGCCCAATTTATTAACCCTTTGAACCCTGGTTGTTTTTGACATTGCATGTCAGTAAACCTAAGCAATCTGTCCAACAATTCGAAGTTTTTAATTTTTATTAATTATAACTAGACATGCTCATAATTAAATGATATTTAGTAAAACATTAGTAAAAAGGTTGAACAACCCACAGAAAATGCCATCAAACAGAAAAGAACAGTGCGTCACCATTGTTCGGGCTAAAACTATAAAACCTTGTAATATTTTAAAAAACTCGTAAAAACATTTACAATAGCATCATATCCATTGAGCACATGTTCATCATCATTTCATGACTCAAAATATATTGGAAAGTTATCATTGGAATAATAAATTTTTTATTTGCATCACACGTTCATGACCTAACAACAAATGATCAATTTGTATCAAATGTATCAATTTTCTCACGACACCGCTTTAATAAATTTGTTACTAAATCGAAGGAAGTAAAGATATTTGAAAACGGTTACAAATGGATGAGGCACTTCTGGTCAAACATCCTGCGCAAGAATTAATTCAATTGGTTTACGCTGTTACTTAGAAACTGCTTTTGTAAACAAAGCCATGTGAATTCCAGAATTTCGGCCGTTACGAATTATGACACACCCTACGCAATGCTGGAAAATCGGTCGTTAGGGTTCAAAGGGTTAATTCTACAGGCGGGCGAGACGTTATTGATTTTATGACAGAGGATGCGGGCCGCATGAAAATTGCCCAGGGGCCGGATTCTGGACATCTCTGATTTATAGTATCCAGTATACAGTACAGCTTATGGTGTGAAATGTTGAAAAAATACTTTACCGAAGTTGTTTTCTTGCCTTGGAACGGATTACATAATTTAAATAGTTTTGTTTTATTGGGATAAAATGTTTCAGATTTACAGCAACTCGGTTTTCGAACAACCTTCTTACACGTCGCTGAAAGTGATGAACTTTTAAATTTAGAGTGGTTTGAAATTTTTAATTTAGTTGTCCTGCACAAAACCTTTCCCTCATGATATCAAGTTTGAAAGTTACAGTTGTTTGAAAAAGTTTAAAAACCTTTCCAGTTGTTTGTACTTTCTCTCTTAATTTATTTCAATTACAGAAAACCCTTTTCTCATGGTATGTAGTTTGAATGTAAGAGTGGCAAACTTTGTTATATGTTAAGTAAAAACAAATCATACTTGATTATACTAAATTATAATTACATGAAAATAAAGCATACTTTTTTATTACCTTATTTATTAAATAATTTTTCATTGTAATCATAGCTAAACAGATTATATTTAGCCATTACTCGCTAATTAACTCACATTTTCATTTTAAACAAATATAGAGTTTTATTTTTCTTCCAAATTTATTTCAACAAAAACTTCTTTCATAATATGAAATTTAAAAGCTGTAGTTGTTTGAAAAAGCTTGAAAATCTTTATAGTGGTTTTCTTTTGTCTCTTCATTCATTTGAACTGCTTATAAATATTTTCTCATGATATGAAGTTTAAAAGTTAGAATAGTAAATGTTGTATACGGTATGTTATATAAAAATAAATTTTCTGTCCAAATACTTTTTTATTACTCAAGAAACGCCGGGTAGTACAGCTAGTCACAGCTTATTTATATATTCCATAGATTTGACTGAACACTTGCAGTAAGGGCTTATATAATATGACTTACGTTGTAGGTAGTCCTGTGAGACTACAGAAAGACAATTCCAGTGACTCCAATAAATTGAGCTGGCTGACTACTTCTGGTAGACCATCAGAGAGGGAGTTTTCTGATAGATTAAGTTCTTTCAGCCTAGTAAAAGTGTTCAACCTGCAAAGCATATAATCCCATGGTACCTTTATGTTAAACCTTTACTTCTAAGTTTATAATATCTGATCCCTAATCTATATATAAATCTCAAAGTTTGTCATCTGGTTGTCATTATATGTCATTCCCTGGCTGTCCAGCCATATCTTGGAATAAAAATTTCACTTCATGCTGGATTTGAACTCATGAAGATTACAACCCCTAGTTTGTAAATACACACATCTAACCACAAAGCTACACAGTTCTTACCATTAAGTTGCTCTTACGTTATACTGTATACCCATTTCCCACTTGTACACCCTAAATTATGTATTAATTATTACAGTGCACCCACGAGTTACGATGCACATGTTATAAAATAGTTCTACGATATCCACAGTATATATTGTATACGGCATATACCATATATACTGTATACGATATATAATGGCAGCTTCAATATATGTTCAATCCGACAGCTGTCTAGTTGGTGTATTTCCTGTTAGCATACACAAAAAACGCCCAATAACGTAAGCCACAATTAATGTAAAATCCACATATTGTAAATAATTTATGTAAAGTTTTTGCTTCATAAAAATCAGCAAATTGTCTGGTCGGTGCAAGTTCACAAAGTCAATTTTAATAACGAGAACATTGTAGTTAGCCTGCAAAATATAGCTTTATCTGTTGGCTCAGTTAAGAGAAAACTGATGTACGTATAGCGCTATCTCCATTATATGTGCAAGTTCCGTGACAGTCTAGTTTGGCATGATAGACCGACATAATACAGAGGATAAGTAGGTGTGCAATTATTCAAATTTACTGTGTGTTCTATGTGTGTGTTTTAAGTGTGTTAACGGTAAGCCATTGCAATGCCTGGCTTATCGCGGAGTTGGCTGCTCATGAAATTTATAGCCCAAGACAAAATGTTTCCTCATCACAGAGCAATGGCTCCACCATTTAAAACAGGTGCAACGCCTGATTTTGGTGCTGATTTCACTTTTTGCCACTATGAGCACCTGACTTGGACAAGCTAACATCTAATCAATGCAAGTAGTTATTGTTAGTACTGGGGGTCTGTAGCTGTCAATAAAGTTGCTGCCAGTTTCTGGCAGCTCTACATTTATAAAAATACACAGTGATTTGGCAAGGCAGTTAACAACCTAAACATATAATATTCCATATGCAAGGAATGAGTCAGGCTTATACAGGCACCTACAATAGCTGCCAGTAATCAGGGCTGGTTGAAATGATTTGTGACCAATAATTGACCCATGAGGTGACAACTTCTGGTGATTGTAACAATCCAAGTATAGCAAATAATAAACAAATAAAAAAGAAACCAGGGTAATGGATGGAAATCAAACAGAACTTTTATCAGATTTCTTGAGAAAGTTGCTATGAATGGTTTTCTGTAACCAAGCAGATTGTTTATAATATATCTGTACAGAAAGAATAGGATTATTAGTAGTCAGTTAAAACATTCATGGACAACTCCAAATAACTTTCATTTACATAACTAGGTAGTACAGTGATGACAATTAAAATACAGTGCACCCTCGAGATACGATGTTGATCCGTTCCAAGGCTGGCATAGTATGGCAAAAAAATTGTATGTCCGGGTATGGAAACCAATGTAATTATACAATGAAAAAAATGGTAAAAACCGTCCAAATGTTTATAAAAATGCTGTACATATTGAAAATTAGTAACAAAATAGTATATTAACTTTAGTTATCTACAGTACTTGCATTGTATTAAGTGCACCTAGTGATTATAATCTGCAGTACCGTAAAATTGTAATCTGTTTACCAAATGCGAATGGTACGGTAAAAAGTTCTTATCTTCAAAAGGTACGCATAACATAATCTTTGAATTCACTCCAAATAAGTTTAGCTTGCCAAACTCACCCTAAAAACTATGTTTTAGTATGTATTTTGAACTATTTTAATGAATTTCAACATTTTATCACAAAATTTTATCCTTTCTGTCTTCACTTTCATTATAAAATTTAGCGTGTCTGGTTGAAACCTTTTTCAACCAGAATTCAATAAGAAAGGACGAGCGATGCAATTATCGAAAGCGGCCTCACGCACACATGACCATTTAATGGCTACCGAAAAGAAAAATGAAATTGTATTTACTATTATACAGGACGTACATACCATTGGAGTAACATGACTTTAGCTAGTACATGTAGCGAATAAAGCAGAAAGAAGGCAAAAACATATCAATGCTAATATGTTGCTGTACACTTGAAGATTAATTTAATGCGTAAGGAAATGGAAATGTTTAGCAGGCTAAAAAAGTTGCCTAGTCCTGTCCAACTTTTCTTCTGGTTTAAAAGAAAACAATGCTGGTGCAATGCAGAAAACTGCTAGCTAGCTAACGCTTGTAGAAGGATCCACAAAAGGTGCTACACTAGTTTTTCTTGTATGAAATGTGCACAAGAATCAATGTAACCATACGTACAAAGCTTTTACGTATTTATACCCTAGAGGACAGAGCTAACATGTAATCTCAACAGGTGCAACCACTGATTTAGGTGCTGATTTCACTTTTTGCCACTATGAGCACCTGACTTGGACAAGCTAACATCTAATCAATGCAAGTAGTTATTGTTAGTACTGGGGGTCTGTAGCTGTCAATAAAGTTGCTGCCAGTTTCTGGCTGCGCTACATGTATAAAAATACACAGTGATTTGGCAGGGCAGTTAACAACTTTAAACATATAATACCCTAGGACACTTATATTTCGCTAGTATTTAATTTCGTGTGTAGGATACAGAATAAAATTTTGCAGCAACTTAATTTCGCAGCTCTGATGAGTTCGAAAATATAGTGATGTGAAAATAAATGCAGTGGAACAAACATAATTAGATTCCTCAGGTTCAGTTCACCGATAAAAAAAATTTCAATTTGCGACTAGTTTGTAATTGTGAACCGCAGGTAGAATGGTGTGGGCAAGGTCGATAATGCAATTTGATCGCTTGCTGCCATTTGTTTCTTGGACTATCAATAGGCCTGTATTCCCTGCGGCGACTGGCCGGCTGAGCCGCCACAACTTTTTGGGAATTTTTCACTGTTAAGTACAGTTAAACTCGGATAACTCGCCCTCGGATAAAATGTAATATTTCATCTCAAACACAAGGTTAACTCGAACGGATTTGTTTGGTCAGTTCCAACGCAATGATAAATTTGACAATGACAAAGGGGGCCAGATTTGTTGTGTTAAAAACTTAGGGGACCAACCTTGGCAGACATTTTTTTAAATTTAACAGCAATTAATTTAGATAAATTTTACCAAGACAATCTGTGTTTCATATTTGCTTTTTCATTTTAATTTCAGCTATCTGGAGCATCTGTTTTGGTTAGTTTGAAACATGCATATCAAAATTGCATTGAAATTATAATTGAAATTTAATAATCACTAACTTAACTAGCCGGGTCACGCGTGCAAGGATTTTCGCCACGCACATACAAAGCAAAAACAGCATGTCATTTTTGTTTTGTATTTGCGTGGCGAAAATCCTTGAGTGCGTGACCCGGCTAGCCCGTGATGAATAGTTTTCCGACGTTGATTCCGTGTTGAATCAACGTCGGAATGTTGAATGTTTAAAACGTTTTAAAAATTGTTGTAATTAAACGTATACGTTGTCTTAGCTAAAAAAACTATTCATCGTTTGACCTAAACACAGAATACGTGTGTACATTCAATAAGTGTCCATTCAAAAAGCGTGAGTGATATACAATGTACCGTAAAACCTCGTAAAACTTTTAATTGAACTGCCTCGGAGTGTTGCTCCTAACGAATCCCAGGTGAAGTAAGGTAATCTTTGCATAAACTTCAAGAATAATCGGCAAAATTGATCGTGGGTAAAACGCTCAGAGGAAAAATATGTCTTTTCTCTTGAGCATTTCAGCAACGATCAAGGTTTGCCAATGTCAATCTAAAAAACGTCCTGGCAATAACATCACCTCAAACAACAAACCAATCTCAAGTGATAGAAAAATCTCTATACTTTTTGATAAAAACGTTTTAAACTTTACAATATAAGCATTTAATTTGAAACAAGCCATTTATGCTTTTGATTTATACTGTAGTTTGTATATGTACATGTATCTACTAATAAATAAGTAAGTACATAGACTTGTGATAGTGCTCTGATAACTTGAACGCTCTGATAATTCGAACACTTTTGCTCGGTTCCTTGAAGTTTGAGTTCTCCGAGTTTCACTGTATCTTGGAATAAAAATTTCACTTCATGCTGGATTTGAACTCCCTAAAATTGCAACCACTAGTTTGTAAATACGCACATCTAACCACAAAGCTACACAGTTTTTACCATTTAGTTGCTCTTATGTTATACTGTATACCCTTTTCCCACTTGTACACCCTTAAAGAATAGAGAAAGCATAATATTTTTATGCTTTATTATTTATCTTGAGGTGTTGACTGATGTTTTAAAAAAAGAATCAAGGAGATTGATCAACCAGAAGCTGAGATATAGCCAGCCAAACAAGGTCTATCAAAAAGTTTATTTCATGCGATGCCAACGATACGTCATATCATCAGG
Source organism: Watersipora subatra (assembly GCF_963576615.1). NCBI lineage: Eukaryota > Metazoa > Bryozoa > Gymnolaemata > Cheilostomatida > Watersiporidae > Watersipora > Watersipora subatra. The sequence goes on from NC_088717.1 coordinate 21,550,031, forward strand.
ATCAAAAGAGTTAGATAACTTTATGCATTAGCTGCTCAAATTACTTTCGTAATGCTAGTACATAGAAATATTACGCCATATTCTTGTTTCCCATCATTGTGCTTTAGTTCGTGATTGGCTGCAATAAATCATATAGCTGAAATTGGGAAATATCACACTCGATGATTACGTCCTGACTAAAGCAAAAAGATTCCTCAGCTGTGTTGATGTTTATTAGGCTATAGACATGAAATAGATTGTGTGACAGGCCCGGAATTCATTAGGTAAAAGTAGGAAACTTGCAGCCAATGATCTTGATTAGTGTAGCAGGCTAAAATACTGTTTTCTGCTAAATAGTTGATCTGTAAAAAGTATCTAAAGTTTCCGATTTTTTAAGAAAAGATCGGCCAATACCGATTTAGATATTTAACACCCATATCGGCACCGATACCGATTCCGATATTAAAATCGGGGCAACTCTAGTTATAGAGCAATCTAACAACTGGAGAGCATAGCCACCAGATACTATGACATACTATATAACCCACAATTACGAGAAAGCTACCAGATGCTATGTTAAACTATATAATCAATAACTAGCAGGGATCTACCATATACTAGGTTAGACTATATAATCCGCAATTACCAAAGGGCTACCAGATTCTATGTTAGACTATATAATTCACAACTACCAGAGAGCTACCAGATACTATGTTAGACTATATAATCCACAATTATCAGAGAGCTACCAGATTCTATGTTAGACTATATACTCCACAACTACCGAAGAGCTACCAGATACTATGTTAGAATATATAATCCACAACTACCGAAGAGCTACCGGATTATGTTAGACTATATATAATCCACACCTACTAGAGAGCTAACAGATGCTATGTCTTATATTTCAGGGACCAATGACTCTGAACCGGTGGTAGAAACTTTATGTAATCTTTCAGTTTTGAATCATGTATTTTTATCTCTACATCTTTTTCAAACCTCCACAGATACGACAAATTGATAATATCACTGTTAGATGGACCTTCTGAAAATGATCCATACTGGAGAGCACACCAATCATGAACTGCTAATGTGTTTGTAATGTTAATGATATAGAGATGTAATAACAAATTAAATAACTTTGAAGTGAATAGCGAATAATAGAATCTTAACCCCCAAGTCTTGCACTTAAAAGTTAGATAGCTAGCTGAGGAAGATCGCTCAGCTCAAAGTGAGACAACCTAAGCGACTCTATTGATCTCAGCTGCCTAATTAAAGAGGGTAGACCTTGGGAGAAGATATTGTATGATAAGTCCAATGACTTGATCTCAGTCAGTGTTTTCAACCTACATAGCATAGGGTGAGCATTTTATCAAACAGGGGAGAATACACAGCTGTACCTAACAACAAAGTTTATTTTTAATTTATTTTAATACTAAAACAAGTATCTACCTTAATAATAGAAAGTATTTCAATTATTATCCCTGAATTTATTAAATTAAAATATATTCAAGCTAAACAAACTTTATTAACTTGTCCTGTAAGTACAAACATACAAGTGTTGGACAAACAGTAATTATATGAGTGTTTGGAAAACTTAGTTACTTTTAATAGAAAATAACTTTTTACACATGAATCCAATTTTAAATCATTTTCCCTCACTCACTGTAACCTTCGAGGGTCAGTTAATTTTGATACAATGTGACTCACCATGGAGGAAGATCTCTCAGATGACAGTTGGACAAGTTAAGTGACTCTAGTGATCTCAGCTGGCTAATTGAAGAAGGTAGACCTTGGTAGAAGCTACTGTATGATAAGTCCAATGACTTGAGCTCAGTCAGTGTGTTCAGCCTAAATATGAGAGAGTGAGCATTTTATCAAACGGTTAGAATACACAATTGTACTTAGCAATGAAGTTTACCTTTAATTTATCTTAATACTAGAACAAGTATCTACCTTAATAAGAAAAATTATTTCAATTATTATCCCTGAATTTATTAAAATAAAATATATTCAGGCTAAACAAACTATATTAACTTGTCCTGTAAGTACAAACATACAAGTGTTGGACAAACAGTAATTATATGAGTGTTTGGAAACTTAGTTACTTCTAATACAAAATAACTTTTTACACATGAATCCAATTTTAAATCATTTTCCCTCACTCACTGTAACCTTCGAGGGTCAATGAGGCATTGTCAGGGGTAGATAAATCCTACTTTACAAATGGATCTGCCTGACTGCTATTCGTAGAGACACACTTGCTCTAGTAAGCTTTAAGACTCATCTACCAAATGAAATGAATTAATTCTCTGGTATCATCTACTTACTGTAGACTCGAATTGACTCAGCACATCCTACCAGTAACAATTGAATCGTCTCTATTTTCAACAAGCAAAATGACTCGAGTCAAAATAGTCTAAAAGTTTTATAAATAGTTAACACACTCATTTCAGATCAGAGTTTACAAACAATAAATAATTTTAAATACAAAGCAGTAAACTTTAGGAATGGATACAGTTTATATTAAAAATTCAAAAACTATGAAATGAACTTTCACAAAATCTTGTAACTAAAAGTCTAACACACATATTGTCAAGACAAAAATCTCCCAATAATAAATTCCACTACAATTGTTTATGATAGTCTAAACAATGTTGTAATAATTGATAATAAAAATCTGAACCATATATCCTATCAACGTCAACAGTCAAGAACTTCTCATAAAAACTATTAATGAACACCATATTTGACAAGAATATGATGAATATAAGAATCCAGACTGATAGAACAATGGCAAATGGTACAATTAACTTGATTCTTGACCTATGTAGGCATATTTTAGTTTGTGATGAATTCCAAGAAAATTGGAGTCGTAAGGAGTTGTTGAACTGAAAATGAGAGTGTTAACACATTTATAAACTGTTAATAATGAGACAGAGCTATGGTTAAAAGCGTTATTAATTTATTCTGTAGTCAGCCCACTAAACAAGCATCAGATGAATTAATACGCTGTATAATAAATATCTGTAAATACCTCAAGAGAAAAGATTCCTCAAGAAGGTCACACAGGGTGAGGTGAGTCAGTTTTGGAGCAACTTGACTAAAGTCAGGAAAAGGCACACATCTCACAATCATATGGGTTATAAAATTCTCCCCCAGCTCCTCCAGGATGTCTTCATTAGTCAGTCTGTGTGGGAGCCGGTCTGAATTCTCAGGAGGAATATCATCCCCAGTGTGCCGATACCAGATACCTACAGAGAGTATCACAATTCACGAAGTCATCAAATCTATTTAATAAAAGACATTATATACACATGTAACCTTTAGAACCTATAATTGTTACATCATCTCTTTACAAATTACAATAAGACTTCAACAGCTGGTTACTCAAGAAAGAGCATGTAAATATTAAACATCTAAATATTAAAAATTGGTATAATATGGTATGCCAACTAGTAATGCAAGAAAACTTGTGATGCAAGAAAATTCAGGAAATTTAAAAGTGGCTCACACCATCTAAAATTTTCATAGTTGATCATTTTTTAATAGAAATATGTTCATGAAATTGTATTTTTATATGATGCAGTTGATATAACAAGGATCTAACTGACTCCCATGATTACACAGCTAGTTAAGAAAACCACAGAGAGCACAACTATGTAGAGAGCAGAATATCTAGAAGCTTCTCACAGGGTAGTCTTTTCGTCAAGATGAAGAAAGATAATTCCATATTACCGATCATATTGCCTGATCTAATTCTTCTCAAACCCAGTTCACACTAAGTGATGTTTGAATCCAATTAGAACTACGTTGTTGTTGTAATACCTGAAATTGAACGCCACATTTAATTGAACGCCACCTCTATTTAAGCGCCACTATGGAAGAATTGTTGAAAAATAGAGTGCCATCATTTAATTGAATGCCACTTTTATTTAAATGCCACTTCTATTGGACTGACACTATTTGACATTCTTAAACTTTACGAACCCATAACAGCAAGTGATCAATAGAAAAGTGTCCACAGCAATGTGCTAACAATGGCTCGAATATATTAATAAATTATTTCGTTTGTCGTTTCTGTTCCAATCCAAGTCTGTTTTCTAACTCCAAGTCTTATGTTTTAACGTTAAAAACTTTGATTGCAACACCATAGAAACAATTAGTATATGTATCAAGCTAATAGTTATTAGCTTAACACGGTCTTGATACTATATATCGTTCGTATACAAAAAAGTTTTTAAAAACTACGATGCTTTGAACGACTTGCTCCAAACACGATTGCAACATCCGGTTAAAAGTTTTTCATTATTTTCGCAAAAAGTTTTTAAGATAGAAACTCGTAAAAGGTTCTGCCTGCTAAAAAAGTGTTTGAACACTAATATTGACAAGTTCAGCAGTGCAGAAAAATTTCAGGTCAGCAGACACTGTGGAAGCTGTTGAACAGCTAGAAGATAATGAAATGATTACATATGAAAGCAACAATCAGAACGCAACTGGCCGAGCAAATGATGTAAATATTTTTGAAATAAAAAATTAGATTTTTAGTTCAGCATGTCTTATAATTATCGTTTGCTTATGTCACTTGTTCTTGAATATATATTTGTAGCATTTGATAGACTACTATTATAAAATTATAAATTGAAAGATTTATGGCATATTGATTGATAGAAGTGAAGGGTTGAAAAAGAAAGCACCAAATAAAGGTGTTCAAATAAAGGTTTTACGGTAACTATGCAATCATAAAGTTATACTCACAGACACACATGTAAGGTTTTCTCATGACTACTTAGTCTCAGTACCGAACTAGATTTACCTATAACAATACACTCTACTTATAACAATAGACTCTATCTATAACTGTAGACTCTCCCTACCCTACAGGATGAAAATATTCGTTGGTTATAAAATTCGCGATTTCGCGAACAGTCAATTCCGCGAATTATTAAATTCCGTAAACTAATTAGTTCTATTTTTAATCACAAGGGAGAATAACTACTGCATCAAATTAAAAACTAGCCACTAGGCTAGTTTTTAATATAAATACTAAACGTAGTTGAGTTCCAAAACATTTTTTAAAATCATTGCCTGGGCTTTGAGCAAACACCATTGCCAATGCATCACATTTCTTTACAACATTATTCAAGGTTGTCACAAAATATGCAGAATGGCGTCATCGCAAAAATAGCCGCTAGGAAAAAGTCATTGAACTCAAAATCCCTGGAATGGTAGAGGTCATTCGTGAGAACGGAAATCCCATCGATGCCATTTTCACCTACCGTTTGAGTTAATTTAATTGTGTTCAATGTTAGAAAGAAATCTAATTTCAGATTTAGCAGCTATGGAAGATCACGAATACACCGCTAAATCAATAGAACAGACTACTGAGATTACTCGTAATCATTTATGTAAGAGAGAAAAGGGTGTAGGTGCACAGTGCTATTGCTATTCCATGAACTGCAAAAACCGCACGAATGGACTTTCAAAGGAAAGGGCATGACATTTGACAAGTGAGTCACTTCTACTACTAGTTATATTACTATTACTAAAGTCTACGGCTAATACTAGCTGTGCTACTACTAGTTAGTACTGCCACTAGTTAGTTCTACTACATTAGTCACTGGGTGAGTGAGAGTCGATCAGTGTCACTACTGAGTGTACGAGTTTGACTGTATTTTGTCGGTGATTAGATAAATTTATAAGCTAGTGAGTGAAATGTTCTTCCTTCAGAACAAAGGTTTTTTATTATTTAAACTTGGAATTTTTTTTTATATTAATATTTTAGAACTACAAATCATTAGGTTATTTTTAAATATTTATATTTGAAAAAAAAATGTTTGTAGTGCCTATAATATTATTTATTGTTGTACCTGGATATAGCTAGTCGTAATGAGAAAAGAGTAATAATACTATTGTTATTACTACTGTTGCTAACTGACTACTACAGTTTCATCTTAATTTTTAGATTTCCAAACAAAGCAACTGAGAACTCTTGTTATTTACAATGGTATTGCAATCGCAGAAGAGTGAATAAGCTTGATCCTTGGGCACTTATCTGCAACAAACATTTCAATGATCCATGTTTTGACAACAGGTTAAAACGTTCGACTGAAGTCATTTAAAGGTAATACTTTTCAATGTTGAATGATGCTTTCCAATGATTGAATTTAAAACCATATTGTCAAGCACAGTGCTGCAAGGTTGTTCGACTTAAAGTAGTTTAACCAAACTGTAATGACTACGTCAGATAAATAAACCGATTCCAATCTATGACGGCTTTTTGTTTTTGAGCTTTTAAGAGCTTGTAATCACTTGTATTTTTGCTTATTTTATTAGTTGTTTTGTTGTATATTAAGGGTACGATGTTTATGTGAATAAGCCATTCATTTTTGTTGATTGATGTAATTGTTATAATTGATGCTTTTGTTTAGGTGGTTGGAATAATAATCCTACTGTTACTCAGTTTAAGGCTACTTTTCGCAAACTTATCAGCAAATGTGATGCAAAATCAGATGCTGGCAAGACAGGTAACGTTACTGCTCAAAACGAGATTCTCATCATACAGGCTACTCCAGAAGTTTATCAGTTTGTGGAACTCAATGATTTCAGATGTCAAATTTCTGTTATAGGTAACAGTATAGTCTATATAGCTGGCTACATTGTGCAAAAGCTAACTAAAGTGCTGTCGTGACATTGGCCGTCAGTCGCTGGTTACCACTAAGTCAAGTATCCAGTACTGACATCTCTATAATTTACTCGAGCTACAAAACAATGGAGGATTGATGCGTCCATCAGACGGTGTCATCAGGTTCCTGCTAGTTGCAAATCAATACTTTCGTATTAAAACAAAGCCTGATCCACTCCATTGTGTGGTGTATTTTATCGGTAGTGTAAGATCTAGTGATGTGTTATGCCTTAGGAAACACCTTACGGATACAGCAGATGGCATATTCAACCACTGCATCATTGATGAAAAACCTTATTCAGTCCTTTTATGATCTCCGACAGCATCATTTTGCTTAAACACTACACTGAAACTGCAATGTGCATCTTTGTGGCATACAATACTAAAGTAGTACTTTTAAAAGGCCAGTAACAATGTAATCACTGTAATATTCATCTGCAGCTGTTGTTGCGCTGTTATTCCTAATCTGATTTAGTTCTAAGAAACTCTGATGACCCTTGGCTCAATATTCAGTGGTATACAAATGTCCTTTTACACAGTTTCTGTAACGTGTATGTTGACATTTAGTGATCTGATTACACTAACTCCTGTATTTCTTTGTTTGCATTATTTTGATTATCCTCTACTACAACTGTTCTTAATTTTTGTTTAGCTGTTGCAGTAGTTTATTTCATCTTTTACAGATACTGTATTATACATATCATACATTCATAAGCTATCATCACTTAAATCTTGAAAACAGTTTCTGTTTTAGCAGCATACCTATGTGTTGTTTTTATCGAAATACTTCATGTGCTAAGTTTTTCTATATGCATTTATGCATATGTAATATAAATTTTAATATAATGGAACAGTTGTTATTTGCCTGAGTATATCATTTGCTAGGTTTATGCATCTGTAATACAACAGTTTGCATGAAAAACATGGTCCACGAAAATCTATTTTACATATACAATGTACTTATCATTTGATATATCCCACTCCATATGTTATAAATAGGTTTTCTTTTATCAGAGCACTCTAAACGTTGTATAGGAGGAGTTTTCATTAATACCCAACTGGAAAATAACTATTCATTATGTACATTTCTGTCATTTTTCACTGTTTGTTTACAAACGGAATTAGCATTAGATTAGCTCTCCAATATGGCGCATACGTTACGTATCACTATCAACGTAACAGTCACGTGATTGCCATTCCAGGGGTTTTAAGTTCAATGGCAGAAGTACTAAACGTAGCCGAGTTCCAGAACTTCATTAAAATCATCGCCGGGCTTCGAGTTTTATTGCCACTGCATCGAACTTTACAAAATTATTCAAGGTTTTCACAAGTTATTCGGCATGGCTTCGTCATCGCAAAAAATCTCTCCTAGTCTTTTTACACTGATATCAACTCCATCAATCTCTAATACCGAAGTTGAGGACAATCATGATTCTGATTTGGACATAATGGTATGTATTTGATTTGCAGCGCAAATACGTTTTTCCATATTAAACTGCATTAGTTAATTCTTTTGTTTCATAACTGATCGCTTTCATCAAATACTTCAGCTATTGTTTCTGTACTTCCTTAAAACTTATTAATATTTTTTCTTTTTTGAGTTTACTGCAGATTGAGAATGAAACAACCTACTCCGATTACAAAAACTAGAGACAAGTAGTAATATTTATCAAGGCAGGAATATTGGCAGAGAAGCAACCAGTCAACCTAGACACCTTCATCGACAACAACTCCTTAATATCGCCGCATGAAAACATGATTAAATTATATATTTTTTTCATGTATAAATATAGTATAATTTATTACAAACTTGAGTGTACAAATAAAATATTTCAAAAACAAATAAATTTTTACAAACGATGAATGGAGTAAATATAAACACTTTAGTCCATATGGCGGTTGTCTAGCAATAAAATTAAACTGGTACTCTTGATAAGTGAATACTAGCGTGTAATGGTGCTCTCTTACTAGTTATTTTGGTAATAGCAGCTCTGTCGCTGTCACTGTCTTGTGTAGATGGTAAAGGTGATTCTCCCGCTAATACATTACTGGTAAAAATGTTATCATCAGATCTTTCCTCGTGGCTTACTGTTGCAAAGTTCTGCCGGTTGGCCAAAGATTTGTGCTTGTAAAGGCGTTTTTGTTCTTTTTTCAAAAACATATATATTCTCCTCCATAGCAGCTGTGGTTACTTCTACCTCATTTTCAAGATCTCCCTGAATGATTGGTGATCTTCTAAGAATGACATCTACCACCCTTGCAGTCATTGTGCTTCCATGTATGATGAAATATCCCTCTCTCACACTAAAACAAATAACGAAGAGGTAGTGATGGAAAAAATAAATATTGCGTTTTACCGAAGAACCGAAGTAAGATTGAACTAATTTCGTAGATGGTTTTAAAAAAAACTCATTACTTACCACAAATTGTTGGTTCATCAAAGGCCTCAAAATTGATGAATATTCATGAAAACATCAGAACGCAGCAAAAAAATTATAGCTGAGCACGATCGACTCGTAGTTGTAAGCTAAACAGAAACCGAAATGCGCAATGAGCGCATGAGTAGGGTTAACTCTATTGTTATCCGCAATAAAGTTAACTATTCCTAAAGAGTAACAGTTTTTAGCCGCGAAAAAATTAATCCGCGAATATACAAGAAATTTCAATTTTTGCAAAACAAAACTCCGCGAATAAATTCATCCTGTAGGGTATAACAATATACTCTGCCTATAACAACAGACTACCTATAACAATAGACTCTACCTATAACAATAGACTCTACCTATAGCAATAGACTCTACCTATAACAATAGACTCTACCTAAAACAGTAGACTCTACCTATAACCATAGACTCTACCTATAACAATAGACTCTACCTACAACAAGAAACTATACCTATAACAATAGACTCTACCTATAACAAGAAACTATACCTACAACAATAGACTCTACTTATAACAAGAAACTATACCTATAACAATAGACTCTACCTATAACAATAGACTCTACCTATAGCAATAGACTCTACCTATAACAATAGACTCTACCTAAAACAGTAGACTCTACCTATAACCATAGACTCTACCTATAACAATAGACTCTACCTACAACAAGAAACTATACCTATAACAATAGACTCTACCTATAACAAGAAACTATACCTACAACAATAGACTCTACCTATAACAAGAAACTATACCTATAACAATAGACTCTACCTATAACAATAGACTATCTATAACAATAGACTCTGCCTATAACATTAGACTCTACCTATAACAATAGACTCTACCTATAACAATAGACTCTACCTATAACAAGAAACTATACCTATAACAATAGACTCTACCTATAACAATAGACTCTATCTATAACAATAGACTCTGCCTATAACATTAGACTCTACTTATAACAATAGACTCTACCTATAACAATAGACTCTACCTATAACAATAGACTATACCTATAACAATAGACTATACCTATAACAATAGACTACACCTATAACAATAGTATCTACCTATAACAATAGACTCTACCTGTAACATTAGACTCTACCTATAATGATAGACTCTATCAATAACATGAGACTCTACCTATAACAATAGACTCTACCTATAACAATAGACTCTGCTTATAATAAGAGACTCTACCTATAATGATAGACTATACCTTTAATAATATACTCTACCTATAATGATAGACTCTACCTATAACGATAGTCTCTACTTATAACGGTAGACTCCACCTATAACATTAAACTCTACCTATAACAAAAGAATACCTATAACAATAGACTCTACCTGTAACGATAGACTCTAGGTATAACAGTAGACTCTACCTATTATGATAGCCTTTACCTATAACAATATACTCTACATATAACAATATACTTTATCTATAACTATAGACTCTACCTATAACGATATACTCTACCTATAACAATAGACTTTACCTATAACGATAGCCTCTACCTATAATGTTAAACTCTACCTATAACGATAGCCTCTAACTATAATAATAGACTCTACTTATAACAATTGACTTTACCTATAACAATAGACTCTATCTATAACAATGAACCCTACCTATAACGATAGACTCTACCTATAACATTAGACTCTACCTATAACAATAAAATCTACTTATAACAATACACTCTACCTGCAACAACAGACTCTACCTATAACAATATACTCTACCTATAACAACAGACTCTACCTATAACAATAGTCTCTAACTATAACAGTAGACTCTACCTATAACAATACACTCTACCTATAACAATAGACTCTACCCAATAACAATAGACTCTATCCAATAACAATAGACTACTGATAACAGTAGACTCTACCTATAACAATAGACTCTACCTATAACAACAGATTATACCCCAGTGGTTCTTAACCAGAGGAGAATTCCCCGAATTTCCATCTTCGCTTTCAGTTATGAAACTGCAATGTTCTGAGAAACTTTTCAAGTCAAATCCTAAAATCACTCCGGCTATGGAGTTAAATAAGGACCTAATTTTTAAGTCATATGCTACAATATTTTCATTTGATGGCAATCATCACCAGAAGTTAGATCATGGTTTTCTTATAACAGTGGAAGAGTGATCATTCAACCACAAAAATCAATAAGCTTCCTGTAACATTCACCTCTATACTCCAGTTCAGTGGTTCTTAACCTTTTTTGCCCCATTCCCCTATTTCCCAACCTAAAGACAGAAATTCCCTGCCTCTCCCAACTCCTTCAAATAATACACTGTAACTAGATAGTGAACTTTATTTACATATATAACTTATATACATATATATACATCTATATATGCATTTATTACAGTCATATTTACATGGAATATTAAAAATGAATATATACTGGAACTCAATATATTTATCAATGTAAGACAGTCAGCAGACTAGTGTGATTTCTGTGTTTGTTTGGAGCTGACCAGAATTTTGATGTTTAGAGTTGTTGTGGATAGGGCACACCATAGGTCAGCTTCTACTTCCAGACGGTTTCTAGATTTGCTCTTTATGATTAACATTGCTGAAAATGCTGACTCGCAAAGATATGTAGAAGCAAATGGTATGAACATCTTGAAAGTGGCAAGGCTTATGTTGAGATACAATATTTGGGCCTGAACTCAAAAGTGCTCTATTAATAGCTTCTTGAAGTCGTCTTTTAATGCGGAGTGGTTTGTCAGTTCCAAAAACTCCTCCTGAAACTGTTCCGGAATCTCGTGGACATTGCGCCTGAAAGGGTCTCGGGTCAGGCTCATCAATTGCTCTGTCCTAGGATCTATTTTTGGAAAATATCTCTCAAACTCTGCTATCAAGCTGTTTAAGTGATGCTTTATGTCGGTTAGCAAAGAAGCAGAAGGAGCTTTCTTGTCAACTAATGAATGCAGCACTGGAAATGAAACTCTTACATTCCCAATAGCCAGTCTTTTCACCCAGAGTTTGAGCTTGTCCTTGAATGCATTGAAACTATCACTTACATTCAACACATTTCCGTCTCTACCTTGCATCTTTGTGTTCACTTCATTGATTGAACCAAATATGTCAACCAGGTAAGCAAGACACTGATGGAAGCCTTCCACCTGTATTGAAGCCAGTAGTTTGGGTTTGTTATGAGTTTTCAAGAACTCATTGACCTCTGCTCGTAGATTGAAGAAACGCAGAAGCATGTTACCCTTTGATAACCATCGAACTTCGGTGTGGAACCATAGTGACGAGTGCCAGCATTCATATCTTCGCATAACTTGTGGAAAAGACGTTTTTGCAAGGCAGAGCCTTTGTTAAAGTTTACTACTTTAATCACTGAAGAAAGGTGTTCTTGCAATCCTTTGGGAAGAGTTATTGCAATGGGTACTCACCACTAAATGATTCTTTTCTTATACCAACTGTGCAAATCCAGCATGACATCCAAGCATGGCTGGAGCACCATCAGTGCAAACTAAAATTAGTTTGCCCAGTCCAGATGTTCTTTGCTGAAGAAGTTGGAAACCAGGTTCATAACATCAGCAGCTGTGGTGGTCTCTGTTAGAGGACTGCAGAACAGAAATTCTTCCTCAATTGTCTCTCTGTGTACATAGAGTGCAAATACCACTAGCTGTGAAATGCTAGCAACATCAGTGGACTCATCAAGTTGAATGGCAAAATGGGAGATGACTTGATTTTTTCAATTACTTGCCTCTTTATTTCCTCAGACATATCATCGATCCTCGACTTCACTGTGCTGTCTGAGAGGGATAAATCAGCTATCTTTTGAGCGGTTGTGTCTCCGAGAATAATCTTAGTACACTCCAGCAGACAAGGTTTAACTAATGTTTCACCAATGGTAGGTGGCTTCTTATCTCTGGCGATACGGTAAGACAGAGCATAAGATGCCTCGGTAATGGCCTGTGCTTGGATATGAAAGCTGCCAGTGGAATCCAGTTTTGCCCGCTTGAGTTCTCTCTCTTTAGCTTCAAAGAACGGCTTTAATTTATCCATGTGTTCTGCATGTTTATTTCTTAAGTGTTGTGGTACTATTGTGTAGTATTGTTGTAGTATTGTGGTACTTCGATGCCGGTTTTAATCATACAAGTGAATCCATAGTTAAGGTAGGAATCATCATATGGTCGTCTTTTTGTCTTTGACATTTCTAACACCTACAATATAGGATATGCAATCAAAATATTTGAATACGTTCAATATCTACATGAGCAAAACGTCATACATATGTTAGGCTACAGAGCAAATTGTCAAAATGTTATACGTTTATGCAAACCAAATCGGTAACTGAACAATTAATATTTTAGGTATGTATATGCATGTAGTGTAGCAATCCTTACCTTTTCCGCAGTTTTAGATTTTGGCTTTGTTGAAACGACCAAAATTCATTCACTTCTCGCTGCCCTTTATATAAAAAAATTGGTGCCACGCAAATCCCCTTTGGTAAACTGTCAAATTCCCCCTTAAAATCCCAAAATTCCCCCTGGGGGGATTCCTCCCTGGTTAAGAACCACTGCAGTCTAGTTCATTGAAAAAGCCCTGCTATGAATGAAATATAAATCTTTACTTTGCAGATTTACTCATCTTTAAAAATATCAACACAACCCCAATGCTTCTTACCTGGTTGTCTCAAGTATGACAGTTTATAATATTTGAACTACTCTCTAATCAACTGTTCATACAATAACTGTTATACCACAACTTACAAATGTATTCAGCAATGTTTAAAATATTGTATTAGTAGTAATCGTCAGTAATAAACGAGATTTGATAATCTTTTGATGTCTGGTAGACAAGCTTCAACACAAATAAGTTACCACTATTTAATCTTCTTAGAAGCGAACCTGATGGTGGTTCTTTACGAAATGAAAGTACATTCATTGGCTGATGAAGTTCTTTTTGATTGTTATTGGCTAGAGAAGATCAGTCGATTATGGACTGTTTGAAATTCAGCCAACTGTTTGTCAACATTCTTATATAAGATTGTTCTGAATTACCAGCTGATCAAGTTTCACCGAAATCTAAAGTAGTCGCAACTTAAAACAATAAAATGGTAGACTTTGTTGAACAATGATGCCCAAAACATGAAACATCAAAATTCAGTAGGAAAGAGTAAGGAACGTGCAGCTGGTGAATTTTACTAGTGTAGCAGGCTAAAATACTGTTTTCTGCTAAATAGTTGATCTGTAAAAAGTATCTGAAGTTTCAGATTTTTTAAGAAAAGATCAGCCAATACCGATTCAGATACTTAACACCCATATCGGCGCTGATACCCATTTCGATACAAAAATTGGTGCAACTCTACTTCTAACTCACCATCATCATCATCATCATCATCATCATCATCATAAAGATAGAAAGGATCATCAAATGCCTGCAAACATATGATTATACTTGTGAAATGTTCATTTCATAAACATTTCACAATTGTAAATGTTCACCAGCTTTTGTTGCTAAAACCAAAGTTTAGTTATATTTACGTTAATGTTTGTGGAATATACCACAAATATTTAATATCTACCCATTACACATAGCTAACCACTATGATGATTTAAAATAATGCTTTATAACATTTAGGTCATCGTTATTCACATTTTAGTTACATTTGTCAGCAAGTGATTACCTATTCAATGACCAACTGCTGCCATATTCAGTCAATATGGTCAGAATTATATAAAGCTAATGTCAATGCTTTGCTTGCCAATGTCAATGCTAAATGAAGGTGAAAGATTAGAGTTCCTAGACTGTGATTCAACAAATATAAAGCAATGTTGTCTGGTTGTAATAACTAATATTAATGATTAAAATGAGCATACTCTGCAGCATGTTAAAGTTGACACGCATCACACCTGGTAAAGAGCGGATGATTCCGAATTTGTATACACATCACATGGGACTTTAAAAATACTAAAGGAGATACAAAATGAAACACAATACAAAATTGAATGCTTGTTATGTATGTTATGTTTGTCGTAATATGTCGCGTATGATGTTTCTGTAATGATTACAAAAAATTGATAAAAGCATATGATGATGCGTGTAATGTATAACCATATGATAGTGCATGTAATGTATAACCATATGATAATGCATGTAATGTTTAACCATATGATAGTGCATGTAATGTAGAGCCATATGATATTGCATGTAATTTAAAACCATATAATAATGCATGTAATATAAAACCATGTGATAATGCATGTAATATAAAACCATATATGATAATGCATGTAATATAAAACCATATGATTGTGCATGTAATGTAAAACCATATGAAAA
Source organism: Watersipora subatra (assembly GCF_963576615.1). Classification (NCBI taxonomy): domain Eukaryota; kingdom Metazoa; phylum Bryozoa; class Gymnolaemata; order Cheilostomatida; family Watersiporidae; genus Watersipora; species Watersipora subatra. The sequence goes on from NC_088717.1 coordinate 21,565,473, forward strand.
TGCATGTGATGTAAAACTATATGATATTGCATGTAATATATAACTATATGATAGTGCATATAATGTAAAACCATATGATAATGCATGTAATATAAAACCATATGATAGGGCATGTAATGTAAAACCCTATGATAATGCATGTAATATAAAACCATATGATAATGCATGTAATGTAACGCCCTATGATAATGCATGTAATGTAAAACCATATGATAAAGCATGTAATGTAAAACCATATGATAGTGCATGTAATGTAAAACCATATGATAAAGCATGCAATATATAACCAAATGATAATGCATGTAATGTAAAACCATATGATAGTGCATGTAATATAAAACCATATGATAATGCATGTAATTTAAAACCCTAGGATAATGCACGTAATATTAAACCATATGATTGCGCATGTCATGTAAATCCATGTGATAATGCATGTAATGTAAAACCATGTGATAATGCATGTAATGTAAAACTATATGATATTGCATGTAATGTAAAACCATATGATAATGCATGTAATTTAAAACCCTAGGATAATTCATGTAATTTTAAACCCTAGGATAATACATGTAATATAAAACCATATGACAGTGTATGTAATATATAACCATATGATAGTGCATATAATGTAAAACCATATGATAATGCATGTAATGTAAAACCATATAATAGTGCATGTAATGCAAAACCATATGATAATGCATGTAATTTAAAACCCTAAGATAATGCATGTAATTTAAAACCCTAGGATTATGCATGTAATATAAAACCATATGATTGTGCATGTAATGTAAAACCATATGATAATGCATGTAATATAAAACCATATGATTGTGCATATAATGTAAAACCATATGATAATGCATGTAATGTAAAACCATATGATTATGCATGTAATTTAAACCCCTAGGATAATGCATGTAATTTAAAACCCTAGGATAATGCATGTTATATAAAACCATGTGATTGTGCATGTAATGTAAAACCATATGATAATGCATGTAATATATAACCATATGATAATGCATGTAATGTAAAACCATCTGATAATGCATATAATGTAAAACCATATGATACTGCATGTAATGTAAAACCATATGATAATGCGTGTAATATAAAACCATATGATAATGCATGTAATGTAAAACCAAATGATAATGCATGTAATTTAAAACCCTAGGATAATGCACGTAATATTAAACCATATGATTGCGCATGTAATGTAAATCCATGTGATAATGCATGTAATGTAAAACCATGTGATAATGCATGTAATATAAAACCATATGATGGGGCATGTAATGTAAAGCCATATGATAGTGTATGTAATGTATAACTGTGCTGACTTTCAAACTTCTTCAAAGGCAAAATAATATAGCCCAGATTCATGGACAGTGACACGCAGGCAACTTAATTACTGCAAGTCTGATATAATAAATGCTGTTGTCGTGAGGTTTGTTCTGGAAATGAATATTAGGGTCACTTGAAGGTTAGTTGACAGAATTTTAAAATATCTCAATATTTACGCATGTAATCATGATACTGCATTGTGCAGGAAATATTTTACATGTATGAAAAAAGTATTGCTAGAAACACACAAACAATCAGTTTTATAGACAAAAGCAATGGAAATGATCACTCGGAGCCCAATGTATCAAACGCAGGTCATCAAACTGAGTTTGGCCAGCAGTGTAATTATAATTGACCCACAAGAACATACCAAATGAGCATTAGAACTTGCCCGCTGTACATACTGCGCCCCTAGTACTATAAATACCACAATGCATTGCTAATAACACATCGAGTAGTAGTCAGCTTTATTTCAATATTTACTAGTACCCAAGCAGTCTAGTGTTCTGTGAAAGATCATCAGGTGTGGTGATAAAGTACAAGGAATAAGTATCTGCACAGTTATTCTGGAATACTAGAGACCATTTTGATTGGTGCAGGAGTTAGTGTGTCCGGCTAGTAAGCTGAACGTTACCAGTTCAAATCCTGTGGAAATTAATATTTTATTCCAACCCCCAGCCGTGGCTTCTTACAAATGATAGAACAGACATGGTTCCCATTATAGTAAAGACTACCGCAGCAGTCGTTAGAACTACCGTACATAGTTGGTTTTCAGATACCCTTGAGAAATAGCGTAAGGAAGGTGGATGATGAGAACTGGGGAAATAAGATTTCAAACAAGGAACAAGGCTGGAGTTAGAGTACATGTTTACGGAGGTAGCTAGAAAACTTGTGTGAAGAAATTGCTATTAGTATTTTCTTATCTGAAGTAAATCTAGCTTAGCTTTGCTAAATAAGAAAATACAGGTTACTTACCACTTTATTTATCTGATTTTAAGGGAATATACTTGTTAGGTTGTTGGTAGGTTTTGTTGAGTTCACTTGACTATCTGCGGTACTTTTACAAGCTTTTAATGAATTTTGTAGCAGTTGGGCTCTTAGCTTCTAGCTATATTATTTATTTGACCCCCAGCCAGTTAACTTTGATACCAAAAATGAATTATGAATTATGATGTAAAAATAGCCGATGTTTAAACACAAGACAACAGCACTTCTGTTGACCCTAATTCGTATATGTTTCCTCCTATCTAGTTGACACACTATGTTGTTATGGTTACCCAACATAGCCAATATTTATAATACAAAGTATTATTACAATTTATACATCATACATTAACTTTCGACCTGTGGTCATTGAATTACACCCATCGGCATGTACGTACATCTTGCGAATAAAGAAGAAAATTTGTAAGAAGAAAGTATTTCTTCCTTCTCACAAACAGGAAAGCTAAAAAAGTGTCCATATAAATTAGCTATTATTGTAAGTCATCTGTTTAAACCTAATTAAATTAAAAATAAAACCTGCTTAAATCAGAGAATATCCAGCTTGTATGTGCAACACGTAGAGTTTGCTAGCTAGAACTTCTCACTTCACATAATTATGAATTTTAAAAAGTTAATCATAAAAATTAGCTAATATCGGAAATCTTCTCTTTAAAACTTATTAATGTATGCTTTGCTTTTATGGATGAGGAACTTTAAGGGACAGTTTTTATATTTTAATACAAGTATGTACATGTAGCGTAGCGGTTGTTTCCGGTCGTAATAAATTTTTTCGCGATATCTTCCTAACAAAGATTTGTTATTATAACGAAGGATGTAGACAAAGTTTTTTAAAAACTTGCAAATGGAAGTGAAATTTTGGTTCTAACATCCTGTGCAAAAATTTATTTGACTGGTTTACGCTGTTACTTAGAAACTTTTTTGTAAACAGAGCCATGGGAATGCCGGAACTCCGGCCGTTAGGGTTCAAAGGGTTAAAAATAAAGGTTTTGTAAAAAAACCATTGCTAGTCAAGTTGTACGGAATTCAAATAAAGGTTTTGTGCTCATAAAACAAAAAATTATCTGTTACTGTTTATAGTTGTAAGTACACTCCTTGAGAATAAACAGAGAGCAGGATCTTTTACTAGTAAAACTAGAAAACCTAAAAAGGCTATAATGGGGATTCTGATAGTAACACAGTAGCACTTTTTTCCTCTGTACCTGAAAAGGGTTGGTAGATTCATTTGTAGAATCAACAGTTAATAACTGTGCAGCATCCTCAGACCAACTGGCAGCAGACTGTTGCTCTCCACGCGTCTCTCTGGAACTTGCCCCATGAGTAGACCCAGTCTGAAATATGATCATATTCCTTCAGCATAACTCATGGGTAGATTTTAGCTACCCTAAAAGGTTTTTCTTCCAGAATATTCTAAAGTGATGTACTCACGTAGTTCAGAATAGGCTTGAAGACTTATAAACTGTCACACTCGCTATATGTCAAATAATGTCTGCAATCTTTAAATTTGTTCACCTGCTGAATGGCTGCTGCAGGGCAGCAATCATCAATAAGTAATCAGTCAGTAAATAATCATAAGATGGTTCTAAATATTCTGTTGCTGACATTAACTAGGGTCGTCACAAAACAGTAACCAATCATCTATTAACCAGAGTTGTCACAGAACAGTAACCAATCATATATTAACTAGAGTTGTCACAGAACAGTAACCAATCATCTATTAACTAGGGTCGTCACAAAACAGTAACCAATCATATATTAACCAGAGTTGTCACAGAACAGTAACCAATCATATATTAACCAGAGTTGTCAAAGAACAGTAACCAATCATATATTAACCAGAGTTGTCACAGAACAGTAACCAATCATATATTAACCAGAGTTGTCACAGAACAGTAACCAATCATATATTAACCAGAGTTGTCACAGAACAGTAACCAATCATCTATTAACTAGAGTTGTCACAGAACAGTAACCAATCATATATTAACCAGAGTTGTCACAGAACAGTAACCAATCATCTATTAACCAGAGCTGTCACAGAACAGTCATCAATCATCTATTAACCAGAGTTTTCACACAACAGTAACCAATCATATATTAACCAGAGTTGTCACAGAACAGTAACCAATCATCTATTAACCAGAGTTGTCACAGAACAGTCATCAATCATCTATTAACCTGAGTTGTCACAGAATGGTAACCAATCATCTATTAACAAGAGTTGTCATAGAACAGTAACCGATAATCTATTAACCAGAGTTGGCACAGAACAGTAACCAATAATCTATTAACCAGAGTTGTCACAGAACAGTCATCAATCATCTATTAACCTGAGTTGTCACAAAATAGTAACCAATCATCTATTAACCAGAGTTGTCACAGAACAGTAACCAATCATCTATTAACTAGAGTTGGCACAGAACAGTAACCAATAATCTATTAACCAGAGTTGTCACAGAACAGTCATCAATCATCTATTAACCTGAGTTGTCACAAAACAGTAACCAATCATCTATTAACCAGAGTTGTCACAGAACAGTCATCAATCATCTATTAACCTGAGTTGTCACAGAATGGTAACCAATCATCTATTAACAAGAGTTGTCATAGAACAGTAACCGATAATCTATTAACCAGAGTTGGCACAGAACAGTAACCAATAATCTATTAACCAGATTTGTCACAGAACATTCATCAATCATCTATTAACCAGAGTTGCCACAGAACAGTAACCAATCATCTATTAACCAGAGTTGTCACAGAACAGAAACCGATCATCTATTAACCAGAGTTGTCACAGAACAGTCATCAATCATCTATTAACCTGAGTTGTCACAGAATGGTAACCAATCATCTATTAACCAGAGTTGTCACAGAACAGTGACCGATCATCTATTAACAGAGTTGTCACAGAGCAGTAACCAATCATCTATTAACCAGAGTTGTCACAGAACAGTCACCAACCATCTATTGACCTGAGTGGTCACAAAACAGTAACAAATCATCTATTAACCTGAGTTGACATAGAACAAGAAACCAATCATCTATTAACCGAAGTTGTCACAACAGTAACCGATAATCTATTAACAAGAGTTTTCATAGAACAGTAACCAATCATCTATTATCCTGAGTTGTCATAGAACAGTCATCAATCATCTATTAACCTGAGTTGTCACAGAATGGTAACCAATCATCTATTAACCAGAGTTGTCACAGAACAGTGACTGATCATCTATTAACAGAGTTGTCACAGAGCAGTAACCAATCATCTATTAACCAGAGTTGTCACAGAACAGTCACCAATCATCTATTGACCTGAGTGGTCACAAAACAGTAACAAATCATCTATTAACCTGAGTTGACATAGAACAAGAAACCAATCATCTATTAACCGAAGTTGTCACAGAACAGTAACCGATAATCTATTAACAAGAGTTGTCATAGAACAGTAACCAATCATCTATTATCCTGAGTTGTCACAGAACAGTCATCAATCATCTATTAACCTGAGTTGTCACAGAATGGTAACCAATCATCTATTAACCAGAGTTGTCACAGAACAGTGACCGATCATCTATTAACAGAGTTGTCACAGAGCAGTAACCAATCATCTATTAACCAGAGTTGTCACAGAACAGTCACTAACCATCTATTGACCTGAGTGGTCACAAAGCAGTAACAAATCATCTATTAACCTGAGTTGACATAGAACAAGAAACCAATCATCTATTAACCGGAGTTGTCACAGAACAGTAACCAATAATCTATTAACAAGAGTTGTCATAGAAGAGTAACCAATCATCTATTAACCTGAGTTGTCACAGAACAGTCATCAATCATCTATTAACCTGAGTTGTCACAGAATGGTAACCAATCATCTATTAACCAGAGTTGTCACAGAACAGTGACCGATCATCTATTAACAGAGTTGTCACAGAACAGTAACTAATCATCTATTAACCAGAGTTGTCACAGAACAGTCACCAACCATCTATTGACCTGAATGGTCACAAAACAGTAACCAATCATCTATTAACCTGAGTTGACATAGAACAAGAAACCAATCATCTATTAACCGGAGTTGTCACAGAACAGTAGCGAATAATCTATTAACAAGAGTTGTCGCAGAACAGTAACCAATCACCTATTAACCTGAGTTGTCACAAAACAGTAACCAATCATCTATTAACCAGAGTTGTCACAGACCAGTAACCAATCATATATTAACCAGAGTTGTCACAGAACAGTAACCAATCATCTATTAACCAGAGTTGTCACAAAACAGTAACCAATCATCTATTAACCAGAGTTGTCACAGAACATTAACCAATCATCTATTAACCAGTGTTGTCACAGAACAGTAACCAATCATATATTAACCAGAGTTGTTCACTCTTTTCTTATAAGAAACAGCTAGACTCCAACCACTTTATTGTAATCATATATTTCCTTAGAATTTATTCGTTACTTATTATAGTTTATAAATTTGTTTTTCCAAATAATTGGCAGAATGCTGAACTTGCGACTAAAATTACTTTGCCTCTTCTCAAAAGTTACTGAAAATTTGAATAATTTATCTGGAACCCATCATATTCTTAAATAAGAGCTCACTCCAAGAGTCTTCCGTGGCAGTTTGTTAGGTGGCTGACCATCATCTCTAGAGGAAGTATTGACTGGATGCTGCTTCCCAGACACAACTGTAGAACCTTCGCTATGAGAAGACCTGACCTAAAATACATGTGTAGCCATCCAAGTATCGACATGATGGTAATTTCTGAATATCAGTACCTAAAATACTAGTGAATATCGCTAACCCTCACACTATTATGAGTATTTCAGACTATCGGTAACTTGAACACTCGTAAAAATAGCTACCCCTCATCATATTATGAAATATCTCCTAGAATATTTTGGTTTATGTGTGTGTGCACGTGTGCGCGTACATATTCATAATTCGATATACATATACATATCTATATAAATACATATATACATATCTATATAAATACATATATACATATCTATATAAATACATATATACATGGATATATATATATATACATATATACATGTACATATATACATATATACATACATATATATATATACATAAATACATATATATATATATACATATATACATACAGTGAAACATGGATAACTCGCCCTCGGATATAGCGAACACATGGTTAACTCGACTGGATTTGCTTGGTCCGTTCCCACGCAATGATAAATGGCTCTATATAACTCGAATTCAACACTGTTATAACGAACTGTTTTTTGCCCAACGGCTACCGAAACGGTTGCTATCACTTTAGAAAATCACTTTATTCAAAGCCATAGAGGTAAACCTCAACTTTTCGTAATTCATAAGCGTCGTTATTACCTCCATCGGCAAAATATTTTTGTCAACGACTGTTCTAAAGGTTTGGTGAAATTTGATTTATACTGCTTTACGATGAATAGCACGGACTAGCCGGGTCACGGGCGCAAGGATTTTCGCCACGCACATACAAAACAAAAACAGCATGTTGTTTTTGTTTTGTATTTGCGTGGCGAAAATCCTTGAGTGCGTGACCCGGCTAGCCCGTGATGAATAGTTTTCCGACGTTGATTCCGTGTTGAATTAGCGTCGGAATGTTGAATGTTTAAAACGTCTTAAAAAATGTTGTAATCAAACGTATACGTTGTCTTAGCTAAAAAAAACTATTCATCGTTTGACCTAAACACAAAATATGTGTGTCCATTCAATAATTATCCATTCAAAAAGCGGGAGTGATATACAATGTACCGTAAAACCTCGTAAAACTTTTAATTGAACTGCCTCGGAGTGTTGCTCTTAACGAAACCCAGGTAAAGTAAGGTAATTTTTCCATAAACTTCAAGAAAGATCGGCAAAATTGATCGTGGGTAAAACGCTCAAAAGAAAAAGATGTCTTTTCTTTGAGCATTTCAGCAACGATCAGGTTTTGCCAATGTCACTCTAAAAAACGTCCTGGCAATAACATCACCTCAAACAACAAACCAATCTCAAGTGATAGAAAAATCTCTATACTTTTTGATAAAAACGTTTTAAACTTTACATTAGAAGCATTTAATTTGAAACAAGCCATTTGTGCTTTTGATTTATATTATAGTTTGTATATGTTCATGTATCTACTAATAAATAAGTGAATACATGGACTTGTGACAGTGCTCTGATAACTTGAACACTCTGATAATTCGAACACTTTTGCTCGGTCCCTTGAAGTTTGAGTTATCCGAGTTTCACTGTATATATATATATATATTCATGGATATATATATATATATATTCATGGATATATATATATATATATTCATGGATATATATATATATTCATGGATATATATATATATATGTACATACGTATCTGTATATATACATACATATACAGTAAGTAAACATATATATGTACATGCATATATATACATAGATGTGTACACACATATATATACATGTATATATATATATATATATATATATATATATATATATATATATATATATATATATATATATATATATATATGCATAGACTAGCTGTGTATTACTACTGTATTACTAGGATTTGTATTTAACATATTACAATATTTGCCATTTTTATTTCAAACTACATATCATGAGAAAGGTGTTTTTGGGCTTTTATGGTAGTTAAAATAATTTAAGAAAGAAAATAAAACAACTGTAAAAGTGTTCAAACTGTGTCAAACCACCGTAACTTTCAAACTTCCCACCATGGGGAAAATGTTTTGTGCAGGTCGAATAAATAAAAAAAATCAAGCGACTATAAAAAAGGTTTAGATGAAAGTGTGAAATAATTAGCAAGGAACCGCTAAATTAAGTGGGTTTGCTACAATTACAATAAAATATTATTCGGTAATGATACAAATAATACGAACTGAGAAAACAAAATATAAATCCTGAATATGTAGAATTATTAATAACAATTATTGCATAGGAGTGTGTGTGTGTATAAAAAAGGTTACTGTTCTACCAGAAGCTATCTATCAAAGCTTTAAATACGATGATACCGGTACCTCTCGATACTGGTACAAATGTAAAAATGAGATATCGTACTGTCTTTGTCTGACTGAAAAGAGAGAGAATGCGGAGGCTTTTCCCACGGAGATAATATAATTGTCCGCATGAAAAGAATTGGTCTTGACCCCAGATATAGTAATGGACCTTACGAAAAATATGTTTTACCAGGAGTATCATAACGCGTGGGCGCAAAGCTAAAATAATTAGCGTGTCATACGATATAGGATGTATGATAACGTCTTTGTTCAATAAGCCGTTGTAGTTCAGTGGTAGAGCGCCCAGATAAGAACCTCGCGAGTACATTTGTCGTGGGTTCAAATCCATCAAAACGAGGAATTTTAATAGCTATATAGCTGGAAAGACACACATACCAAAATATATATGAATATTAAATGTTACCCAATCAATTTGAGTAACTTACATCATAAGCAAGTAGTCTAAATATTCACCAAAACAATAGTCATGTTAGGAGGCAGCTTGATAATTGCAATGACCTGCAAGCACTTTTAAAGTGAGCATTTCAACATATGTAATGAATGTTATAACAATCATTCATTACATAAATCTGTTGAACATTGTGGTGTGGTGGATTAGATCACTGGTGTGCAGACTGGCAGGTTCTGAGATCAAAACCTTTGCGATGTGGGTTTTTCATTGGTTTTTCATTGTTAAATTTTATTCGCTATTTATCTCAGAAATACTAAATTATTGCAGGTGGCTCCATACCTTTGCGCATGACTCTTGCTTGTATTATCAGTTCAATTTAGTTTTGCATATAAGTCTCTGTTGTGTTATTTCAAGAACTGTTTACACGCATCTTCATTTTTTCAAGATGCATAAACCATCTTGAAATGCCCGTTATAGGCATAAGCATTAATAGGCATTAAATTGATTGGCATAAGCCAAAATCAATGATCACATAGATTAAAATTAAATAGTCTATCACATCGATAAACTCATAACCAAATGGGAGCAATCACTTTTAATGATTATATATTATTTATGAAAGCAATAACAGCTAAAAATAAATGTAGCAAATAATACAGTAAGATTTTTATAGTTAGTAAATACACGGATATTACATTTATTTTTTGTCTTTTCTCTAAAAAATATTCATACCACTTAATCACAATGAGCAATAAATACTATTTTTAGAAAGTACAAATGAGAAAACGATTTTTATGATGTTCCTCCAAAAACCGTTAAACTTTCACCTCTCTATTTTAATTACATGTACATATTTTTTCAAAGTTTATTAATTACATATTATAGGTTAAAAACATGTTTTCTCAAATTAATGACAGAAACCTGAATGCTCAAGTAAACTAGATGATTATTTTGCCTGTTCTTAAAAACTTCAAAAAATTTATAATTTTTAAGATCCTACCATATTTTGAAATATAAACTCACTGTAAGAGTTCTGCGTGGCAGTGGTTTAGGCTGGTGACCATCATCTTTAGAGGAATGTTGGGCTGGCTGTTGTTTTTCAGACATAACTGTAAAACCTCGGCTACGGAACGACCAGACCTAAAATATATTCATAGTCCATTGAGCATTATGCTCAGGTAAACTCTAGTTGCTTGAGTTTTCCTTTCAAAATATTATTATGTGATTTACAGATTCTGGCTGGAAAAACCACTCAGTTACAATACCTTATCCAACCTTAGTACTATTTGAGTTCAAGTGGAGTGATTTTTATTATTTACCATATAACTACTTTCACTATACCTTTGAGGATGACAAGTTCTGAGTGCTCCAAACCATTTTAGTCTATTTGGCATAGCCAGCACCTGAAACACAGGCGAGTGTGGCTACCCCTCATCCTACTATGGGATATAAATTAATATTATAATTTGCTTCATGTGATGTAGCCAGTAAATTGTCCACTTCCATATTTTGATGCAGACTGCTCGAGAGGGACTCAATTTCTATCACTTTTTTGAGCAAGAACAGCAAACTTTTTTGAAGCCATTCAAAAGAGACTTATTTTTGGATTAGGTGTGTACCATAACAATTTGGTTTATGAAGCAGCTTTTGCTCTTCCCATAGAGCTGAGTTTTTGTCTGTAAGTATAATCTTCCATTGGCAATGGAAAATTATAGCTGAAACACACGATGGCAGATGTAGTATGTTGCTGTCACTAAATAGAAAAACAAATGTCATATGTGATGACAGACAAATACAAATATTCTGGGGACAGTTTATGCCGTATTTTGAAACTTGTTGCACAAAGGCATAAATTAGCAAGTTTGAAATAGGGCAAAATGTTTAAAGGTTTTGTGATGTGTTTGGTGGAAGGGCAGTAGGCTGGAACACGTGATTGGTGGGACACAATTTTAGTATAGATTTATCTAAAAAAAAATAACATTTTCTGTTGTCGATGTTGTGAGACAGAGAAATATATATTTTACCATTTTCATCATTGATAAGATGAAACTGTACAAATTGAAAATAAATCAACGTTCTGTCTTACTGTTTATGAAATATATGCATTGCCGCGAAAGAAACATGTTTGATAAAAGCTTGCTGCAAACATGATCAATATGCTTAGACTATGTAGGATAATCAATTTTGATGAACCCGAATAGTTTACTAGATCTGCGCCGTAATAAAACGTTATCGCCAACATGTAAATTGAAGGATATGGAATTCACTTTGCAATGACTGAGTAACAAAAGGTGTGAATTTTGTATATTCATCTTCATACAATTGGTGGTATACCACGGTAGAACTTTATTGATATCAAGATCACACTCTCGTTTAGGCAGCAAAGTGATGGGATTGTTGCTTCGGATGAAAACAATGTCACCAGCGTATGCATATGTGGCACTTACCATGGACAATGTAAGCATGTCATTTATGTATATTATAAAAAGCGTGGGAGCAAGAATGGATATTGGTGGCACTCCAACTGATATTGGCCAACTACTGGATTGAACATTCCTAACACTTCCAAATTGTTCATGGTCTGATTGGAAATAATCAGGTAAGTTTACTGGACAGCCTGTGACTCCAATCGCTTTTAGCTTCAGTATTAAAATGTCATGGTTGAAACAATCAAAAGCCTCCTTAAAGTCAAGAAATATGCACAAACCCTTACAAACTGTTCATGATCTGATAGGAAAGAAGCAAGTAAGTTCCCTAGTATGCTTCGGATGAGAAGACCTTGACATACTGGTTGTTCAGAACTGACACACTGATCTACCAGCCAGTGATTTTGTGCATAATGAAAGCATTAGCCGCGCTGATGTTTGTTTGTTAGGCATAGAGTGAAAACCCAAGGATTTGTATCTGGTTACCACTCTTTGAGCAAACTGACTGATTTAATGTTTCTTGTTGAACGTGCTGACTCTCTGTTACCTGCTGCTCCTCTGGTTGTCGTTGATTCCTTCTAGCTGTTTTCCTCCGTTTGGCATCCTTCCTCATTGTTTCTCGCTTGATTTATTGTTTCTACTTAAGCCTTTCAATACCGAAACTGACTATATCGAGATACGAGCCTTGTCTCAGCTTACCAAACCCAAATGTGGTTTCACTTTTCAATAGACCCTTTTAAAATCCTTGTATTTGTTAATAAATTTGTACTGTATTGTAACAACTAATTATTTGCTTGAGTAATTCCAATAGAATTTGTACTATCCTAGGACACTTATGTATTTGCGTCATCTAACTTTCGCGTTTTGGCGGAGTCGTTCATCTCGCGAAAATTTCATGAGCGAAACTAAACTATCATAACAAACGGGCAAAAACGTGAAATTAAAGCGCTTTGTTCATTGATATCCACAATAAAATCGTCATATTAGAAATGCAGATAACCTTTGTGTGTGGTTGGGCTCAATGGGCGATTTCTGCTAAACTCATTGTAGCTAACACGCCGACTGAGCAGCGTGGCAAAGCAAGTTGAGATAACAAGTTCTTTTGGAAAAGCAGGCCTGTATTCCCTGGTTGCAAATTGGGGCAGCTAATGTTAGGCGACTAGTTATGAGCATCTGGGGGTTTGGAGGGGCGGTATCAGCCCCCTCAACAGGTTTCTTTCATGTAAGGCCTCAACTGGGCATCTCACGTAAAGTTTTAAAAGATTTTATCGGAAAGTATAAACATTTTTTTTATTATTTGAGATTTGTTTGTTTAAGGTGATGTGACTGCTAGGACGTTTTCAGATTAAAATAGGCTAAACTTGATCGCAGTTGAAACGCTAGGAAAAAAGACATCTTTTTCCTTTTGAGCGTTTCAACAAAGATCAATTTTGCCGATTTTATTTTTAGTTCATCCCAAGGTTTTTACGCTTTCATTGAGCCATTGCCAAATGGATGTTTGATAAAACTTGACCTTTTAACAAACCTTTATAAAAGTCGTTAATAAAAATATTTTGCCAATCATGATAATAATGACGCCCAAAAACTATTAAAAGTTAACATTTATCTCTATGGCTTGGAATAAAGTGATATTCTACAGCGATAAAAACCGTTCCCGTAGCCGTTGGGCAAATAACTGTTCGAGTTAATGATGTTGAGGTCGAGTTATCTAAAGCATCTTATCATTACGTGGGAACGGACCAAACAAATTCGTTCGAGTTAACCAAGTGTTCGTGATAAAATTTCACATTTAATCCGAGGGCGAGTTCTCCGAGTTTGACTATACTTAGCCGCCAAAACTTCCTAAAAAGTTGGGGCGGCTCAGCCGGCAAGCCATCCCAGGGAATACGGGCCTGTGGAAAAGCCAAGACAAACGAGGAAGATGACGATATTAGTTTAGTCACTGAATTTGTAACTGATGAGGATGAAAGTCTGGTAGGGAAAGTCATAAAATTGAACAATAATTATTGCAGCGATAAATTTTATTACCAACCAAAAACAATAACAACCTTGAGCCATGGCCACCGCATGCTATAAATACTTGAGATATAATATTGGTGCCACATCAGTCACGGCGGCAAGGTCAAGGACCTTGACGGCATTAATAATCCAAAAAACAAATACATGTAGCAGCAAGCGATCAAGTTGCATTGTTGATCTCGCCCACACATTTCTGCCCGCGGTTCACAAATACAAACTAGTCCCAAATTGAAAAGTTTTTTACTAGTGAGCTGGACCTGACAAATCCAATTATGTTTGTTCTACTGCATTTATTTTTACATCACTATATTTTCGCACTCATCAGATCCGCGAATTTAAGTTGCAGCGAAATTTTACTCTGTGTGCTACTCCCGAAACTAAATACAGTAATACTTCAATTTAGGAGTGCTCCAGCGTACGAGAAACTTGAGATACGAGCCAGCTTTTAAGCAAGTTTTGCATTAACATACGAGCCATGTTTGAGATACGAGCGCGTGAGTCAGTTGCCAAGTATGCCGGAGGTGTTTTATGAGAACAGCATCATTCTGTATTTTTCAACTGCTCAGGTTATACTTTTGTGCCGTGTTTTTGTGCGCGATTTTTAGTGCAGAATTTTGTGAATTAAAAGTACAGTGCGTAGACCGAAAGTTTGCCAGTAAAATGAAAGATGAAATGCAAAGAAAAAGCAAATGATAACAGTTGATATTAAACAGAAAATTATTGAAAAATATGCGAAATGTGTATGTGTGATTGAGCTAGCTCAGCAATATGACAGAAATACATCCACAATTATCAAACAGAAGGATTATATTCAGGGCATTTATTTAGTTCGCAAAAGGACTAACCATAGTTTCTAAACGACGCAGCGATCTTCACGACCGCTGATGGAGAGACTGCTCAGGCATTGGATAAAAGATCAACAATTGGCTAGTGACAGCGTAACTGAACGATGCTATGTGAAAAGGCCGGTGCTATCTATCAAAACTATAAACATTCGAACAAGTTGGCTAGTGGTCGTACATTAACCGTTTGTGACGACACCTGTGTTCGTCCTAATCGCAACATGTTGAAAGGGCGACAAAGGCAAATGTCCTCCGTTTATCTTAAAACGGCCGGTTAGTCGTGAAAGCGAAACAAATGAAAATTAGCTATCCAGCGAGAAACTTCTAACTATGAACGCCGAAGAAATTTTAATTATGTTAAGTTAAAAATGACAGTTTGCTTTTAGGTTTGCTTCTAAGTTTGTCTTTTAAAACTGATAAAATCCAAATTTATCAAAGTCAACTGTTGTAATGAAGGATAACTCTCTATATAACTCTCTAGGCTATCTCCCTCTCTGGCAAATGCTAGCGTTAGCTGCTATTGTATGTATTTAATTTTACATTTTAATTAATCACATTTCCTTGTATTATTTTTTATTTGTTGCTTTTTAAAAGCTTGTGGTAAGTTAGGACAATAACCAACATGTTCTTTCTGTTACAATATCTTGTTTTGAGTGTTTTATTTGCATTTTTTAGAGTATGGAAACTAGTCAATATATATTTAATTGTTCTATATATAAATAAATTGCACCAACATGCGAGTAAATTAACATACGAGCTCAGTCTCGGAATGCATTAAGCTTATAAGTCGAAGTATGACTGTACTAGCGAAATATAAGTGTCCTAGGGTACGTTGCTGGAGCTCAAATTTGGGCTTAGCACACATGTGCAAGCTGTAAGCGCGGTTATATGTTTTTCTTTATTTACGCGAAAAGTTTGTATTTTAAATGGCTACAAGTAAAAGTTTTGCTTTGCTAAAAAAATAGTTTGGCCGCTAATATAGACTAGTTCACTAGCGCAGACAAAGAGTTGAGGGCAAAAAACACTGTGGAAGGTATTGAACAGCTAGATGAAGATTAAATGAACCCAAACAAAAACAACAATCACAATGCAACTGGCTGAGCAAACGATTCAAATATTTTTGCTTCAAAAGTGTTAATTTTTGTTTTTGCATCTATTATAAATATTGTTTGTTTATACCACTTGTTTTTTATTATATATATAAGTTTGTAGCATTTGAGAAATTGTAATAGCTTTTAAATTTGCAGATTTGCCTTTTTCACTTTTTGCAGACAGGTAATTCTATCCTATAAAAGATAATAAAATGTACTGTACATGTATAAAATAAAACAAAAATACATCTTTGCTGTAACAAACACAGTGTTTATCTATCCATCTGTTTACCCGTCACCAGGGTTAGAAGTCAAGATAGATGGTTGATTTCAATGAAACCCATAACGTTCTGCTTAGTAGACAGGCACTCTAACACCTGTGCTAATCAACCACCTTCAAGTATCTCTGAATAATCATGTAGCTACTTATTTTCTGCCCTTTATTGACACCCGATGATCTTTCACCGCGCATTAGACTGCCAGGCTACTTCAATATGTAATAGAGATAACTGTCATGACTTATGACTTGCCAACCTTCCGGATGAACTTAGTGGTGCAATGCTTCTGGTTGAATATGCAGCTCTTTGCCTGTCAGCGTATTGTATACTTTTCTGGCAGTCTAAGGTTCTTTAAAGCTGCTCCTAAGCTTAACACTCTCTTGTGTTTCTGTCTGCACCTGTTCTTGCACCACCTGCTTCATCCTCCATCTAGCCTGCCTTCGTAGCTGCCCTTGGACCAATACCAACTGTCATTGCGTAGTTCATTTCAATACTTTTCCACAAAAACCTGCTGAGTGTTTGCGTTAAGAATTCTTGAAGTTGTGGTCTGATTATGGGATGTACATGATGATGCTCTCAAAGCTGCTCACATTTAAAACCACTCATCCGTGCAGCCCTTTTATTGCTCCAACACTCTTTCTTTCAACTGGTGGGGCAACTGTTCCACATATTGAACTTTGCTGCTCATGTTTGACTAGTATTTGTTGTCCTAGTGAGCTGCAGGCTTCTATGGCGCTAGTGTGGTTTGTATGTCACAAAAATGGCTATTTCTTCCACTTTGTTAAACATTAGGGTTTTAAGCTCTAACACTACCTACCTCCATCAGCTTAGCTGTTACCATACATCACAAACAAATATAGAAAGTAAAAAAGTGAGCAGCACAGAGTAGCTGAATTAAAAATCACCAGAAACCAGTTATACGTATAATCATATCACGAGTGCAGTGCTTGCCTAAGGTAGCTATTCACTCATGTTATGTTATTTGGTAATTACCTGTAGATGGTGTAGTTTGTCTACATTCGAATAACTTATAAAAATGACTGCGCAGCCCTAAACTAAATATAAAGCCTGCAATAACGTTTTTTTAGTAGTCATCATCTTCATGTGGCTGATCGTCATTTAAGCATGTACCAATTGTGGTAAGATTATTATTATTATTGCCAGGTAACATTAGTTTTCAATCGGTTTGATATTATATATGTTTTAATTAGCAATAATACAGCTTGACGTCTAAGGTGTTGTTCTGTGGTGGACACCGGGCCATCAAGTCCAAGACAAATCAAGCCAGATCAAATCAATTAATCGCAATCGCCCCATAATGTAAGTAACATGAGAAGATTACTCTTAGTTTGGGGTTTTTTCCTTTTGTTTTTATAGTGATTTTTAACTTTGTTGGGCAACGTTGTTATTAAGGTTGAGGGTAGGGATTAGGTGGGGGCAAGAACGTTCAATAAATATTGAAAGTTCATGGTGGGAATGTGTGAACAACAAAAAATGGGTTCGCTGTTAAGGATCTGCACAAAAAAGGAGTGTTTTTAGCATTGGTGTTGATTGCACCTTCAGTGCTTTTGTTGGTATTGGTAAATGGGTTGGTATTGCAATTTTTTCATTTATTATTTTGTTTTTTAGAGTTTTGTCGACCGTCCTCTGACGCTCTGCAAGGGTGGCCCATGACCACTCAGACATGAGGTCAGAAATCCTCTCACTTTTTTATGTTTAAACACCCACCTAAAAGCTTTTCTGTTCACAGACTCGAGAGAGTCTATGTGCTTGGATAAAATTGGAGACTAGACAGTTGATGAATATTCAAGAGCTGGGCGGCAGATGGTTTGAAAAGAAAGCGTTCTTGTTTTAGGTGAGTAACTTCTGAGGACCTCATGAGCATGTATAGAGTTGATAAGGATTTGGTTATAGTCTTTTCTATGTGAAAGTTAGAGTTGATTTTATTGTCTATAATGACTCCGAGGTATTTAAGGTGATTAACATAAGTTAGTTGTTGGCTTTTCATAATATATTTGTGAAACAGGGGCTCTCATGAGATGTAAAAAAGTTGTCTCACATTTTGTGATGTTAAATTCCATCTGCCATTTATCAGCCCTGTCTATGAGCAATCAAGATCTGCTTGAAGATTTGCACAGTCGCTGGCTGACTCAATCTGGGATTATAGGAGAGCATCATCAGCATGACATTGTAATTCGTATAGATATTTTTATATGTTAGATCTTGTATGCTGTGTTGTTCTTTTTATTATATCGTTATTAATTTGTCCATATACATGTATTTTATCGCTATTTATCGCTGTATTATAACCATGCCAACGAGTTAGCAATTATGTTTATTACTAATGTTATACGGTTTTTGCTCGGTTCCGTTAGCCGGAACGGGTGTTTATTGTGTATAAAGGAGCGCGCTCACTCAGTTGGGCAGAGCAGATAGCCGTATGCTCCTTGGCTAGCGTAATTTTTTTCTATAATAAAAACTGGAACAAAATCACACGCATTTTATTTTTTATGAAATAGTCTAGTAAAGGCAGGCAAATTCATTTACAGTTCATAATCGCTTACTAGATGACTAAAACAACAGTCATATATCCAGTGTTGTTTTATAAAAGATAGACGACTAGCTCCATAATAAACTAATCAGTAGACTGTCTTGACAATCTCATTCAATATCACAAACACACCTTCAGTAAAGCAACAAAAAGGGAACTCAATTTCCATAAGCGACTCAATATCTTGTTTGGCCTGAATAGTCAAACTTATAAAAGCCAGTACAGACCTTAGTCAGATCAATTTGCTATATAAAGCTAGAACAAATTACAGACTTACGAGAACACAAGCATTACGTCTCGATGAAATTATGGTGTTGAAATTAAACCCATTGATGTATGCTCTTAGCGGTCCGGTCCGTGTAGTTCACGCTCGATGATCTGCCCGGCTACGCCCTATTCAGGACACTTTCTACACAAGCTCCTACTAGTAGCGAAATTTGGTCAGATCTAAAAAAGATAACGATTTGTGAGTTTCTAGCTGCAATTCCTAAATCAGTTGCGGAATGTACACGTAAATGAATTTCGGCGCTTACAATATAACTGCGCGTTAATAAGGCCGTTTCTACGAAACTACAAAACTGCTAATGCTAGTTGCACTGAGTAGTTGTAGTAGGCTGTTGTTGTACATGGTTTTTAGTATACTTTTGAATAGAGCTTGTACATTGATAATATCATTACAAACTATTACGTATGTACTACATTGCAAATCGGTTATTTTATATGACTACAGCAGGTTTTGGCTTGCCCACAAAACAGTTTTACTTTTTCTTCTAATTACAATCATACCTGCCAACTCTCACGCATTGGGCGTGAGACTCACGCAATCACCCCAAAGAAAAAATGAAAATGCGTGAGCAATGCGTGAGATTTTTGCCCCAATTTCAAAAAGTTTATACATGCTATCATTGATACATCAATTGCCCCAAAACCAAATCTCACGCATTGCCCCACTCGTGGGTTGGCAGGTCTGATTACAATACAAATTTGAACCTGACTTTTCAGCAATTATTAGCCTAGTTACAAAACAGTTATATTTCTATTAAATACATATTGGAACCTGACTTTTCAGCAAATATTAGTCTAGCTACAAAACAGTTATATTTCTATTAAATAAATCCATTACGTCCATGGTACTACTGATTACATATAATCGCCAACACAGCTACACAGTTTTCAAACCGAGTTAGGAACTGCGGGCTAGAAACTCACAAATCGTTATCTTTTTTAGATCTGACCCAGATCTACGGTTATTCTACCGTAATACCAATATATTGCACCTTACTTTTGAAAAGTCGTGTTGCGCGTTCACAACTCGAGTTGATCAACTCGGGTTGCGAACACGCAACGCGAGGCACTGTAAGGCGCCATAGTAAGGCGCCATACCATACTCTTGAGTTTCACCCTCAACTTTCATCCCCAAAGGCTCGACAAAAAAATCATGTTTTAGTGGTGTTTTTTATTTGTGGCCAGATACTCTAGAGTGTTTAATAAAAAAGGTATGTTTTTTTAGCTTGGTGCAGTGGATAGGTGCCAAAACTGTCTCATTGAGTGATTGAGCAGTGATTGAGCCATAAAGTGCGCAATTAGTCTGTGGTGATGAAGTGTTAAGTGATATTTTTTTATTAATGTGTAAGTCAGTGGAAAGGGTGCATTTTAGATCATATTAGACCAGCCCTTGGGGATGAATAGAAGAGAGTGAAACCCCTTGGCGCACCCATCGGTCAAGCTCATTGCGAATATCTCTCCACGGATCACAAAAATGTTATATTGTTGCCTTTTCTCTATTAGTAAAGCTTATTAGCTTATTACAATGGAGAATTTGATTGTAACTGATGATGCGATTCATGATAGCTAGCCATGGGTATCAACTTAAGCATGGGTATTAAATGTTCACCACTACTAGCAAGGTTAATGCCAATTGTTGCACTATACCATAAGCAGACTAAGGGTCTAAATGCTATCTGTGTTATCAATTTTTCTCCACTCTTGCCACTCTTCCCCTTTCCGTGTTAGACAAAAACTCATATTCAAGTTAATGAGTCTGATTGGCTGATTTGGCTGATGAGTGAAGCGTAAGAAACTATTTTTATTTCTACTCATCCTCCAATGGCCAATTAGTACCTACTGTACTTTCAGTTTATTAACTAAAATATTGGTAGGGTGTCAGCAATGATATACAGCCCAAAAGGATAGCCGACGGCTATCATATGGGCGTGGTTTAATTATGGAGCTCTATTAGGATTGTGCTAGCCTGGGTTTCAAAGCAAACACAACTCTCGCGGGGCGGTCGCGTTGCCTAGTTAGGTTTTAGAAAACACGAATCGCTGTTATCGTTTCATTAGCTTATTCAGCCACTAGACCCCGCGGGTCACAATAGCAAACATTGAATTTCTGCAATGCAGGGGTAATACCTAACCAAAATAATGTATCTAATCAAAATAAAACATTTCAAATTACCTACTTTTAGTAATTTTAAAATTAGTAAAGGTCGTAGTATATGCCTAAAGTTGAATATAATTACCTGAACAACGGCATTTTTTTTCTAGTTTTTGATTAATATTTTGCCACCCCTAATATAAAATGACAAAGTCTTTCATCGGTTTCACATTGTTTTACCTTGCCAATAAGATGGGACAGCAGGCAAAGCTGTGCAGTGTAGTTTTCATACTCAAAATCTAAATGCAAAACCGAATTTGAGCTATTTTACGATTGTGACTATTAATATCACGAATGCTTGTGAATGGCAACTGACTGATCATAACGGTGACAATATTGGGATACTATATTTATTTGACAACAAAATGAATTCAACAGATAAGTAAAATAACCACTATAGTTCATAATATTCGTAAATTTAGAAGGTGCTTTATTCAGCATATTTGTTTGTTCGGGTGCCGTGTTCGGGTTAATCCCAACAGAGCTTCATCATTAAACCCCGCCCATATGAGCGCCGTCGGCTATCCTTTGGGGCTGTATATCATTGGTGTCAGGTTATTAATGACTGTAGACCACATTTTCTATTACCTGTTGACGCATTAACTGGGTGTGGCAAACGGAGTACATCGACTTTAGTTTCTGTTACCTGTCAACATAGTAATTGGGCGTGGCAACCGGGTTACATATGTAAATAAGATCGAGAAGCCGATACTATCAAATTTCGCGGTCAGATCTAAAAAAGATAACGATTTGTGAGTTTCTAGCCCGCAGTTCCTAACTCGGTTTGAAAACTGTGTAGCTGTGTTGGCGATTATATGTAATCAGTAGTACCATGGACGTAATGGATTTATTTAATAGAAATATAACTGTTTTGTAGCTAGACTAATATTTGCTGAAAAGTCAGGTTCCAATATGTATTTAATAGAAATATAACTGTTTTGTAACTAGGCTAATAATTGCTGAAAAGTCAGGTTCAAATTTGTATTGTAATCAGACCTGCCAACCCACGAGTGGGGCAATGCGTGAGATTTGGTTTTGGGGCAATTGATGTATCAATGATAGCATGTATAAACTTTTTGAAATTGGGGCAAAAATCTCACGCATTGCTCACGCATTTTCATTTTTTCTTTGGGGTGATTGCGTGAGTCTCACGCCCAATGCGTGAGAGTTGGCAGGTATGATTGTAATTAGAAGAAAAAGTAAAACTGTTTTGTGGGCAAGCCAAAACCTGCTGTAGTCATATAAAATAACCGATTTGCAATGTAGTACATACGTAATAGTTTGTAATGATATTATCAATGTACAAGCTCTATTCAATAGTATACTAAAAACCATGTACAACAACAGCCTACTACAACTACTCAGTGCAACTAGCATTAGCAGTTTTGTAGTTTCGTAGAAACGGCCTTATTAACGCGCAGTTATATTGTAAGCGCCGAAATTCATTTACGTGTACATTCCGCAACTGATTTAGGAATTGCAACTAGAAACTCACAAATCGTTATCTTTTTTAGATCTGACCAGCTAATCAGAGCCGTAGACCAACATTTACCTCATGTTGTAGTACGGGGGTATTAAATTACCCCGATATCAATTAGGTTTGTTCTCAGTTTCCTGTCTCATCGAGCGACCGCCGGCGTTTGGAGTAATGATCGAAAACTTTAATTTACTAATTATACCGATTTCCAAAGCTAGCTGTTGAAGTAAACGCTCATAGCCAGATGAACAACACTCTTGTACAAGGTGGTGGCCCTGAAAAGGGCCCTTTGGGAGAAAATCAGCTCGAAACTATAGGCTATAGTCCGAGTCGATCACGAGGGTCAGGTCAGATCGCGAAGACTACTCGCTTTGGAGGAGCATTAGAATTAGCATGTTAGAACTAGCTTACGGTATTTATGGGTAATAAGCGGGTGTATCGGAGAGAGGACTTGTAAAGCGGAGGTAATAGACACTCGTTTTGTTTGTTTTGCGCTAACTTTTGTGGTAAGATTTGACTGGATCTTATCGTTTTGCTGTCTTATCCATGCGTGTAACCAATTACAGTCAGTAAAATTGACCTATATTATTTTAACCAATTATCTTAGTTTTTGCCATTTTTGTGTGTATATAAGAACATGCAATCGTGTTGTTAGAGCGTTCTGCTCGTGTTGTGCTTTGTGCTGATATTTGTGAATAAACTTTGACGCTTTCTCAAGGTGTTGTTAATTGATTCATAGCAGACTATCTAGTAGGGAGCGCTAGCTTTATTTGTTTTGTCTTCTCCTCATAAGCCGTGGCTTAAGACTGCGTTTCATAGCTGCAGCTACACAAGGCTTCGAGGGACGACAGACAGATTTGGCGAGTCTGTAACGCTGTGCGTAGGCACGTGGTATTAGACAGCGAACCACAGCTGCATCCACGCTAGTGCACCACCTCAGCCAGACAAGTGTTCTGCCAACTAATAGGAACTAGACATTTAATGATAGTTGGATAACTTCATGCCTGTAGCCGAGTAACTCTAACTTCCAAGAGTTTTGTTCAGGAGTTACCGTGTCGGGGTATACCGGCAACCATGTTACGAGGCCAGCATTCGGTCTGATCCTACGAGGCCAGTATTCGGTCTGATCCTACGAGGCCAGTATTCGGTCTGATCCTACGAGGCCAGTATTCGGTCTGATCCTACGAGGCCAGTATTCGGTCTGATCCTACGAGGCCAGTATTCGGTCTGATCCTACGAGGCCAGTATTCGGTCTGATCCTACGAGGCCAGTATTCGGTCTGATCCTACGAGGCCAGTATTCGGTCTGATCCTACGAGGCCAGTATTCGGTCTGATCCTACGAGACCAGTATTCGGTCTGATCCTACGAGACCAGTATTCGGTCTGATTCTACGGGCCTGTGTTCGGTCCAAATTCGTCAGGGCCAGTCTTCGGTCCAGCTTAGTCAGACTTAGGGTAGCCCCCGTATAATCTTGACGGTCGGGTGTGGCATCATTAGCGAGTATTACTTTATTGGTGGCAGCAGTGGGATCTTGCTGAAGAAAGATCAGAGAACCCACATAAAACAGGAGGATGTCGACACCCCAAGCCTCACCAATATCATCGCGAACCAGGGCAGCTATTGGAAATAGCTCGATTACAAGACAGATGGGAGCCATAGCAGCTGATGTGAATCATATGGCGGAAGAAACTGTACACCTAATGAAGGCATCAAAAAGGGCAAATCTACCTACACCTACGTTTGATGGGACCTCCGATGTCGATACATTTATACACCAGTTCACGCGAGTTGCACAGTTAATGCAGTGGGAGGAGCCAGAAGCTGCTATTGGATTTCAGATGGCGATATCGGGGCCTGCTAAAAAGGGACTAACAGCAACATCCTTCGAGGGGATGTGTACTCAGTTAACCTCCCGCTACCGTTTGAGTGAAGATAGCGCAGTGAAGCTATTGAAATCATTGAAGTGGAAGGCGAATGACGATGTTCATGAATTTGCTGCTTATGTGCGCAAATTGGTAGAAAAAGCTTTTCCGGAGCTGGATGATACACAGCAAGAGAAAAGAGCCATTAAGGAACTTGCCAATGCGTTGCCATCGGGATGTCAGCCGCTTTCATGGGAGCTGCGCCATCGTACTCCTGATAGTTATGAAGAGGTGGTTGAGCTTGTACAGTCGTTTGGGGAGCTAAATTTTGGAGGACCCAATCGCATAAGCCAGGTCGAGACAGATGAAGTGAGTTGCCTGCGGAAGGAAGTTGCAGCTCAGGCCGCCTTAATTGAGCAAATGGTAGCTTCGCAGGCGCAAATGCAAAAGCAGCTGAGCGCTGCCTTAACACAGATACAGCCCAGGCGTACACCAATTACATGCTACCGTTGCCAAAAGACTGGGCATATGGCCAGGAGTTGTCCGACCATGCCTAGACCGGCCCCAAAGCTGCAAGCGGAAAACGGCAATGTTCAGCAGGGTCAAGCCTGAGCCCTGCTGAACAGGACCCTATCCAGCAAACTATTGTATTTAACATTGGAGGGCACACATCTGCTCTATTTGTTCCTACCAGGTTTGAGAACAAAACTATGCCCATGCTACTCGACAGTGGTTGTACACAATCCGTCATTCCAACCGCGGTGCTGGAGACCTTGCCACGAAATTGTTACACACCGGTATCGCCCACCTGAGGTCGCGGGGTGCTCGCTAATGGGGAGGAGATCCGGTTAGATGGGGTCACAACACTAACCTTTAAGCTGGGTCGTCTACAAGTAAGTGCACCATTCTGGGTGGCGGACATCAACAACCACGCCTTATTGGGGCTCAACTTTTTCCAGGAGCATGACAGCTCAATCGACTTTAAAACTTGCCAGTTCCAATGCGATGGTATCAAAGTCAGCTGTTGCTCAAAAGAGGGAGAACCCTTACAGGTCGGGGTACAAGCCAGACACGAAAGCAGGATTCCTCCGCAAACGGAATTGGTCATACAGGCCCGACTAAATCGTGTCTGGGTACATGGGGCTGGGTGTATTGAACCCACTCAAGCAGCCCCAGGAGTGGTAGTGGCTAGCTCGTTGCACCGCCCTAATGGGCAGCTCTTACCCATACGGGTGATGAACTATAGCGATCATCCAGTGACCATTCCTGCGGGCAAACGGATTGCGGTTTGTACAGCAGTACAAGCAATAGAAAGCCTAGACATGGCCACCCCAGCCATATCAGACAAAAACTGGGAGGATATCGTCTGCAGATGGTGTGAAGGTCTGGATCAAGAAGGATCCGTAAAAGCAAGGAATCTGCTCAGCAAACATCACGCAGTATTTAGCAGAGAGAAATTTGATCTGGGTCGAACAGATGTTGTACAACATGACATAAATCTCAGCACTGGAGCTAGGCCTATCAAACAAAGACCGTATAGACATGGGCCTGTGCAAGAGGAAGAGATTGAAAAGCAAGTCGAAGAACTAAAAGCACATGGCCTGGTCAAGGAAGGTCATGGTGCATGGAGCTCTCCAGTGGTGCTGGTAAAAAAAAGAGATGGCAGTTGGCGCTTTTGCGTCGACTATCGTAAGCTAAATGAGGTCACACAAAAAGATGCTTACCCCCTTCCGCGCATAGACGACAGTCTGGATGCTCTTGGCGGGAGCCGCTTGTTTAGCACCTTGGACTTGACATCCGGATATTGGCAGGTGGGGCTAGCTAAGGGAGCTCGAGAGAAGGCAGCCTTCGCCACACGTTCTGGTTTGTGGGAATGGCAAGTCCTCCCCTTTGGTCTAACCTCAGCTCCATCGACATTTGAAAGATTAATGGAACGAGTACTGCGAGGGCTACACTGGCGAACTCTGCTTATATATCTGGATGATATAATCGTGTTTTCCAAAGATTTGGACAGCCATCTCAGTAGGTTGGAAGAAGTATTCACCCGACTGAAGGCTGCGGGGCTGAAATTGAAGCCGAGCAAATGTACGCTTTTTGCAAAACAAGTAAACTACCTGGGACATGTTGTCAGTGCAGATGGGGTGGCAACAGACCAAGAGAAGGTTGCAGCTGTTAGAAATTGGCCAGTACCGCAGCACAAGACTGATGTGCGGGCTTTTCTGGGAACTTGCGGGTACTATCGTCGGTTTATTGCCGGGTTCTCCGAACTCCAAAGGCCACTCAGTCAACTTTGTAAACGGGAGGCAAAGTTCCGTTGGGATGAAAATTGTCAAAGAGCATTTGATATACTCAAAGAGAAGCTGACATCAGCTCCTATTTTAGCTTACCCGGATTACACCTTACCCTTCATTTTGGACACAGATGCCAGTCAGGTGGGAACTGGAGCTGTTCTCTCCCAAAAGCAAAAGGAAGGTGAGAAGGTTGTCGCCTACTACTCCAAAATGTTTTCCCCGGAAGAAATGAACTATTGTGTCACCCGCAAGGAGCTTCTGGCCATAGTCAAGGCAGTAAACCATTTCCGGCCACAACTATACGGCAGGAAGTTTGAGATACGGACGGACCATGCCTCACTTCTCTGGCTTTTACGAACCTCTGTTCCAACTGGTCAACTTGCACGTTGGATGGAAACACTGTCAGAATTCGACTTTTCATTGACTCATCGTTCCGGTCGCAAGCACAACAACGCTGATGGATTGAGTTGCCAAGAGTGTCAAGACTGCAAGCAATGTGCTAGGTTGACAGGGGAGATTAAGTTGAGTGCCTTAGACAACCCAGAGATTCATAAGTCAAAAATAACCTCCGAACAATTGGCTGACCCACACATTGGACCAGTCCTACAGGCCGTGAAATCATCAGGTGCTATTGATGAAAAACATGCATCAGCAGAAACTCTCAAATTGTGGTCAAGAAAAGAATTTTTGGAGATAGGCCCAAACGGGGCTCTGCAGATCAAATTGCCAGATGGGCGCCATAGAAGTCACCAAACTGTGTGCCCTCAGGAACGGCGGTTGCCAATCATGACTGAAAATCATAACCAGGCACACCTGGGAGTCAACAAAACCCTACTAGCTATTCGTCGACAATGGTATTGGCCTGGTATGACGGGAGACATCCGAAGATTCGTGGCGTCATGTACAGCGTGTCAACAAGCCAAGGTAGCTCGCCATCGCCACTTCCACCCCAAGAATCATCTAACGGCAGGCCGGCCTTGGCAAGTGGTTGCTGTAGATTTGTGCGGACTGCTCCCTGAGACAGAAGCAGGAAATACGCAAATATTAGTGCTGGCAGACCATTTTACCAGATGGTATGATGCGATTCCGATTAAAGATGGCAAAGCTTCCACCGTGGCTAAAATACTGGATGAACGGGTGTTCTCATATTTCGGCATTCCTGAAACATTACACAGCGACCAGGGGGCGCAATTTCAGTCCCAGCTGCTAGCGGAATGCTGCAAGCTCTGGAACTGTACGAAGACCAAGACGGCACCTTATCACCCACAAGGGAACTCAGTGGTAGAAAGATTAAACCGAACGGTAGGGAATTCCCTGCGTGCCCTATTGCGTGATTCAGAGCATCGAGAATGGGATGAGCTTTTGCCACAAATTATGAGAACCCTACGTGCCACGCCCCACCGGATGACAGAAGAAACACCGAATTATTTGATGCTCGGAAGAGAAACGCGACTACCACCTGATCTACTCCATGAAGGACGGGAGGAATCCGTGTTGCAAGAAGATTATGCCCAGCAACTCCAGGAGCGTTTACAAATAGCTGGAGAAAAACTTCGAAGGAAACAGCTAATGCCTCGAGTCTCAGATAGTGAAGAACCATCAAAATATATGGTTGGGGATAAAGTGTGGTTGAAATCCTTCTATAAACCTACTGGGAGGGGCCAAAAACTTCAGCCCAAATACATTGGTCCATACCACATTACGGCAGTGCTTCCATATCAGAGTTACGAGATGAGCCGAAACGGCAAGCTATCCGTTCAACACGAAGGACGTATCCGGCTATGGCAGGGAGGGGAACAATCGCAAATGGAGGAAACTCCAGCTCAATCAGATACAAATGAAGACACCCAAGAAAGCCATGACATAGGCCGCCAGGTCGCAAGTGCCGTTCAGAGACAGCAGGTGTGGAAGTCACCCCGAGGAAAGAGGAAGTCGTGTCGACCCAGATACCTAGATGAGTTCCACTTGGACCTGTGTAAGGCTCAGGAGATGTTTCCGGTCGACAAAGAAGTAGCTATTCTGGGATAGAATTCAGTTCTTGTCGGGGGTAGTGAAGTAAACGCTCATAGCCAGATGAACAACACTCTTGTACAAGGTGGTGGCCCTGAAAAGGGCCCTTTGGGAGAAAATCAGCTCGAAACTATAGGCTATAGTCCGAGTCGATCACGAGGGTCAGGTCAGATCGCGAAGTCTACTCGCTTTGGAGGAGCATTAGAATTAGCATGTTAGAACTAGCTTACGGTATTTATGGGTAATAAGCGGGCGTATCGGAGAGAGGACTTGTAAAGCGGAGGTAATAGACACTCGTTTTGTTTGTTTTGCGCTAACTTTTGTGGTAAGATTTGACTGGATCTTATCGTTTTGCTGTCTTATCCATGCGTGTAACCAATTACAGTCAGTAAAATTGACCTATATTATTTTAACCAATTATCTTAGTTTTTGCCATTTTTGTGTGTATATAAGAACATGCAATCGTGTTGTTAGAGCGTTCTGCTCGTGTTGTGCTTTGTGCTGATATTTGTGAATAAACTTTGACGCTTTCTCAAGGTGTTGTTAATTGATTCATAGCAGACTATCTAGTAGGGAGCGCTAGCTTTATTTGTTTTGTCTTCTCCTCATAAGCCATGGCTTAAGACTGCGTTTCATAGCTGCAGCTACACAAGGCTTCGAGGGACGACAGACAGATTTGGCGAGTCTGTAACGCTGTGCGAAGGCACGTGGTATTAGACAGCGAACCACAGCTGCATCCACGCTAGTGCACCACCTCAGCCAGACAAGTGTTCTGCCAACTAATAGGAACTAGACATTTAATGATAGTTGGATAATTTCATGCCTGTAGCCGAGTAACTCTAACTTCCAAGAGTTTTGTTCAGGAGTTACCGTGTCGAGGTATACCGGCAACCATGTTACGAGGCCAGCATTCGGTCTGATCCTACGAGACCAGTATTCGGTCTGATCCTACGAGGCCAGT
This sequence comes from Watersipora subatra, assembly GCF_963576615.1. NCBI lineage: Eukaryota > Metazoa > Bryozoa > Gymnolaemata > Cheilostomatida > Watersiporidae > Watersipora > Watersipora subatra. The sequence goes on from NC_088717.1 coordinate 21,595,523, forward strand.
ATTCGGTCTGATCCTACGAGGCCAGTATTCGGTCTGATCCTACGAGGCCAGTATTCGGTCTGATCCTACGAGGCCAGTATTCGGTCTGATCCTACGAGGCCAGTATTCGGTCTGATCCTACGAGGCCAGTATTCGGTCTGATCCTACGAGGCCAGTATTCGGTCTGATCCTACGAGACCAGTATTCGGTCTGATCCTACGAGACCAGTATTCGGTCTGATTCTACGGGCCTGTGTTCGGTCCAAATTCGTCAGTGCCAGTCTTCGGTCCAGCTTAGTCAGACTTAGGGTAGCCCCCGTATAATCTTGACGGTCGGGTGTAGCATCATTAGCGAGTATTACTTTACTGTCATGGATTACATAATTCAATATAATCAACTACTACATTATATTAGATAAAAGGTTGTTCAACGCACTAACACGTTCAACACTGCATCTTTATGGCAAGTCTGATTCTACAAGTGAAGCCGACGCCAGATACAGGTTGTTCTCATCAAGGACATCTTATGAAAAAAACCTTCCACCAAGAGGGTTCTCTCCGTCGGCATTTAATGAGGGTCAATTACTAAGCAGCAATACAGCAGTGGAAAATTCAACCATTAATGGTGCCCCCAGATCCCACAAACCATGTCTGGAGTAAAGATGATGAGATTTCTGGGCAATGCTTTCCTGATGAGCAAAGAGCTATTCCTAGGCAGCTTGTCCAATGGACCAGTTGCTCATGCAAAAAAACGAGTTTGCAAGTCTATGCGGCTGTGTAGAGTGAAGTAATGAAATGACTGACGAGATTGAGGATGGTAATCAATTAGACGGTGATGATGAGCTTTAAGATTATAATTATGTAATAGTTTTATTAAATACTTTGCAATATGCTTTCTAGAAACAATTAACAGTTTTTGATGTATCATGATAAACAGACTATGTACTTTGGTAAACATGCTATATAATAATCATACTAGTCTTCATAAGTCTTCATAGTCTTCATACTAGTCATCATAACTACTAAGATACCCATACAAAGACATGATATTAATTAATCATCCAGAAAGTTGGTTGTCATCGAACATACTGCACCACACATTCCATCATACTGGTTACATTCAACATTTCAACCATACATGGTTTCAAAATACTGCATGGTTTTAACATGCTACCAGTACAATAAATCTAAAGCTAAGCCAGAAATTTCGCATATTGATGTCAGTTAAATAAAAAAGAAATAATTTTAATAATAATAATTTCATTTAAAAGATTAAGTTTACATTAGATTTGTTAGTTAGTCTGCGTCACAACCAGTGTACCCAATGAGGTATACAGTATAGCCTGTCAATCAGTAGTTGTACAGGTATCAATGTAACGAGTATGAAGAGGGTTTCTGGCAGATCAGTGGCTAAGGTGATGGCGAGAAATGTTTGTCATATCAAGTCCCTGGTGGCCGACTACAATATAAAGAATCGCATTCATTAGAGACAATGAGTTCAAAATACAAAATGATCATATAGACATATAAGAGCTGACATATATTTATGGTGCAATATTTATCGATCATAACCTACCCGAAAAACGATCTATCAAAGCATGTAGCAATAAATTTAAAACTTGAAAATAGGAAGAGCTACAATACTGATTTGAACGTGTACGCAATGTGCATAGCCCTACATAAAAGTAATAGATGTACCCCCTTTAGCTTTAACCACAACAATGATTAGTTAACTCATACATCGCATACTTCTGTAAGGTAATAATTGATATGTGAGTGCTATAACAATACAATATAATACAATTGATTAAAATACAACAAAATATGTATTAATATATATAATATGACACAACATAATGCAACATATCAGTCCTATGGCACAATTCAAATCAGTTCAATACAACATAATACAGCTATTATAATACAATACAATAGAATATAGTGTAATAACACAATAATACAGTACTGATAAGTTCTGCATGACACAATATAGTAACTTAAAACTAACCAAACCATCAGTTAAATAACAATCATACATTTGCATAAAGGTACTACACTTTGTGTTGATATTGGTTTGACGTTTCAAAGAGCAATACAGTCTCCAATTTTGTAAATAGGCGAGCTAAGTCTTAATAAAAATCAGCAGAGGCATTCTATATTACAAATAGTCCAGTATTACTGGTTTATTAAAAAAATACCCAATCTAGGTATTCTAGTATAAGTAAGTATAAGTAATATACATGTAAGTAGCTTATAATGTTATGTAGTGCTACCGTTTTAGCCTAAAAATTAAACAAATTGAGTTAAGCTATTGAGTGTATGAAACAGTGAGTGTCTGAAGACACAGCAACAATACCTACGACAGAGATTAGTTTATTGTATAGTTTGTAACCAATATGTAAAATCTGGACTGAGAAGTTTGACTTGAGAGTTTGATTCATTATAATCAACACCTATCACTCATTGATCCAACTGACTACAGTACACAGTGAAGGAAACGCAAGATTTTCAATAAAGCAATGCATTTAATCTTTGATTAATTATTCATAAATATTACCCTACAGGATGAATTTATTCGCGGAGTTATATTTCGCGAAAATTGTTTTTTCATGCATATTCGCGGATGAATTTATTCGCGGCTGAAAACTGCCACTCTCTAGGAAAAGTTAACTCTATTGCGGCTAGTAATAGATATTCCTACGCATGCGCACATCGCGTGTTCCGGTTTATAATTAGCTTACAACTGCGAGACGAACATGCTATTCTACGGTAAACAATTTTTGCTGCGTCCAGAGGTTTTCACGAATATTTATCGCTTTGGAGGCCTTTGATAAGCCAACAACTTGTGGTAAGTAATGAGTTTTTTACATTTACTAAATTAGTTAAATTTTACTTTAGTTCTTCGGTAAAACGCAATACTAATTTTTTCCATCCCTACTGCTTCATTATTTGTTTTAGTGTGAGAGAGAGATTTTTCATCATACACCGAAGAACAATGATTGCAAGGGTGGTAGATGTCATTCTTAGAAGATCACCAATCATTCAGGAAGGTCTGGAAATTGAGGTTGAAGTGACCGCAGCTACTTACGAGAAGAATATATCCGTTTTTAAAAAGGAACGAAAACGCCTTTACGAGCACAAATCTTTGGCCAACCGGCAGAACTTTGCAATAGTAAGCCACGAGGAGAGTTTTGATGATAACTTCCTTACCAGCCATGTAGTAGCGAGAGAATTGCCTTCAACACATACCCAAGACAGTGACAGCGACAGAGCTGCTATTACCAAAATATCTAGTCAGAAAGCACCATTACATGCTAGTATTCACATATCAAGAGTACCAGTTTAATTTTATTGCTAGAAAACCGCCATATGGACTAAACTGTTTATATTTACTCCATTCATCGTTTGTAAAATTTTATTTGTATTTGAAATATTTTATTTGTACACTCAAGTTTGTAATAAATTATAATACATCTATACATGAAATAAAATATATAGTTTAATCATGTTTGCTACAGCGATATCAAGGAGTTGTTGTCGATGAAGGTGTGTAGGTTGACTGGTTGCCTCTCTGCCAATATTCCTGCCTTGATGAATATTACGTATTACTACTTGTCTCTAGTTTTCGTAATCGGAGTAGGTTGTTTCATTTTCAATCTGCAGTAAACACAAAAAAGAAAAAATATTAACGAGTGTTGAGGAAGTACAAAAACAATAGCTGAAGTATTTGATGAAAGCGATCAGTTTTTAAACAAAAGAATTAATTAATGCAGTTGATTATGGAAAAACGTATCTGCACTGCAAATCAAATACATACTGTTGTATAATCGTAATACTCTTTTGGAGATCAATACTTATGTAGTATTGTTTCCTTATTCTCGTAATGCTATTATATAAACGTATCGAGATTCAGTCGGTTTCCGGTTAAATAAATGTTCACCGAAATATTCATTTCCAAGTTACATCCTTCGCATCAGTATGCTAAAACACAACATGGTGGTCAGTACGTGCTAATTCTAGATGCACAAACATTTATTGCATATATTTAGATACGTTCTCTAACATATAATGCCAAAATTTAATCCTCCGAAGGAGTTTGACTTTGACCCGGCAAACTGGACGGAATGGTTTGCTCGTTGGAACCGCTATCATGCAGTAGCGAAGCTCAGTGAGGATGAAGAGCAGTTGCAGATAGACAGTTTCTTATACTGCCTAGGAAGTAAAAGTGAAGGCTTATTTAATGGCCTAAGTCTGTCCGCTGATGATGCAAAAAGCTACAAAAAAGTCACTGAAGCTTTTCAGCAATATTTTACCCCACGTAAATACATTATTTATGAAAGGGCTATGTTCTTCAGACGCGATCAACAGCCAGGAGAGACAGTTGAGCAATATATCCGAGCCCTTAATGACATTGCAGACAGGTGTGAGTTTTCAAACAGGTCTGAGCAAATGCGAGACCGTATAGTAGTTGGCATCGTCGACACTGACTGCAGCCGTGAAATGCAAAAGATGAATGTGGACCAGCTAACAGAAGGAGTTGCCATTAACATGGCTCGACAATCAGAAGAGGTGGACAAACACATGAAAGACTTGGCTGGGCATGGTGGAGCTGCGGCAAACAAATCTGACACCGTCGACGCCGTCTCAAGAGTTCAAAGCAGCAGCAGACCCAAATCTAGGAGCAACCACCTAGCGAGTAGTAACGTCAGCAAGCTGAGTAATAACACTCCATGCGGCAGATGTGGATATTTGACGCATACAAGAGGAACATGCCCTGCCAAAGACGTTAGCTGTAAATCTTGTGGAAAGGTCGGTCACTATGCTAAAGTGTGTAGATCTAAATCTGAACCCAACATCAGCCAAGTAGAAGAAGAAGAACGCATATTCCTTGGTGAAATAACCGACACCAGTGTGGGTGTGTGGACAAAAACCATCTCTGTTGACAAGCTCGATGCGCCCGTTCAGTTCAAGTTGGACACCGGCGCAGACGTTTCCATACTACCTAGTACACTCTGTGTACATGTAGCCCTTGAAAAAACAAAGAAACAGTTTGTAGGCCCGGGTAACATTAAGATACCAGTACTAGGTTCATTTAGGGCTGTACTTACTGTCAATAACGTTAATCATAGTGAAACAATGTATGTTGTAAATCAAACCAAAGCGTTACTTAGTCGCAGTGCATGTGTTAAACTAGGTTTGATATCTTGTGAATGTGATGTAGACTCTGTTTACGATACTACTGAACCTTGTGTATTTCGTAGTGAGTTTCCTAAACTTTTTCAAGGCTTAGGTAAGATGAAACAGGAAGTAGGCATAAAATTACGCCCTGACTGCAGACCCTTCGCTATCAACACCCCACGGTCCGTGCCCTATCCGTTGTTGCCTAATGTTAAACAAGAGCTAGCCGATATGGTTACTAAAGGTGTCGTGTCCCCCGTCAGTGAGCCTACCGATTGGTGCGCCCCTATGGTTGTTGTTCCTAAAGCCAACAAAAAAGTCCGAATTTGTGTTGACTACACAGAATTAAACAAAGTTGTCCGTCGAGAGGTTCACCCAATGGCTCACGTTGAGTCAAGTCTTGCCAAACTCAGAAATGGTACCGTTTTTACTGTCCTTGATGCCAATTCGGGTTTTTACCAAATTCCTCTCTCCCCTAAAGCAAAAATGTTAACCACGTTCTTGTCTCCATTTGGTAGGTTTGCTTTTAATCGGTTGCCTTTCGGTCTGTCATCTAGCCCAGAGTTGTATTCCAAAATTGTGTCTCAAGTTCTGGATGGCCTCGAAGGCGTAATAGTCCATATGGATGACGTGTGCATATGGGGAAAATCCACTGCTGAGCATGATGCCAAAGTTCGTGCTGTGTTGAGTAGGATGATTGAGGCTGGTATGACTCTAAATGTTGATAAGTGCAAGTTCTCCTGCAGCAGCATAAAATTTCTCGGTCATGTCATATCTGCTTCCGGTATTCGCGCTAACCCTGAGGCTATTCAAGGCATTGAAAGTTTTGCCACGCCAACCTGTGTTAAGGATGTCCGCAGTTTCTTAGGTATGGCAAACCAGCTCAGCAAGTTCACCACCAAGCTTGGTGAACTCAGTGCTCCGTTGCGAGAGTTACTTCACAAAAATTCTGTGTGGATTTGGGATAGAGCTCAGGAACAAGCGTTCAATGGTGTCAAGGAAGAGTTGAAGCGTTCAGTAGAACTTGCACCATATAGCCCACAACGTGAAACAGTTATACACACAGACGCCTCTCGAGGTGGCATCGGTGCTGCCTTGTTTCAAGTGCAAGATGATGGGGAGTTGCGATTAGTCAGTGCAGCTTCTCGAGCGCTGAGTGAAACCGAGAAACGGTATGCCACTATTGAGCAGGAAGCTTTAGGTGTTGTCTGGGCATGCGAAAAGTTTCGAGATTATATTATAGGCTTGAAAGTAGTGATAAAAACCGATCACAAGCCCTTGGTCCCACTACTGAACGACATAGAATTAGACAAAAACCCAGCCCGTATCCAGAGGTTTCGAATGCGTCTCATGAGGTTTCACTACCGTGTTGAACACATCCCAGGAAAGGATAACGTTATTGCTGACGCGTTGTCACGTTCTCTTGGTCCTATCAGTGAAGATGATGTTATGTTAATGGAGGATGTTGAGTTGTTTGCTGTGTCAGCACTTTATTGCACTGCCTCATCACCTCGTTTAGAGGAGTTGAAAGTTCAACAAGAGCATGATGAGGTCACCTCCCGCGTTCTCAGTTATGTGAGGTCTGGCTGGCCTACGTACCTCCCTTCTCATGAGATTTTACTACGTCCCTATTTTGAGTGCCGCTCTAGGCTTTCTATAGTTGATGGTGTCCTGGTTTTTGATGACCGTATCGTAATCCCCCAAATTGAGCGTCTTTCGGTCCTTGAAAAAATTCACAGTGGCCATTTTGGTATTGTAAAGTGCCGAGCTAGAGCTGCCCAATCAGTATGGTGGCCTAGCATGTCCCAACAGATAGCTGAAATGGTGCGTAGGTGTGAATCGTGCAGGAAGGAGTCTAATGTTCAGCAAGCTCCTCTTCTCCATTCGGAATTCCCCAACCGTCCTTGGGAAAAACTAGGCAGTGATTTGTTTTTTTTTGACAGCAAATGGTATTTGCTAATAGTAGATTATCATTCTCGATTTATCGAAGTTGCATTGTTAAAAGAGACCACTAGTTCCAAAGTGATCTTACACATGAAGAGTATTTTTGCCCGCCATGGAGTCCCTGAGGTTTTAATTTCGGACAATGGCCCTCAGTACGCCTCAGATGAGTTCAGGTCTTTTGCTAAGGCGTACGGGTTCACACATATCACCAGTTCTCCCAAACACCCACAAGGAAATGGTGCTGCTGAACGGGCAGTCCAGACCATGAAGAAAATCCTCAAGAAAGAGCCAGATCCTTATTTAGGTCTGATGGCATACAGGTCTTCTCCACTAGAAAATGGTCTCTCCCCGTCTGAACTGCTAATGAGTCGCAAAATTCGCACAACACTACCCTCTCTGCCTTCAGTTCTAACTCTCAAACAGCCAGATCTGGAAGCTGTCCGTACCAAAGAGTCCCTCAGTCGAATTCAGTGTAAAGCTAACTTTGATGAAAGACGTCGTGTTGTAGTCCCGCCTTGCCTTAGTCCAGGTAGTAATGTTCATGTTCGGGACTTGAAACGAGACGCTGAAGTTGTTGGTTGTTCCCCCACAACGCCCCGTTCAGTGGTGGTGCAGGATAGCAGGGGGAGTGTAGTCAGGCGGAATATCACTAACATAGTTCCGTTAGAACCAACCGATTCTCCCAAAGTAAATGATAGTGCAAAACAGTCTAGTTTTGGCCGAACTATTAGGCCACGTAAAATTTTAGATCTATAGTGAATTGCATATAGTACGCCATGCTTCCGACAATCCTGTCAATATTACTATATTGAATAATGGTTTTATTCATATATTGCTTTACGTAGTTTGTAGTAGTAGTTTTATCCATTCATGTTTTGTGGCCTGCTATTTGGCTGTTTTATTTTATCAACCTGGGAAGGGGAGATGTTGTATAATCGTAATACTCTTTTGGAGATCAATACTTATGTAGTATTGTTTCCTTATTCTCGTAATGCTATTATATAAACGTATCGAGATTCAGTCGGTTTCCGGTTAAATAAATGTTCACCGAAATATTCATTTCCAAGTTACATCCTTCGCATCAGTATGCTAAAACACAACACATACCATAATGTCCAGATCAGAATCATGATCGTCCTTGACTTCGGTATTAGAGATTGATGGAGTTGATTCTAATGTAAAAAGACTAGGAGAGCTTTTTGCTATGCTGAAGCCATGCCGAATAACTTGTAAAAACCTTGAATAATTTTGTAAAGTTTGACGCAATGGCAATAAAGCTCGAAGCCTGGCGCTGATAGTTTTGGAACTCGGCTACGTTTAGTAATTCTGCCTCGCGGCTATTGTCGCGATGACGCCATTCTGCATACATGTATCTTGTGACAACCTCGAATAATTTTGTAAATAAATGTGATGCATTGCCAATGGTGTTAGCTCAAAGCTCAGGCAATAATTTTTAAAATGTTTTGGAACTCAATTACGTTTAGTATTTACATTAAAAACTAGGCTAGCGACTAGTTTTCAATTTGATGAAGTAGTTATTCTCTCTTGTGATTAAAAATAGAACTAATTATTCACTGAATTTAATAATTCGCGTGATTGACTGTTCGCGAAATCCCGAATTTTTATGACCAACGAATATTTTCATCCTGTAGGGTATGTAAATGAGTTTGCTATCATCTCACCTTATTTTTTTCAGGGGTTTGAGATTCTTTGCAACTTGAGAAGCTCTTTGTTATTTCGACTCACTAGCAATCTTCCTCAAGCATTCAGTGTGGCATTTACATACGACTAACACTGCGAGCTGCGATCTGACTGTTTGTAGATGGTGCTCTACATCTCATAAAAACTTTGGATTATCGCTTTTTTCCGTTAGTAAAACTTTGTTGACTTCTTAGCATGTAAAACTTGATTATAATGAATTATGTAACTGATAATAGCTAGCTGTGGTAATCAATTTAAATAGAAGATACTAAATTTGCGCTACTACTAACCGACGTATACGGCAGTTTCTAACACGGAACAGCGGAAACAGACTAAGGGCACAAATGTTATCGGTGAATGCAAATACGCCCCGTATTAAACAAATGCATAGATTTATGTTTACCTAGCTGATTGGCTGATTTGGCTAATTGCGCATGGCGCAAGGGAAATCTCATTTATGCATTTCTACCCATCTTTAATGGCAAATAATCACTGCTTGACAAGAATAATTCCGGTAGGTATAATAAAAAAGTTAGGAGATGTTTTATTCTATCCATTAAATCTAAGATTCGTTATACCCCATTGTCGTGCCACCTTGCCAAAAAACGACACAAAAATGCCCTGTGGCCACCAGACTATATGTATGTACCGTAAAACTAAAGCTAATAGCGAATTATTAGAATTATACTGTGCCGAGTTTGCAACTCGAGTTGTACAACTCGAGTTGCACAACTCGAGTTGTACAACTCGAGTTTGTAAATATAACTCGAGTTGTACAACTCGAGTTGCAAACTCGGCACAGTATAATTCTAATAATTTGCTATTAGCTCTAGTTTTACAGTACATACAGTTTAATTTCTATTAGCTAACAGGTGCCTATTGATGTACCATTGTTAATATAACTAGATCTACGGTTATGCTACCGTAATACCGATATATTGCACCTTACTTTTGAAAAGTCGCGTTGCGTGTTCACAACTCGAGTTGTGCAACTCGAGTTGTACAACTCGAGTTGTGAACGCGCAAGGCGAGGCACTGTAAGGCGCCATACAAGAGTGTATGGCGCCTTGCAGTGCCTCGCCTTGCGCGTTCACAACTCGAGTTGTACAACTCGAGTTGCACAACTCGAGTTGTGAACACGCAACGCGACTTTTCAAAAGTAAGGTGCAATATATCGGTATTACGGTAGCATAACCGTAGATCTAGTTATATTAACAATGGTACATCAATAGGCACCCGTTAGCTAATAGAAATTAAACTGTATGTACTGTAAAACTAGAGCTAATAGCGCATTATTAAAATTATACTGTGCCGAGTTTGCAACTCGAGTTGTACAACTCGAGTTATATTTACAAACTCGAGTTGTACAACTCGAGTTGTGCAACTCGAGTTGTACAACTCGAGTTGCAAACTCGGCACAGTTGTTATATGTGTTATCGAAGTATTTGACTTACTTGACAGCACAATAACATCAATGATTAATGACTACAAGTTCCACTTCAATCTAAACTATGCTAATGTGATTTATTATGTTTGGGTAATGGTTGCTAAGAACTTGACCCAGATCTTTGTGCAAGCCTAGCTATGTTGAATGTTAAAGGTGGATTATGATAATCAAATATACTTTATTCTTATGAACCAAAACCCAATACACAAGTAGCAAAATTCTAAAATATAAGATAGATGACAAGTAGTAGAGAAAAAAGCTAAGTAATATATAAATCTCTTACGCCAACAGCAAGCTTGTGTCTGCCCTTAAAGCTCAGTCTTACACGTCTGTAAGTGTCACTGCCAAAGAGGCTGAGCTACTAAAAACGCTAGCTTTTATAGGCATTTAGGATAGCCTGAGGACGGTATATATAATGTTCGTATCATATACTATGTTGTAGGAGTAAGTCCATTGGAAGGAACACTGTCTTTGAATACATCACATGGAGAGTGCCGAAACTGTGGCTGGATGCTAGGATTACATAATATTGTTTCCGTTGGCACCGTAATATGTCATGGAAAAATAGTGGCTTAGGGTGAGGGTAAGTTCAGTTATTTTTGGTAGTGCTTGGTGATGGGTGGATAGATATAATTACTCCCAAATTCCTTGGCGGTTCCCACAGGGGGTGTTGACGGTGTTGACTCTGTAATAAAAAAAATGGATGATAAGTACGACACTGAGTTTCCGCCATTGTCGACGCAGAACAAAACCCTTAAAATGGAAATGGTGGCCCTGAGAAGGGCCGAGGTGGTTGGTGGGACTACTGGCACTCAGAAGTCAATTTTGACTGGTGAGTCCAGTAGCCCGAGAGGGTCACTATCATCCCCGATGGAGTCTACCGATGGGCGGACGATCTTGGACTTCACTTCATGCCGTGGAGTAGGGCAAGCATCACGGGCTGGCCTCCAGTACGGCCTTCGGTCCTGCCGTGGCCTTTGGTAGCGTTGCCCTCGGTGATGGTGTTGGCGACGAGGTGAACACCCCCTCGGTCTCTGGGATTCAGTCTGGGTAGACTGTGTTCTCCGGTGCTCAGCAGAGACGTGCGCATGCAGGAGAGGCTGAGTGGTGAACACCTCATCACAGGAGGAGCAGCGGTGTCTGTGTACACGAGCGTGCCTCTGTAGGTCACGCTCCTTGTGGCAAGAAAAATCGCAAAAGGTGCACGAGTGCTTCATGCTTGTAAAAGCGAATGAACTGTAAATCAGTGTGTACCCGTATTTATAGACAGTCAGCATGCGTAAGAGAGTTGATGACGTCTTTTCTAAGCCTATAATCCGGCAGCTTCAATTTGCTGACTCAATGGATCTATATTACGTTCGTCGCAATTCAGACAAATTTGAATAGTCATTTATAAGGCACACGCTTAACACTTGTCCAATGTAGTGTATATGTATGGGTTATACTAGCAATTTTTTTATGTTAATCATTTATTACCATATTGTTCTAAGATTTGTATGTTACTATACAAACACTAAAAATTATTAATACTCGTATTGCGTGATTAGTTAGGGACAAATGTGATCGTTTTTGTATTCGAAATATGTTATTGTGGAATTGGTTGACCTAATTACTGTGCAGCCAATCAACTGTAGATTTTTCTTGGAATTGCTATATAACCTGTCAGTTTTATCATTGCTGGTGTGTTACTGCTTGGTACTGAGAGATATAACACCAATAAAGATACTGCGTTCTTTATAATAAGCTCTGTTTGATTTTCAAAAGCAAATAGGGTATAAAATTCTTGTCACTGTTTCTGCCTTTAGCATTGTGATATTAGCCAGCGTATCATAGCTGCTTTCACTATAAATGCTATTGACCGAACATCAAGAATTATTGCGCTTGGCTTGCTAGGGTATAACAGTTGAGAGAAGTCACCATCGAGTCTGTTTATCGGCTCACCATCGAGTCTGTTTATCGGCTCACTCCCGAGTCTGTTTATCGGCTCACCCACGAGTCTGTTTATCGGCTCGCCATCGAGTCTGTTTATCGGCTCACCATCGAGTCTGTTTATCGGCTCACCACCGAGTCTGTCTATCGGCTCACTCCCGAGTCTGTTTATCGGCTCACCCACGAGTCTGTTTATCGGCTCGCCATCGAGTCTGTTTATCGGCTCACCATCGAGTCTGTTTATCGGCTCGCCCTCGAGTCTGTTTATCGGCTCACCCACGAGTCTGTTTATCGGCTCGCCATCGAGTCTGTTTATCGGCTCACCATCGAGTCTGTTTATCGGCTCACCATCGAGTCTGCTTATCGGCTCACCATCGAGTCTGTTTATCGGCTCGCCCTCGAGTCTGTTTATCGGCTCACCCACGAGTCTGTTTATCGGCTCACCCACGAGTCTGTTTATCGGCTCGCCATCGAGTCTGTTTATCGGCTCACTTCCGAGTCTGTTTATCGGCTCACCCACGAGTCTGTTTATCGGCTCGCCATCGAGTCTGTTTATCGGCTCACCATCGAGTCTGTTTATCGGCTCGCCATCGAGTCTGTTTATCGGCTCACCCACGAGTCTGTTTATCGACTCGCCCACGAGTCTGTTCATCAACTCATTGAGTTTGCGTGAACTCGCTCTTGAGTTGGGAGTTGGCTATCCTCAACGACCAGAATTTACTTCAACTCATCAGTTTCTAAGATTGATGTATTCTAATTCTGACATTTCCAATTAGGGAATCTTTTGATGTCTCTTAGGCGTCTTGATGCTTGTACGAAATATATGCATGTACGGCGGTCTGGCTATATTCCCTGCTGGTATCTTGTTTTCGAAGTATTTCCATACAACACAGTATAATTCTAATAATTCGCTATTAGCTTTAGTTTTACGGTACATACATATAGTCTGGTGGCCACAGGGCATTTTTGTGTCGTTTTTTGGCAAGGTGGCACGACAATGGGGTATAACGAATCTTAGATTTAATGGATAGAATAAAACATCTCCTAACTTTTTTATTATACCTACCGGAATTATTCTTGTCAAGCAGTGATTATTTGCCATTAAAGATGGGTAGAAATGCATAAATGAGATTTCCCTTGCGCCATGCGCAATTAGCCAAATCAGCCAATCAGCTAGGTAAACATAAATCTATGCATTTGTTTAATACGGGGCGTATTTGCATTCACCGATAACATTTGTGTCCTTAGTCTGTTTCCGCTGTTCCGTGTTAGAAACTGCCGTATACGTCGGTTAGTAGTAGCGCAAATTTAGTATCTTCTATTTAAATTGATTACCACAGCTAGCTATTATCAGTTACATAATTCATTATAATCAAGTTTTACATGCTAAGAAGTCAACAAAGTTTTACTAACGGAAAAAAGCGATAATCCAAAGTTTTTATGAGATGTAGAGCACCATCTACAAACAGTCAGATCGCAGCTCGCAGTGTTAGTCGTATGTAAATGCCACACTGAATGCTTGAGGAAGATTGCTAGTGAGTCGAAATAACAAAGAGCTTCTCAAGTTGCAAAGAATCTCAAACCCCTGAAAAAAATAAGGTGAGATGATAGCAAACTCATTTACTTAATATTTATGAATAATTACTCAAAGATTAAATGCATTGCTTTATTGAAAATCTTGCGTTTCCTTCACTGTGTACTGTAGTCAGTTGGATCAATGAGTGATAGGTGTTGATTATAATAAATCAAACTCTCAAGTCAAACTTCTCAGTCCAGATTTTACATATTGGTTACAAACTATACAATAAACTAATCTCTGTCGTAGGTATTGTTGCTGTGTCTTCAGACACTCATTGTTTCATACACTCAATAGCTTAACTCAATTTGTTTAATTTTTAGGCTAAAACGGTAGCACTACATAACATTATAAGCTACTTATATTACTTATACTTACTTATACTAGAATACCTAGATTGGGTATTCCAGTAATACTGGACTATTTGTAATATAGAATGCCTCTGCTGATTTTTATTAAGACTTAGCTCGCCTATTTACAAAATTGGAGACTGTATTGCTCTTTGAAACGTCAAACCAATATCAACACAAGGCAGGGATCGCTAAACATATTATGGAAATGTTTACTTTTCCATATCCATTTCCATAAACATAAATATTTCCATAATTTTATGGAAATGGATATGGAAATTTTATTTTAGAAATATGGAAATGTTATGGAAATGGAAATAATATGGAAATGAATTATGGAAATGTTATGGAAATGGAAAAAATATGGAAATGAAATATGGAAATGTTATGGAAATGGAAATAATATGGAAATAAATTATGGAAATGTTATGGAAATGGAAAAAACTATGGAAATGAATTATGGAAATGTTATGGGAATGGAAATAATATGGAAATAAATTATGGAAATGTTATGGAAATGGAAAAAAATATGGAAATGAATTATGGAAATGAAAATAATATGGAAATGAATTATGGAAATATTATGGAAATGGAAATAATATGGAAATAAATTATGGAAAGGGTATGGAAATGGAAATAATATGGAAATTATGGAAATGAATTATGGAAATTTTATGGAAATGGAAATAATATAGAATTGAATTGTGGAAACTGTAACATACACGTAATCCAAGATATAAACAGAGGGGAGTTATATTGTATAGACTAGGCTACATGAATAGACAATGGTAATACACAAACAGCTAACATCAGTGGTATTACAGAAACTATTAAAGGGGTCTGGAAGAAACTAACTCAAATTGTCTCTTGCTCGGCTACATGTATAGACAATGGTAACACACAAACCCAGCTAACATCCGTGGTATTACAGAAACTACTAAAGTGGTCTGGAAGAAATTAACTCACATTGTCTCTGGACTTGGCTACATGTACGGACAATGGTAACACACAAACCCAGCTAACATCAGTGGTATTACAGAAACTATTAAGGGAGTCTGAAAGAAACTCTCAAAACATCTCAAATCGTCTCTGGCTTAGTTATAGGCAATGGTAGCATACAGTTTTGATGTTGCCTGGACCCTAAATAAAGTATATTAGCAAGCAAATATCATATTCATATTATGTATAAATTAATCACATATTCGAGAAGAGTTGACGATTGCACACACACACACGCTCATTTGACACGCAAGCGGGCACACATACGTACACACCAGGGATCGCTAAACATATTATGGAAATGTTTACTTTTCCATTTCCATAAACATAAATATTTCCATAATTTTTATGGAAATGGATATGGAAATTTTATTTTAGAAATATGGAAATGTTATGGAAATGGAAAAAATATGGAAATGAATTATGGAAATGTTATGGAAATGGAAAAAATATGGAAATGAATTATGGAAATGTTATGGAAATGGAAATAATATGGAAAGGAATTATGGAAATATTATGGAAATGGAAATAATATGGAAATAAATTATGGAAATGGAAATAATATGGAAATGAATTATGGAAATGTTATGGAAATGGAAAAAACTATGGAAATGAATTATGGAAATGTTATGGAAATGGAAATAATATGGAAATAAATTATGGAAATGTTATGGAAATGGAAATAATATGGAAATAAATTATGGAAATGTTATGGAAATGGTAATAATATGAAAATGAATTATGGAAATGTTATGGAAATGGAAATTGTGACAAACACGTAATCCCTGACACAAGGTGTAGTACCTTTATGCAAATGTATGATTGTTATTTAACTGATGGTTTGGTTAGTTTTAAGTTACTATATTGTGTCATGCAGAACTTATCAGTACTGTATTATTGTGTTATTACACTATATTCTATTGTATTATAATAGCTGTATTATGTTGTATTGAACTGATTTGAATTGTGCCATAGGACTGATATGTTGCATTATGTTGTGTCATATTATATATATTAATACATATTTTGTTGTATTTTAATCAATTGTATTATATTGTATTGTTATAGCACTCACATATCAAATATTACCTTACAGAAGTATGCGATGTATGAGTTAACTAATTATTGTTGTGGTTAAAGCTAAAGGGGGTACATCTATTACTTTTATGTAGAGTTATGCACATTGCGTACACGTTCAAATCAGTATTGTAGCTCTTCCTATTTTCAAGTTTTAAATTTATTGCTACATGCTTTGATAGATCGTTTTTCGGGTAGGTTATGATCGATAAATATTGCACCATAAATATATGTCAGCTCTTATATGTCTATATGATCATTTTGTATTTTGAACTCATTGTCTCTAATGAATGCGATTCTTTATATTGTAGTCGGCCACCAGGGACTTGATATGACAAACATTTCTCGCCATCACCTTAGCCACTGATCTGCCAGAAACCCTCTTCATACTCGTTACATTGATACCTGTACAACTACTGATTGACAGGCTATACTGTATACCTCATTGGGTACACTGGTTGTGACGCAGACTAACTAACAAATCTAATGTAAACTTAATCTTTTAAATGAAATTATTATTATTAAAATTATTTCTTTTTTATTTAACTGACATCAATATGCGAAATTTCTGGCTTAGCTTTAGATTTATTGTACTGGTAGCATGTTAAAACCATGCAGTATTTTGAAACCATGTATGGTTGAAATGTTGAATGTAACCAGTATGATGGAATGTGTGGTGCAGTATGTTCGATGACAACCAACTTTCTGGATGATTAATTAATATCATGTCTTTGTATGGGTATCTTAGTAGTTATGATGACTAGTATGAAGACTATGAAGACTTATGAAGACTAGTATGATTATTATATAGCATGTTTACCAAAGTACATAGTCTGTTTATCATGATACATCAAAAACTGTTAATTGTTTCTAGAAAGCATATTGCAAAGTATTTAATAAAACTATTACATAATTATAATCTTAAAGCTCATCATCACCGTCTAATTGATTACCATCCTCAATCTCGTCAGTCATTTCATTACTTCACTCTACACAGCCGCATAGACTTGCAAACTCGTTTTTTTGCATGAGCAACTGGTCCATTGGACAAGCTGCCTAGGAATAGCTCTTTGCTCATCAGGAAAGCATTGCCCAGAAATCTCATCATCATCTTTACTCCAGATATGGTTTGTGGGATCTGGGGGCACCATTAATGGTTGAATTTTCCACTGCTGTATTGCTGCTTAGTAATTGACCCTCATTAAATGCCAACGGAGAGAACCTTCTTGGTGGAAGGTTTTTTCATAAGATGTCCTTGATGAGAACAACCTGTATCTGGCGTCGGCTTCACTTGTAGAATCAGACTTGCCATAAAGATGCAGTGTTGAACGTGTTAGTGCGTTGAACAACCTTTTATCTAATATAATGTAGTAGTTGATTATATTGAATTATGTAATCCATGACAGCTAGCTTTGGAAATCGGTATAATTAGTAAATTGAAGTTTTTGATCATTACTCCAAACGGCGGCGGTCGCTCGATGAGACAGGAAACTGACAACAAACCCAGAGCCATCGAGTGTAACACTCGATGTTACACTCGATGGCTCTGAACAAACCTAATTGATATCGGGGTAATTTAATATCCCCGTACTACAACATGAGGTAAATGTTGGTCTACGGCTCTGATTAGCTGGTCCGACTGACTGCACACGGCGTAAGAAAAAATTTATTTTTGTATAACTACTCACCATTTAATGGCAAATTACTCTTAGCTTATCAACTAAAATAGCGGTAGGAAACTAAATTAGTAATGAATAAATTAGAAACATGTTAAAAGTGTCAAGCTACCATAGACCCCATCTTCTGCCACCTGTTGACACGATAATGCCCTGTGGCCACCAGACTAATAGTGTAATTTCTATTAGCTAACGGGTGCCTATTGATATACCATTGTTAATATAACCAGATCTACGGTTATTCTACCGTAATACCACTATATTGCACCTTACTTTTGAAAAGTCGTGTTGCGCGTTCACAACTCGAGTTGATCAACTCGAGTTGCGAACACGCAACGCGAGGCACTGTAAAGCCGTGGTCACACGGGCACCGAACCGAACTAAATGACGCAAAACGACGTCGTTTTCAGCTCTAAAAAGTTCGGCTGCGGACATTTCTGGCCGAAACGAACTATTTCGGTACTGCTCGAAATTTCGTGCCGAACCTTTGCTCTTATTGGCTGGTTAAAATTCTAGAATTCTAGCGAGCACGCGTCACATTTCTTCTTACGTGCGTGTGAGTAAAGTTAAAAAAGAAATGGGACGATACTTTTATTTCGTTAAATAAACAACATGAAGCAATTTACGACAAGGTTCACCCGGACTTGTGATTGGGTTGCATAAATGTAAGATGTTGCACTTAAGTTTTGCATAAATGTAAGGGAATGGTTGTGATTTTCTTTCGTGTAGAATATAAGTAATGTTCCATATTCATCCTGATGAACTATCGTTGACTGATTTATTTATGTAAAACCACAGTACTATGATAAAGACTGTTTTTGTTTGTTATGTACTCAGCATAGAAAAACATTCATATGTTAATAAAAAAATATAATTATGTTGATGGGAAGGGTTAGCAAAATATTTGTATGAGTGATTTATTTTGAGCAGCCGAACGATCTTCTGATAAATCTGCTGTGTAATTATAATTTATAATTGTTCCTCAAAGTTTTTTGTTTACAATAGAAATATTTAACTCAAATACATAACAACTACTAATGAAACCGTGTCCTGTCTCTATACGTATGGTATCTAGGAAGCGAAGTTACTTCGGTGGCCGTGTGACATGTGCCACGAACCGAACCAGCCTCCGAACCGAACCGATCCTACGTCGGTTCGGTGCTCGTGTGACCACGCCTTAAGGCGCCATAAGAGTGGGTGTGTAGCAAAACAATTAAACAACTTCCATTGGTGAC